>NC_080041.1:45218426-45567870 GCF_012489685.1 Lotus japonicus | reverse complement strand
TTTTCGAAAACTTGTCTTTTCGCATCCGATTGATGTATTCTGAAGCTTTAATGCTTTGTCTATCGTTAATGTGTTGTATTGTGATCGAGCTAATCGGTTTTGTTTGGATTCTGCTTTGTTTTCTCCGGGGTTCAGTTGAAGGAACTTTGGGATCTTCAGAGCATTTGAGTGAAGGAACCTTTGATTACGAGACTGGAATAGCTCGAGTTTAGGGCAACTTACTACTAGCTATGACTGCATGATAGGCGTCGATGAATTCGACTTATGCTTTATCTGATGTTGATTATGATGATGAGTTGATGTTAGGATGTTTTTCCATAACTTGTGATATTGTGATATTGTTGGATTGTGCGTTTTGACGCGACTTCGGAGTGGGGAACCTCTGAACTGATTGAAGTTGGTATTTCGGGTTGGATGAACAACCCTGGGCAAGTTCAAATGTGGGGTTTGAGACTTAGCCATTCGTTGGTATTCGTTGGAATACTTAGACTTTCCCCTGGAAACTTCTTTTGGAGGGTTCTTGGAAAATTAGAATGATTAGAATTTCGAAAACTAAAGACTTGGGAAACTTAGACTTTGAGAAATAAACTCATAACTGGACTAATTCGAATTGAAACAATTTTTATTAACGTTTAAGCATAGGAAAACTGAAGGGGAAAATATTTACGAAAGACGGGGAAAAGTCGACTTCTGTTGTGGGTTTTGGACTTAGGGAAAGCCACTGAGGTGAGCTACGGTGACGATTGAAAGTCACCGAGTACTTTAAGTACTCTTGTTGTTGGGGTTGTGTTGTATTGACCGACACTAAACCCTTGTGTACTCTTGTTGTTGGGGTTGTGTTGTATTGACCGACACTAAACCCTTGTGTACTCTTGTTGTTGGGGTTGTGTTGTATTGACCGACACTAAACTCCGAGTTGTGTTTATTGACCGACACTAACTCTTGGGTTTGTTTTGAGATTGGGTTTGAACTAAACGCTTGTGTGGTGAGGACGATTCGATGTTTGGCTAACCATATTGCATCAATCGGGTGAATAACGGGAATGGTTCACCACTGCATCTTTTGGTGAAAAACGGGAATGGTTCACCAATGCATTAATGATGAATAACGGGAATGGTTCATCATACAGGGAATAACGGGAATGGTTCACCAAGGATGAATAACGGAATGGTTCATCCATAGTGAAGAACGGGAATGGTTCACTTGTGGCGAACGGGAACGCGTCACAATCCGGATCATATTGATTGCATTTCACGCATACATTCATTCTGACTAGGATTGTGTGCTGTTTGATTTATTGAAGCATTGTTAGAGCCATAACATGCTAGGATTATCTATATGTTTATATAACAACATATATATCTATACCCCATATCACATGTTGAGAGTATATCTACTTTATTCCGTGAGTTGACCCTAGCGCCTTGGCTTTGGTTTCATGTTTGTGTTTGGGCGGTCGACCTGCTGCCAGATGTCGATGGCCGACTGGTTCTCGATGGTCTCTCCCTCGGGGGGGATCGTGATTCCCCCACCGCTTGGGTGATCGATGTTGCGGGTCACCGAGCGACGTACAGGGGAAGGGTCATGGAGGACCGGACTGATGAGCGTGGACGCTTGACGAGAGGAGTACTACGACGTATGGAGCTGAGCTTTGACTTGCCGCCCTCAGTTCACTGTGGACCAGGTACTGGTCGAGGACCACCTGCACCACCTCCTGCTTCATCTTCTGATGACGAGGACCCAGCGGGGATCGAGCCTGTTGTTGCAACACCTGTTGCGCCACCTCCTGCTACTGCCATTGATCCTACCGACGTGGCGTCGTCCTCTAGGCTTGTGCGGCCGAAGAGGGAGTCTGTTGTCCCATCTGCCTCACGTCTCATTTCCTTTGCTTCACCACTCGGCTACCGTGTGGACCCCTTGGTTAGGGTGGTGGAGGAGGATGTTCTTACAGGAGAGGTGGATGTTGAGACCGGCTCGACTAGGGCGGTGGGCAGGACAGTTAGGAGGGAGGTCGTGGACTTGGACACCGAGACGATTACGGTGGACTCCGACTCTGACTCCGAGAGCAGTGGGGACAGCTGCTCGCCGAGCAGCGATGAGCAGGAGGAGGAGCTATGAGCTGGGAGGGTAGGTTAGGCTAGCGTCATTTTTTTTGTGTAGAGCTCTGATCGTCTTACTTTGGGACAGGGTAGGTTCCTGATGTGTGGCTTTTTGTGTGGTTCTTTTGATGAGGAATCACAGAGAGTCTGTCGGGTTATAGGGGTCTTTTGTTCAGGCCATTTTTGGGTGCCGACTTTCTCTTGGATGACTGTATTTTGATACTTTTGAGTACATTACTGGTGCTGTACATATTTGCCTATGGGCATACTACTTTGGAGTCACTGCGGGTTCGCGTGACGTGGAGTGCAGCTGAGGCTGTACATGTGTATATATTGTATATCGGTTAGTTTAGTTGATGGGTTATGTTTTTATTTCTTCATCGCTTTTAATTGAAGGAATCAATCGAAAAAAAATTACCTGTTTTCCGCGTAAAGTTTATTTTTGGTTACTAAAGTGACACCCGGAAATCGGGGTGTTACATTGTGGTATCAGAGCTTAGTCGAGTCTTTTGGGAGTCTTTGGGGAATAGGTCTTCTGTGCTAGGTTGTGTGACTCTGCAAAGAGTGAAAATTGATTGTCTGCAGAACGATTTTTCGTTCTAATTGATTGCATTGATACTTAATCATATGGAGTAGTTTTGATGCTATCATACGATTAGGACTAACAGTTTTCTTGGGGGTAACAGACGATGGTGAACACGAATCAGCTAGCAGAGATGATGGCCACTATGGCCCAAGCAATGACTAATCAAGCGAATAAAAATGCTTTGAGGCGTGCTGCGGAGGAAGCGCGTGATCAACACCAGCGTCAGAGGGAGGCGACTCTAGATCAGAACAAAGGGTTGAATGATTTCAGGAGACAGGATCCACCTAAGTTTTCAGGAGGTACTGACCCGGACAAAGCGGATCTCTGGATTGAGGAAATAGAAAAGTTCTTTGGTGTGTTACAGACTGCTGAGGGAGCCAAGGTGGGAATGGCAACCTTTCTGCTGTTGGGTGATGCTGAGTACTGGTGGAGGGGAGCCAGAGGGATAATGGAAGCTAATAATGTTGAGGTGAATTGGAATTTTTTTCGAACTGCTTTTCTCGAGAAGTATTTCCCTGACAGTGCTCGTGACGAGCGTGAATCACAGTTTCTGACTCTTAAACAAGGGAGCATGACCATTCCGGAATATGCTGCTAAGTTGGAGTTTCTGGCTAAACATTTTCGATTTTTCTGTGACCAAGTTGATGAGCCCTACATGTGCAAGCGCTTTGTGAGGGGATTGAGAGCTGATATAGAGGACTCAGTGAGACCTTTAGGGATCACGAGATTCCAGGCATTGGTTGAGAAAGCAACAAAGGTGGAGTTGATGAAGAATCGAAGATTGAACAGGGTTAGAACAGGAGGACCAGTGAGGTCGACACCACAGAATTTTCAGGGAAGGGGAAGATTTCAGGCGAGGAAGCCATATCAACGTCCTGCGGGGAGAGGGTTTACCCCGGGATCTTACAAGCCGATGGCTGCTGCTGCTACTTCTGGAGGGTCGGGGAGCCGTACCCAACACCGTGAGGTGACTTGTTTCCGATGTGGAGGGGTCGGACATTATGCAAACAATTGCACGATGCCGCCAAGATGCTACCACTGCAATAACTCTGGGCATTTGGCTATGGATTGCAAGGCACCAAAGGCTGAACCGTCTGTGAATGCTGTTAGTGGGAAGCGCCCAGTGGCGAATGGAAGAGTGTATACCATGGATGGTGAAGAGGCTGAAGGAGCAGATGGATTAATCAGAGGAGAATGTGAAATTGACGGTAATCTTTTAACTGTACTCTTTGATTCTGGTGCAAATCATTCATTTGTCTCTAAGGATTGCGTATCAAGACTGCATCTGCCTATTACTACTTTGAGTTTTGATCTTATGGTAACTACACCTGCTAGGACCCTAATTGCTAATGCCGCATGCATGCACTGTTCAGTAGTATATAGAGATAGAACTTTTCATGCCAACCTAGTATGTTTACCCCTTAAGAACCTAGATGTAATCCTAGGGATGGATTGGTTATCCCACTACCATTGTCTTTTGGACTGTAGTCGAAAGAGAGTGGTGTTCCCAGACTCGGATCTTTTCGAGTATCTTTCTATTAATCACATTAGTGCATCGTTGAGCGAGGGCACTCAGAGGTACTTTTCATTGCTAAGTCTGGAGGGGAAGAAGGAATCGGATATTCGTGGTGTTCCGGTGGTTCGAGATTTTGCGGATGTTTTTCCTGGAGATGTACCTGGACTACCGCCTGTACGCGATGTAGAGTTTGTGATCGACATTGTACCTGGAACAGGACCGATTTCGATTGCACCTTACCGTATGGCACCTGCGGAGTTAGTAGAGTTGAAATCTCAGTTGGAGGATCTTTCAGCAAAAGGATTCATTCGACCAAGTGTTTCACCGTGGGGAGTGCCAGTGCTTTTAGTTAAGAAGAAAGACGGAAGGTCGAGATTATGTGTGGATTATCGACAACTGAACAAGGCGACGATCAAGAACCGATACCCGTTACCGAGGATAGATGATTTGATGGATCAATTACGAGGGGCTGCCGTATTTTCCAAGATAGACTTGAAGTCAGGCTATCATCAGATCAGAGTGAAGGCTGAGGATATACCGAAGATTGCTTTCAGAACACGTTACGGACACTATGAGTACCTAGTGATGCCGTTTGGAGTGACAAATGCACCTGCTGTTTTCATGGATTACATGAACTGCATCTTTCATGAGTTCTTAGATCGGTTTGTGGTGGTGTTTATTGATGACATACTGATATATTCGAAGGACGCGAAGGAACATGAAGGACATTTGCGTCAAGTTTTACAAGTGTTGAGGGAGAAAAAGCTGTATGTGAACCCTACCAAGTGTGAATTCTGGTTGGAGGAAGTCAATTTCTTAGGCCATGTTATCTCAAAGGAAGGCATAGCTGTGGATCCGGCGAAAGTAGAGACTGTTTTGGCTTGGGAGCAACCGAAGACAGTGACAGAGATCAGAAGTTTTGTGGGTTTAGCTGGATATTATAGACGCTTCATTGAGGGATTTGCCAAGATTGTTGGACCTTTGACTCAACTGACGAGGAAGGATCAACCTTTTGCATGGACTGAGGCGTGTGAATCAAGTTTTCAGACACTGAAGGAACGGTTGATGACGTCACCTGTGCTTATTTTGCCACAACCGGAGGAACCGTATGAGGTCTACTGTGATGCTTCGTATCAAGGCTTGGGATGTGTGCTGATGAAACATCGAAAAGTGGTGGCTTATGCTTCGAGACAGTTGAAGACTCACGAGAGGAACTATCCGACTCACGATTTGGAGTTAGCTGCCATTGTGTTTGCGCTGAAAATCTGGAGGCATTATCTCTATGGTTGTACTTTCACGATATTTAGCGATCACAAGAGTCTTAAATACTTGTTTGATCAGAAGGAGCTGAACATGAGGCAACGAAGATGGATGAAGTTTATCAAAGACTATTAGTTTACGCTGCAATATCACCCTGGAAAGGCGAATGTAGTTGCTGATGCCTTGAGTAGAAAGATGCATGTCTCGTCAATGATGGTTAAAGAGTTGGAGTTGCTGGAACAATTTCGGGATATGAGCTTAGGGGTGACACCGTCTGAGGGAAAGTTGAGATTCGGAATGATCAGAATCGCTAGTGGACTGATGGAAGAGATTAGAGAGCAACAACTGCAAGATGTGTTTCTGTTGGAGAAGAGGAACTTAGTAATTCAAGGGAAAGACCCGGAATTCAAGATTGGGACTGATGATATCTTAAGATGCAAGGACAGAGTGTGTGTACCCAACAACCCAGAATTGAGAAGACTGATCATGGATGAAGGACACAAGAGCAAATGGAGTATTCATCCGGGAATGACAAAGATGTATCAAGATTTGAAACTGAATTTCTGGTGGCCAGGGATGAGGAAACAAGTGGCCGAGTATGTAGCTGCATGTTTGACTTGTCAGAAGGCTAAGGTAGAGCATCAAAGACCTGCTGGTATGCTACAGAGTCTAGACGTGCTAGAATGGAAATGGGATAGTATATCCATGGATTTTGTGGTAGCTTTGCCAAGAACACAGAAGCGACACGATTCAATTTGGGTGATTGTGGATCGTTTGACTAAGTCAGCGCATTTTCTACCAGTGAGAACTACCTACAATGTAGAGAAGTTGGCTGAGATTTATGTGGCGGAGATTGTGAGACTACATGGAGTTCCGACGAGTATTGTGTCTGATCGGGATCCTAAGTTTACTTCGCACTTTTGGGGAGCTCTTCATGATGCGTTAGGAACCAAGCTGAGGTTGAGTTCGGCGTATCATCCACAAACGGATGGGCAAACAGAGAGAACTATTCAGTCGCTAGAAGATCTACTACGGGCTTGTGTGTTAGATAACAGAGGAAGCTGGGATGATCTTCTGCCATTGATTGAATTCACATACAACAATAGTTTTCATGCGAGCATTGGGATGGCACCGTATGAAGCTTTGTATGGCCGAAAGTGTAGGACACCGTTGTGTTGGTATCAAGATGGGGAGAGTTTGTTGATTCGGCCAGAGCTGCTGCAACAGACGACTGAGAAGGTTAAGCATATCAGAGAGGAGATGAGGGCTTCACAGAGCAGACAGAAGAGTTATGTTGATCAGAGACGTAGAACTCTAGAGTTTGAAGAGGGCGATCATGTGTTTCTACGAGTTACTCAGACTACGGGGGTTGGACGAGCTATTAAGTCAAGGAAGCTCACGCCAAAGTTTATAGGGCCTTATCAAATCACTCGACGTGTTGGACCAGTTGCATATCAGATTGCACTACCACCGTTTCTTTCCAACATTCACGATGTATTTCATGTGTCGCATTTGAGGAAGTACATTCCAGACCCGACTCATGTAATCGAGCCAGACAACGTTGAGCTGAAGGATGATTTGACCTTTGAGGCACCGCCAGTGAGTATTGGGGATAGAAGAGTGAAACAGCTTCGACCAGCGTTTCATTTCGGAACCCTGGACTGTACGCACGATAGTATTCACTGTTCGGAAGTTTGACGACGCTAATTTCTTTGCTTCGAAACCCTAGATTCAAGCGCAGGATGAAGACTTTTTCTATTCGGGACTTCTAACGAAGTTTCCGTCCGCGATGCCAGATTTGTTTCGACGTTTCTAATCTTTCTTCAGAAGGAAGTTTTGTCGTCTGACCATCACAGCAAAAAGTAGTTTTTCGGGACAGATTAACTTACACCGCTTTTGGGATTTTAGATATCGTTTTTCCCAAATGTCTGAGATTTGTTTTGAGTTCTGGAATTCTGACGCTAGAATCTCTCTTAGAATTCATCGGTGAACGTGCTGCAAAAATCGAAATCGCGAAATTTTCATTTTCCCGCGATTTCACCTGCCTATAAATAGCTCCAAAATTCAAAAATATCCTCATTTGCTCCATCCAAGGCCGCGAGTTTCAAGGGGAGAGAGGGAGAAGAATTTTTTGACAAAACTCGACCGATCTTCGCGGAGTTCGTTCCTACTTTGAGGTACCGAGGTAACTAGCTTGATTCTTACCTCTGATTACTGCTTCTACTGCGTTTCTGTAGTCGTTTCTGTGCTCAAAGTTTTGAGCTTTTTGTAAAACTGTCTGTGTTTTCCTGATTTCTCTGTTGGGTTATCTTCCTTACGTGCCCAAGAGCCTAAAACCTCCGTCAGTATTCGCCGATTGTGATCGAGTTGTCAAGGATCTGAAAAACTGATTCAAAACCCTTTTTGTCGCACATTTTTTAACTTTACTGTCGAAAAGTCGTAATCTGACTTCGTGCCTTTAGGATTTGTTGTCACGGATGTCGTTAGGATCATTGCTGTCGAATTTGTTTTCCGAACTGATAACTTTGAGGTTTTGAGCTTTTATTTTGGACCAAAACGCCCCTGAACAGCCGTATTTCGATCCGATCGTCCGAAAATTGTTCCGACAGTTTCTTTGCCTTAGTTTTACCCTAAAACTACCTTGTAAACAGATTTGATCGAAGAAAAAGAGCCAGAGCCCTTTTTCCTTTATGGCCGAGAGCTATATCAATGGGGGGGAGTTTTTCGTTTTCGAAAACTTATCTTTTCGCATCCGATTGATGTATTCTGAAGCTTTAATGCTTTGTCTATCGTTAATGTGTTGTATTGTGATCGAGCTAATCGATTTTGTTTGGATTCTGCTTTGTTTTCTCCGGGGTTCAGTTGAAGGAACTTTGGGATCTTCAGAGCATTTGAGTGAAGGAACCTTTGATTACGAGACTGGAACAGCTCGAGGTTAGGGCAACTTACTACTAGCTATGACTGCATGATAGGCGTCGATGAATTCGACTTATGCTTTATCTGATGTTGATTATGATGATGAGTTGATGTTATGAAGTTTTTCCATAACTTGTGATATTGTGATATTGTTGGATTGTGCGTTTTGACGCGACTTCGGAGTGGGGAACCTCTGAACTGATTGAAGTTGGTATTTCGGGTTGGATGAACAACCCTGGGCAAGTTCAAATGTGGGGTTTGAGACTTAGCCATTCGTTGGTATTCGTTGGAATACTTAGACTTTCCCTGGGAAACTTCTTTTGGAGGGTTCTTGGAAAATTAGAATGATTAGAATTTCGAAAACTAAAGACTTGGGAAACTTAGACTTTGAGAAATAAACTCATAACTGGACTAATTCGAATTGAAACAATTTTTATTAACGTTTTAGCATAGGAAAACTGAAGGGGAAAATATTTACGAAAGACGGGGAAAAGTCGACTTCTGTTGTGGGTTTTGGACTTGGGGAAAGCCACTGAGGTGAGCTACGGTGACGATTGAAAGTCACCGAGTACTTTAAGTACTCTTGTTGTTGGGGTTGTGTTGTATTGACCGACACTAAACCCTTGTGTACTCTTGTTGTTGGGGTTGTGTTGTATTGACCGACACTAAACCCTTGTGTACTCTTGTTGTTGGGGTTGTGTTGTATTGACCGACACTAAACTCCGAGTTGTGTTGTATTGACCGACACTAACTCTTGGGTTTGTTTTGAAATTGGGTTTGAGCTAAACGCTTGTGTGGTGAGGACGATTCGATGTTTGGCTAACCATATTGCATCAATCGGGTGAATAACGGGAATGGTTCACCAATGCATTAATGATGAATAACGGGAATGGTTCATCATACGGTGAATAACGGGAATGGTTCACCAAGGATGAGTAACGGGAATGGTTCATCCATAGTGAAGAACAGGAATGCTTCACTTGTGGCGAACGAGAACGCGTCACAATCCGGATCATATTGATTGCATTTCACGCATACATTCATTCTGACTAGGATTGTGTGCTGTTTGATTTATTGAAGCATTGTTAGAGCCATAACAGGCTAGGATTATCTATATGTTTATATAACAACATATATATCTATACCCCATATCACATGTTGAGTATATATCTACTTTATTCTGTGAGTTGACCCTAGCGCCTTGGCTTTGGTTTCATGTTTGTGTTTGGGCGGTCGGCCTGCTGCCAGATGTCGATGGTCGACTCGTTCTCGATGGTCTCTCCCTCGAGGGGGATCAGGTATGAGTTGGTGGATCGTGATGCCCCCACCGCTTGGGTGATCGATGTTGCGGGTCACCGAGCGACGTACAGGGGAAGGGTCATGGAGGACCGGACTGGTGAGCGTGGACGCTTGACGAGAGGAGTACTACGACGTATGGACCTGAGCTTTGACTTGCCGCCCTCAGTTCACTGTGGACCAGGTACTGGTAGAGGACCACCTGCACCACCTCCTGCTTCATCTTCTGATGACGAGGACCCAGCGGGGATCGAGCCTGTTGTTGCTACACCTGTTGCGCCACCTCCTGCTACTGCCATTGATCCTACCGACGTGGCGTCGTCCTCTAGGCTTGTGCGGCGGAAGAGGGAGTCTGTTGTCCCATCTGCCTCACGTCTCTTTTCCTTTGCTTCACCACTCGGCTACCGTGTGGACCCCTTGGTTAGGGTGGTGGAGGAGGATGTTCTTACAGGAGAGGTGGATGTTGAGACCGGCTCGACTAGGGCGGTGCGCAGGACAGTTAGGAGGGAGGTCGTGGACTTGGACACCGAGACGATTACGGTGGACTCCGACTCTGACTCCGAGAGCAGTGGGGACAGCTGCTCGCCAAGCAGCGATGAGGAGGAGGAGGAGCTATGAGCTGGGAGGGTAGGTTAGGCTAGCGTCATTTTTTTTGTGTAGAGCTCTGATCGTCTTACTTTGGGACAGGGTAGGTTCCTGATGTGTGGCTTTTTGTGTGGTTCTTTTGATGAGGAATCACAGAGAGTCTGTCGGGTTATAGGGGTCTTTTGTTCAGGCCATTTTTGGGTCCGACATTCTCTTGGATGACTGTATTTTGATACTTTTGAGTACATTACTAGTGCTGTACATATTTGCCTATGGGCATACTACTTTGGAGTCACTGCGGGTTCGCGTGACGTGGAGTGCAGCTGAGGTTGTACATGTGTATATATTGTATATCGGTTAGTTTAGTTGATGGGTTATGTTTTTATTTCTTCATCGCTTTTATTTAAAGGAATCAATCGAAAAAAAATTACCTGTTTTCCGCGTAAAGTTTATTTTTGGTTACTAAAGTGACACCCGAAAATCGGGGTGTTACATTGTGGTATCAGAGCTTAGTCGAGTCTTTTGGGAGTCTTTGGGGAATAGGTCTTCTGTGCTAGGTTGTGTGACTCTGCAAAGAGTGAAAATTGATTGTCTGCAGAACGATTTTTCGTACTAATTGATTGCATTGATACTTAATCATATGGAGTAGTTTTGATGCTATCATACGATTAGGACTAACAGTTTTCTTGGGGGTAACAGGCGATGGTGAACACGAATCAGCTAGCAGAGATGATGGCCACTATGGCCCAAGCAATGACTAATCAAGCGAATGACAATGCTTTGAGGCGTGCTGCGGAGGAAGCGCGTGATCAACACCAGCGTCAGAGGGAGGCGACTCTGGATCAGAACAAAGGGTTGAATGATTTCAGGAGACAGGATCCACCTAAGTTTTCGGGAGGTACTGACCCGGACAAAGCGGATCTCTGGATTTAGGAAATAGAAAAGATCTTTGGTGTGTTACAGACTGCTGAGGGAGCCAAGGTGCGAATGGCAACCTTTCTGCTGTTGGGTGATGCTAAGTACTGGTGGAGGGGAGCCAGAGGGATAATGGAAGCCAATCATGTTGAGGTGAACTGGAATTCTTTTCGAACTGCTTTTCTCGAGAAGTATTTCCCTGATAGTGCTCGTGACGAGCGTGAATCACAGTTTCTGACTCTTAAACAAGGGAGCATGACCATTCCGGAATATGCTGCTAAGTTGGAGTCTCTGGCTAAACATTTTCGATTTTTCCGTGACCAAGTTGATGAGCCCTACATGTGCAAGCGCTTTGAGAGGGGATTGAGAGCTAATATAGAGGACTCGGTGAGACCTTTGGGGATCACGAGATTCCAGGCATTGGTTGAGAAAGCAACAGAGGTGGAGTTGATGAAGAATCGAAGATTGAACAGGGTTGGAACAGGAGGACCAGTGAGGTCGACACCACAGAATTTTCAGGGAAGGGGAAGATTTCAGGCGAGGAAGCCATATCAACGTCCTGCGGGGAGAGGGTTTACCCCGGGATCTTACAAGCCGATGGCTGCTGCTGCTACTTCTGGAGGGTCGGGGAGCCGTACCCAACACCGTGAGGTGACTTGTTTCCGATGTGGAGGGGTCGGACATTATGCAAACAATTGCACGATGCCGCCAAGATGCTACCACTGCAATAAATCTGTGCATTTGGCTATGGATTGCAAGGCACCAAAGGCTGAACCGTCTGTGAATGCTGTTAGTGGGAAGCGCCCGGTGGCGAAGGGAAGAGTGTATACCATGGATGGTGAAGAGGCTGAAGGAGCAGATGGATTAATCAGAGGAGAATGTGAAATTGACGGTAATCTTTTAACTGTACTCTTTGATTCTGGTGCAAATCATTCATTTGTCTCTAAGGATTGCGTATCAAGACTGCATCTGCCTATTACTACTTTGAGTTTTGATCTTATGGTAACTACACCTGCTAGGACCCTAATTGCTAATGTCGCATGCATGCACTGTTCAGTAGTATATAGAGATAGAACTTTTCATGCCAACCTAGTATGTTTACCCCTTAAGAACCTAGATGTAATCCTAGGGATGGATTGGTTATCCCACTACCATTGTCTTTTGGACTGTAGTCGAAAGAGAGTGGTGTTCCCAGACTCGGATCTTTTCGAGTATCTTTCTATTAATCACATTAGTGCATCGTTGACCGAGGGCACTCAGAGGTACTTTTCATTGCTAAGTCTGGAGGGGAAGAAGGAATCGGATATTCGTGGTGTTCCGGTGGTTCGAGATTTTGCGGATGTTTTTCCTGGAGATGTACCTGGACTATCGCCTGTACGCGATGTAGAGTTTGTGATCGACATTGTACCTGGAACAGGACCGATTTCGATTGCACCTTACCGTATGGCACCTGCGGAGTTAGTAGAGTTGAAATCTCAGTTGGAGGATCTTTCAACAAAAGGATTCATTCGACCAAGTATTTCACCGTGGGGAGCGCCAGTGCTTTTAGTTAAGAAGAAAGACGGAAGGTCGAGATTATGTGTGGATTATCGACAACTGAACAAGGCGACGATCAAGAACCGATACCCGTTACCGAGGATAGATGATTTGATGGATCAATTACGAGGGGTTGCCGTATTTTCCAAGATAGACTTGAAGTCAGGCTATCATCAGATCATAGTGAAGGTTGAGGATATACCGAAGACTGCTTTAAGAACACGTTACGGACACTATGAGTGCCTAGTGATGCCGTTTGGAGTGACAAATGCACCTGCTGTTTTCATGGATTACATGAACTACATCTTTCATGAGTTCTTAGATCGGTTTGTGGTGGTGTTTATTGATGACATATTGATATATTCGAAGGACGCGAAGGAACATGAAGGACATTTGCGTCAAGTTTTACAAGTGTTGAGGGAGAAAAGGCTGTATGTGAACCCTACCAAGTGTGAATTCTGGCTGGAGGAAGTCAATTTCTTAGGCCATGCTATCTCAAAGGAAGGCATAGCTGTGGATCCGACGAAAGTAGAGACTGTTTTGGCTTGGGAGCAACCGAAGACAGTGACAGAGATTAGAAGTTTTGTGGGTTTAGCTGGATATTATAGACGCTTCATTGAGGGATTTTCCAAGATTGTTGGACCTTTGACTCAACTGACGAGGAAGGATCAACCTTTTGCATGGACTGAGGCGTGTGAGTCAAGTTTTCAGACACTGAAGGAACGGTTGACGACGTCACCTGTGCTTATTTTGCCACAACCGGAGGAACCGTATGAGGTCTACTGTGATGCTTCGTATCAAGGCTTGGGATGTGTGCTGATGCAACATCGAAAAGTGGTGGCTTATGCTTCGAGACAGTTGAAGACTCACGAGAGGAACTATTCGACTCACGATTTGGAGTTAGCTGCCATTGTGTTTGCGCTGAAAATCTGGAGGCATTATCTCTATGGTTGTACTTTCACGATATTTAGCGATCACAAGAGTCTTAAATACTTGTTTGATCAGAAGGAGGTGAACATGAGGCAACGAAGATGTATGGAGTTTATCAAAGACTATGAGTTTACACTGCAATATCACCCTGGAAAGGCGAATGTAGTTGCTGATGCCTTGAGTAGAAAGATGCATGTCTCGGCAATGATGGTTAAAGAGTTGGAGTTGCTGGAACAATTTCGGGATATGAGCTTAGGGGTGACACCGTCTGAGGGAAAGTTGAGATTCGGAATGATCAGAATCGCTAGTGGACTGATGGAAGAGATTAGAGAGCAACAACTGCAAGATGTGTTTCTGTTGGAGAAGAGGAACTTAGTAATTCAAGGGAAAGACCCGGAATTCAAGATTGGGACTGATGATATCTTAAGATGCAAGGACAGAGTGTGTGTACCCAACAACCCAGAATTGAGAAGACTGATCATGGATGAAGGACACAAGAGCAAATGGAGTATTCATCCGGGAATGACAAAGATGTATCAAGATTTGAAACTGAATTTCTGGTGGCCAGGGATGAAGAAACAAGTGGCCGAGTATGTAGCTGCATGTTTGACTTGTCAGAAGGCTAAGGTAGAGCATCAAAGACCTGCTGGTATGCTACAGAGTCTAGACGTGCTAGAATGGAAATGGGATAGTATATCCATGGATTTTGTGGTAGCTTTGCCAAGAACACAGAAGCGACACGATTCAATTTGGGTGATTGTGGATCGTTTGACTAAGTCAGCGCATTTTCTACCAGTGAGAACTACCTACAATGTAGAGAAGTTGGCTGAGATTTATGTGGCGGAGATTGTGAGACTACATGGAGTTCCGACGAGTATTGTGTCTGATCGGGATCCAAAGTTTACTTCGCACTTTTGGGGAGCTCTTCATGATGCGTTAGGAACCAAGCTGAGGTTGAGTTCGGCGTATCATCCACAAACTGATGGGCAAACAGAGAGAACTATTCAGTCGCTAGAAGATCTACTACGGGCTTGTGTGTTAGATAACAGAGGAAGCTGGGATGATCTTCTGCCATTGATTGAATTCACATACAACAATAGTTTTCATGCGAGCATTGGGATGGCACCGTATGAAGCTTTGTATGGCCGAAAGTGTAGGACACCGTTGTGTTGGTATCAAGATGGGGAGAGTTTGTTGATTCGGCCAGAGCTGCTGCAACAGACGACTTTAAGCAGATCAGAGAGAAGATGAGAGCTTCACAGAGCAGACAGAAGAGTTATGTTGATCAGAGACGTAGAACTCTAGAGTTTGAAGAGGGCGATCATGTGTTTCTACGAGTTACTCAGACTACGGGGGTTGGACGAGCTATTAAGTCAAGGAAGCTCACGCCAAAGTTTATAGGGCCTTATCAAATCACTCGACGTGTTGGACCAGTTGCATATCAGATTGCACTACCACCATTTCTTTCCAACATTCACGATGTATTTCATGTGTCGCATTTGAGGAAGTACATTCCAGACCCGACTCATGTAATCGAGCCAGACAACGTTGAGCTGAAGGATGATTTGACCTTTGAGGCACCGCCAGTGAGTATTGGGGATAGAAGAGTGAAACAGCTTAGAGGGAAGCAGATTGCGCTAGTGAAGGTGATATGGAATAATGATACGGGGGACGCTACATGGGACTTGGAAGACAAGATCAAGGAACTGTACCCCGGACTTTTCGCAGAACTCTGAGTTTCGAGGACGAAACTTTCTTTTTGGAGGGGAGTATTGTAAGACCTGGATTTTCAGAGCAAGTAAATTTCCGACTCACGCGTAGGATCAGTGTAAGCGTGACAGGAGTTTGATGTTTGAGAAAATTAATGAAGAAGAAAGTTCAGGAATTGCTTGAGGAATGTTGCGTAGTCGTTTTAGGAATTAGTGCGAGTCGTCTGCACACCTGCCTTATGGCGAGCGTGTCCAGAATAGGCTAATTTCGCTTTAGAGCAATGTATTAAGTGAGATTTCGAATCCTTGGAAAATTGAAAGATTCTCTTTATTTTTCCTTCGACCAGCGTTTCATTTCGGAACCCTGGACTGTACGCACGATAGTATTCACTGTTCGGAAGTTTGACGACGCTAATTTCTTTGCTTCGAAACCCTAGATTCAAGCGCAGGATGAAGACTTTTTCTATTCGGGACTTCTAACGAAGTTTCCGTCCGCGATGCCAGATTTGTTTCGACGTTTCCAATCTTTCTTCAGAAGGAAGTTTTGTCGTCTGACCATCACAGCAAAAAGTAGTTTTTCGGGACAGATTAACTTACACCGCTTTTGGGATTTTAGATATCGTTTTTCCCAAATGTCTGAGATTTGTTTTGAGTTCTGGAATTCTGACGCTAGAATCTCTCTTAGAATTCATCGGTGAACGTGCTGCAAAAATCGGAATCGCGAAATTTTCATTTTCCCGCGATTTCACCTGCCTATAAATAGCTCAAAAATTCAAAAATATCCTCATTTGCTCCATCCAAGACCGCGAGTTTCAAGGGGAGAGAGGGAGAAGAATTTTTCGACAAAACTCGACCGATCTTCGCGGAGTTCGTTCCTACTTCGAGGTACCGAGGTAACTAGCTTGATTCTTACCTCTGATTACTGCTTCTACTGCGTTTCTGTAGTCGTTTCTGTGCTCAAAGTTTTGAGCTTTTTGTAAAACTGTCTGTTTTTCCTGATTTCTCTGTTGGGTTATCTTCCTTACGTGCCCAAGAGCCTAAAACCTCCGTCAGTATTCGCCGATTGTGATCGAGTTGTCAAGGATCTGAAAAACTGATTCAAAACCCTTTTTGTCGCACATTTCGAAACTTTACTGTCGAAAAGTCGTAATCTGACTTCGTGCCTTTAGGATTTGTTGTCACGGATGTCGTTAGGATCATTGCTGTCGAATTTGTTTTCCGAACTGATAACTTTAAGGTTTTGAGCTTTTATTTTGGACCAAAACGCCCCTGAACAGCCGTATTTCGATCCGATCGTCCGAAAATTGTTCCGACAGTTTCTTTGCCTTAGTTTTACCCTAAAACTACCTTGTAAACAGATTTGATCGAAGAAAAAGAGCCGGAGCACTTTTTCCTTTATGGCCGAGAGCTATATCAATGGGGGGGGGGAGTTTTTCGTTTTCGAAAACTTATCTTTTCGCATCCGATTGATGTATTCTGAAGCTTTAATGCTTTGTCTATCGTTAATGTGTTGTATTGTGATCGAGCTAATCGGTTTTGTTTGGATTCTGCTTTGTTTTCTCCGGGGTTCAGTTGAAGGAACTTTGGGATCTTCAGAGCATTTGAGTGAAGGAACCTTTGATTACGAGACTGGAATAGCTCGAGTTTAGGGCAACTTACTACTAGCTATGACTGCATGATAGGCGTCGATGAATTCGACTTATGCTTTATCTGATGTTGATTATGATGATGAGTTGATGTTAGGATGTTTTTCCATAACTTGTGATATTGTGATATTGTTGGATTGTGCGTTTTGACGCGACTTCAGAGTGGGGAACCTCTGAACTGATTGAAGTTGGTATTTCGGGTTGGATGAACAACCCTGGGCAAGTTCAAATGTGGGGTTTGAGACTTAGCCATTCGTTGGTATTCGTTGGAATACTTAGACTTTCCCCGGGAAACTTCTTTTAGAGGGTTCTTGGAAATTAGAATGATTAGAATTTCGAAAACTAAAGACTTGGGAAACTTAGACTTTGAGAAATAAACTCATAACTGGACTAATTCGAATTGAAACAATTTTTATTAACGTTTAAGCATAGGAAAACTGAAGGGGAAAATATTTACGAAAGACGGGGAAAAGTCGACTTCTGTTGTGGGTTTTGGACTTGGGGAAAGCCACTGAGGTGAGCTACGGTGACGATTGAAAGTCACCGAGTACTTTAAGTACTCTTGTTCTTGGGGTTGTGTTGTATTGACCGACACTAAACCCTTGTGTACTCTTGTTGTTGGGGTTGTGTTGTATTGACCGACACTAAACCCTTGTGTACTCTTGTTGTTGGGGTTGTGTTGTATTGACCGACACTAAACTCCGAGTTGTGTTGTATTCACCGACACTAACTCTTGGGTTTGTTTTGAGATTGTGTTTGAGCTAAACGCTTGTGTGGTGAGGACGATTCGATGTTTGGCTAACCATATTGCATCAATCGGGTGAATAACGGGAATGGTTCACCTGTGCATCTTTTGGTGAATAACGGGAATGGTTCACCAATGCATTAATGATGAATACCGGGAATGGTTCATCATACGGTGAATAACGGGAATGGTTCATCCATAGTGAAGAACGGGAATGCTTCACTTGTGGCGAACGAGAACGCGTCACAATCCGGATCATATTGATTGCATTTCACGCATACATTCATTCTGACTGGGATTGTGTGCTGTTTGATTTATTGAAGCATTGTTAGAGCCATAACAGGCTAGGATTATCTATATGTTTATATAACAACATATATATCTATACCCCATATCACATGTTGAGTGTATATCTACTTTATTCCGTGAGTTGACCCTAGCGCCTTGGCTTTGGTTTCATGTTTGTGTTTGGGCGGTCGGCCTGTTGCCAGAAGTCGATGGCCGACTCGTTCTCGATGGTCTCTCCCTCAGGGGGGATCAGGTATGAGTTGGTGGATCGTGATGCCCCCACCGCTTGGGTGATCGATGTTGCGGGTCACCGAGCGACGTACAGGGGAAGGGTCATGGAGGACCGGACTGATGAGCGTGGACGCTTGACGAGAGGAGTACTACGACGTATGGAGCTGTGCTCAGTTCACTGTGGACCAGGTACTGGTCGAGGACCACCTGCACCACCTCCTGCTTCATCTTCTGATGACGAGGACCCAGCGGGGATCGAGCTTGTTGTTGCTACACCTGTTGCGCCACCTCCTGCTACTGCCATTGATCCTACCGACGTGGTGTCGTCCTCTAGGCTTGTGCGGCAGAAGAGGGAGTCTGTTGTCCCATCTGCCTCACGTCTCTTTTCCTTTGCTTCACCACTCGGCTACCGTGTGGACCCCTTGGTTAGGGTGGTGGAGGAGGATGTTCTTACAGGAGAGGTGGATGTTGAGACCGGCTCGACTAGGGCGGTGCGCAGGACAGTTAGGAGGGAGGTCGTGGACTTGGACACCGAGACGATTACGGTGGACTCCGACTCTGACTCCGAGAGCAGTGGGGACAGCTACTCGCCGAGCAGCGATGAGGAGGAGGAGGAGCTATGAGCTGGGAGGGTAGGTTAGGCTAGCGTCATTTTTTTTGTGTAGAGCTCTGATCGTCTTACTTTGGGACAGGGTAGGTTCCTGATGTGTGGCTTTTTGTGTGGTTCTTTTGATGAGGAATCACAGAGAGTCTGTCGGGTTATAGGGGTTTTTTGTTCAGGCCATTTTTGGGTGCCGCCTGTCTCTTGGATGACTGTATTTTGATACTTTTGAGTACATTACTGGTGTTGTACATATTTCCCTATGGGCATACTACTTTGGAGTCACTGCGGGTTCACGTGACGTGGAGTGCAGCTGAGGCTGTACATGTGTATATATTGTATATCGGTTAGTTTAGTTGATGGGTTATGTTTTTATTTCTTCATCGCTTTTAATCAAAGGAATCAATCGAAAAAAAATTACCTGTTTTCCGCATAAAGTTTATTTTTGGTTACTAAAGTGACACCCGGAAATCAGTGTGTTATATTTATATAAAACTCCTAGGTAATAATATCTTATACCAAGCAAGAATGTTTCGTGTAGGCTGATGAATGAGGGAAAACACTCTAGAGGAAGATCGAAGACGGATGCTCTTGTATATGTTCTTCTCTTTGTCTTTTATCTGGAAAGTTAGTCATGATTAGGATTTCTATGTTTTACATGTCTATTATGCTTGGTTAAACATCTTTCTCAAAGGTACGATGTAATTGATGATGTGAATCTCGTTTATATATTTCGTTGTTTCAGTTTTCTTTCATGATTGGTTTTCTTGTTTGCTCTAAATATATTGCTATTGTGATTAATCGTATTATACATCTTACTGTTTAATTCATACTTAGCATAGTGGTTAATTTAACTTCATTGTGAAGGAACCAAGGGTAGGTAGCTCCTAACAAGAAGTCTTAGGATTAGTTTCGTATGCTTCCAACTACCTTTGATTAGATAGTGAAATATCTCTTAGGTAGCCTCTATATGGTTCGAGCCTATTTTGATTGATCACTTTGCAATGACAGTTTACTTGTGAGTAGTGTATTTAGGTAGGCTAATTAAAAATAATTTAGCAGAGACTTAATTACTTAAGAGGGTTGGCTTTCATAGAAATCATAGATAGAATATATAAGTTGAGGGGATCTTTTTAAATTCCTACCGTAATCTTGAGGCTTCCTTATCTTTATCTCTTCATTGATTTCTTTCTTTATATCTTGCATGGTCTCAAATTACATCCACTTCTGATTGCCTAGACACAAAATTCGTCCTTTGGAACCAAGTATTTACTTAGTCCCTTAGGTACAATAATTGGGACTTGCCTCCTATATATATTACTTGAGCGATGGAGTAAGTTTCTTCTTAGCGCAATGCCCATTCAGGGTTTTCCGTTGTTATGAATGAATCATTGACAAAGAAAAACAAGCAGTAAGGAAATTAGAGAAGACAGGTTGCAGTAAAAAGTTTAACCTTGTCAATAATAATTCTATTAGAAAGAGAGAATTTATAATTTCATGTCAATTCACATTAAATATTTTTTTATCAAATAATTTCAAAAAACATTAAATGTTTATGTGGACCTAATTTTTTACGTTTTCTTGAAGTTTAAGCTCTTCTTGTCTTTGAATGTTTCTAACATTGTAAAATCTCATCAATTATATAAATTAAGAGGGTTTTATTTCTTATACAAAAATAGTTACAAATATGATATTGATCTTAATATGGTACTATCGTATTGAACTTTATCTTTACTATAGACTATAACGGGTTCACATCTTCGCTTTATAGGGATTGTTTCCCTACTCTCAAAAGGAAATATATAAAACTAATTAAAGAAATTATTATAAAGTTGTGGCACATTTTGCCATGTCAAAATCATTTAAGCTACCGGTGCACAAGTAGGAGCTTTTCCTATGATTGTTGGCTTGACATTAGCACATTTAGCGGTTGCTGGGGCTCCATTGAATGTAAGATCAACTTCATTTAGCTCTACACTGTCACATGGTACACCACTGCTACAAACAAGAACCACCCCTTCCGGTGTTGCTGAAGTGCCCTTAATGTTCTTGAAGGAAACCTTGCTTATCTTTATTTTAGATGGACTCTGATTCATACAAAGGAACCAACAAGTGGACAAATATTAGTCATTTAAATAAATTTAGTTTATATACAATTTAACAACTAAATTTCAAACTTCAAATTTTAGTTGTTAAAAAAATGATATATGTTAACCTTTGCATTAATGAATTCAATTTTTTAATTAAGGCTTTGATCAAATACCTGCTTGGAGCATTGGTTCCATGGACAATACTCTTGGTCTATAATAATAGGATTTTTTACATTGACCATGGTAATATCTTCAAAATGCATATCAGTTATAGGAGATGTTCCTGGGGCGCTAGGCCAAGTCTTGATCCTCACACCGTTATCAGTTTCTGTCAAAGTGCAATTCTTAACCAAAAAACCTACTACAGGCTCTTCTGCTGGGTTCTTCCCGAGGCTACCAACGCTAATACCATGACCGGGCCCGCAATTGACATTTTGGACAGTTACATTTTTGCTTCCATCTCCTATTGAGACACAATCATCTCCAGTACCAATATTAGTGTTAAGAATCTTAACATCACTCGATTTTGCAATGTGGATTCCATCTGTGTTGAGACTCGTGGCAGGGGCACTAACTATAAAGCCATCAAATGTAACATTGTTGCAACCAAAAACCATGACATTGAAGCTTTTGCTGTCCTTAGAAGTAATGTCGTGGATAATTGAATGATTGAGAAAATAAAAACCAAAATTCTGTTGACATTGGACAAAGAGTTCAATTTTAGATTTATAATTTTTTGATAAATGCATAACTCGTGTTATAGGGAAATGCTAAGATTGGTATTTACCATGGGAAGCATTTTGCAGTTCTTATTTGTTCCACAATCATTTTGTTTCCAAGCAGCAGCACCTACACCATCAAAAACTGCTTTACCTGATATGGTTAAAAAGCTAACATAACTAACCCGGACCCATTGTTCGGCCCCTTTGAGGTCACTTGGGTTTCCAGATGATTGAATTGTTCCATCAACTTGAACTTCAATAGGGGCCTTGCAAGGACCTTTGAGTTCTAATGCGCCCATCTTGTATGTACTACTAGGAATCACAATTTTGGATGGAGTGGGTGACGCGCATGCCTCATTCCAAGCACTTGCGAAAGCCTTTAAGAATTTGGAAATACAAATAAATTAGTATTGGCAAAAACAATAAGCATGCCCTTGAAACTCTCCTTTGATTTTGTTAATAATTGAGTTTTAGCCTAAAATTGAAATCATTTTTCTTAATTTAAATTTAAATGAATCAAATATTCATGATAAAAAAATGACAAGATAATACCTGTGTTATATCTGAATTTGGTTTTACACCAAATTTTGATATATCAATGACCCCTGATTGTGCAGAACTGAAGTCAGATAGAAATGAGACAAAAATAAGTATGATGATACTGAGCTTCAAGCCCATTATAATTATTGTTTCTAACACGTTATCTTTTTGAACTTCTCTTGAATTAATGAATGTGCTTTTGAGTATGGTGGAACACTATTTATACTCGAATGCAAACCTTTAGCACCATATGACTTTCCTTTATTAAAGGTTTGGTTATGTTTTAGCCCTATCCTTAGCAACCATATGTTTTCCATCACTCCTTGATAACAAATTGCTACACCCTAGCTTTAACACTAATTATTTAGTCAATAGGTTTAAAAAGTGTTTTATCTATTTAAAGAATTAAGTTAGAGGATATTCATTTTGGTTTTTTGTGTTTTTTTAAATCTGTGTTTTTTTAAATATATTTTATTGATTAAAAGAACTAAATTTATTTTAAAACTAATGAATTTATAAATTTGTATGTTTTTTTTAGTTTCTATTTTTGTTTTTATCTATTGTACTTGTTTTCATGGATGCTCGATTGATGATTTTTTATATCTATTGAATAGTTTATTATAAAGAGTTGAAGTAACATATATGTCCTAAGAATAGCCACTGAATCTTTTTTTTCAATATTGAAATAATTACATTGAGAATAAAACTAAGGGCATCATTGCACACTTTCTGTAAACATATCTTCTTCATATGACATTGAAAAATACTTCTTTGTAAACTACATTTGAAGTACTATGAGAATGGTTGTCATCACTATCGCAAAAGAGGGTTTTTAATCCTTTACAGTGCGTGACTCTAATGTTACATATAACTAACTGGCATGTAGAAACACTTGTTTTGGAAAATATAACCCAACCTTGTTCTAATGATTGTTCTTGACTTTTGTTTGTTAATCTTGGTATGGACATTCTTTGTCCGACATTTGTTCCAGATATAACATTTTCTTCCAGAACATATGTCCCCGTTCGAGTAATAATTAGACGTGTACCATTACACAATCCAGCTAATAAGTCAATGTTTCTATGAAGCATTACTTAAGCATCAATCTTTATCCTTAATTGATAATTAGGCAAAACTGAAGAGTTTATTATGTTTAAAAAAACTCTGTGGACTGAGCGAGCCCCCAGAGGCCCTCGCCTAGGGACGCTCACCCCAAGGCGACGCACAAGCCAGGAGATTGGGCCTCCTCCGAGAGGCCCAACCGGCCCACTAAGGGCAGTTAGACATGACAGGCCCAACCCCTAGCCTATAAATAAGGGGCGGTTACCAATTGTAAAGGACTCTTGGCTCATTTCATGAATAACAAACTCGAGATTCGGTTACACACACTCTCTCTCTCTAAGCGGTTACACGCCCTCTCTCTCTAGATTATCTCATTGCAATCCTCTCACTCTAGGTACTATACCTTCTTTCTATGTTCTTGGCTGGAACATTTGGCGCTGTCTGTGGGGATCGGTAGATTTCGATTCCCGGACTACGTGGATTGCTGTTTTTGGTTGAGAGAAGTTCGGAATTCTGTGCAATTTCCTCTGATTTTCGTGTTTTTTGGTTGAATTTCTGGTTCGCGGTTAAAATCCGATGGAGACTCGCTGTCGTCGACGCAGCGAGACGCTGGAGCAGCGGCGTAGTTCACCACCGCGCCGTGTAAGGGGAAGACCGTGTCGTAAGGAGGTCGACGCAAGCAACCTAAGCAACTGACTCCTCCTCCGCCTCCACCGCCTCCTCCTCCTCCTTCTCCGACGCCTCCATTACCTTCTCCACCGTCCTCACCTTCGTAGCAAGGATCACCAGTACGCTCGCCGACGCTCGCCGGAAGCTTCAGGAGGCGGATCGCCATTGCCTCAAAGTGCGATCACTCACAGAGATTGGAGAAGTTTGATCCGCAACGTTGACAACATACGTCAGCGGAATGATTACTTGCACGAGCAGTTAGATTACTATCGCCTTGAGCAACAGGACGAGGGAGAACGAGAAGCGGAGGTTGTAGCGGAGTTTGAGCCATTCTCGGCGGCAGTAAGGGAGGTAGCCATACCTGACAACATGATGAATCTGGTTCTGGAGACGTGTAGTGGAAAGACGGATCCGAAGGATCATCTGCTCTATTTCAACACAAAGATGGTGATAAGTGCAGCTTCTGATGCGGTGAAGTGCAGGATGTTCCCGCCAACGTTCAAAGGCACGACGATGGCTTGGTTCACGACTTTGCTTCGCGGATCTATCACGAACTTCAGCGACTTCTCGTCGAAATTCCTCGTTCAGTCCTCCCCAAGTAAGATCAAGCAGGTTAGAAGGCAAAACTTTGAAGCACTATGTGAGGCGGTACAGTGCCGCATCTGTCAAGATCGAGGAGTTGGAGCCGCAAGCTTGTGCGCACGCCTTCAAGAATGAACTGCTGCCGGGGAAGCTGAACAACAAGTTAAGTCGGAAGTCAGCTCGTTCGATGGCGGAAGTCCGCACTCGGGCGAACACCTACATCCTGGATTAGGAAGACGACACGTTCAAGAGGAGGCATGCAAAAACGGAAAAGGACAGCGGTCAGAGGGATATATCGCCAGCAGGAAGACTAGGTCGGGAAGGGAGAAAGTAGCAAGCGAAGGGATAAGAAAATCAAGCCATCAGAGAAGCTTGTGAATGAACAACTCTATCCGAAGAAGTAAAGCTTTGAGCGTCGGCGCCCGTGGAAACAAACCGACTCTCACTGAGCGCGCATTTGACGGAACTACTCTAGGAGGTAAAAGCAAGGCATGCAGTCGAAGAGGGCGAGAGGGAAGTTAATCCACCGCGGGTGGCAGTAGACAAAACCAAGTGGTGCGAGTATCATCGCTCGGCGGGCCATGACACCGCTGATTGCTTTACGTTGAAAAATGAGATCAAGAGGTTGATCAGGGCGGGACGCTCATAGATGAATGATCGCGGCGATCACGGCAGGGCGAGCGCCAACAGGGGAATCTCTACAAGGGAAACCGCCAGCAGGATGATCGCAGGCGGGATGACCGTCGTCAGACACCAACTGCGGACAAGAAGGAGACGTTGTTGACAAGGAAGAAAGGAGCCGAAGAAACCTTCAATAAAGATCTCGAACCGCCGGTGGAGACGATCAATACAATTGCAGGGGGCTTCGGCGGAGGCGGCGACACGCAAGCGGCGACACGCAAGCATGTTAAGGCGGTGAGTTCAGTACAAGAGTTTTCAATTCCATATGGCTTTCAGCACCCGGACATAGTGATATTGTGGGCAGACCTTGAAGGAGTCAAGACACATAAGGACGATCATGTGGTGGTAATGGTGAGGATCAACAATTTCAATGTGCGAAGAGTGCTTTTAGATCAGGGTAGTTCTGCGGATATCATCTATGGCGTATTTGACAAATTGGGGTTAACAGATCAAGACCTGATGCCACACTCAGGGACTTTGGTAGGATTTTCGGGGGAACAGGTTTGGGTGCGAGGCTACTTGGATTTGGACATAGTTTTTTGCGTTGATGAGAATGTAAATCTCTTGCGTGTAAGGTATTTGGTTTTGCAGGTAGTGGCGTCGTATAATGTCATCATTGGTCGGAATACGTTGAACCACCTCTGCGTAGTGATATCAACAGCCCACCTGGCAGTGAAATACCCGCTGACCTGCAGGAGGGTAGGAAAGATCGCGGTAGATCAACGGCGGGCGAGGGAATGTTACAACAACAGTCTGAGCTTGTATGGGAAGAAGGGAGCTGGCGTTGGGCATATATGTCATGAGATTGAGATTTTGGAAGGCGAACAGGGTCAGCAGAGCATCCAGAGGCAGGGTCAAAGTGGCGTGAGAAGACAGGGACGGTGGATTAGTGAAAGGTATGGGGGACCAAGAAGGAACCGAAATCAGGAAAGGCCAGATGGCAGGACGGGGAAAGATGGGCAATTTACTGATGCTCATGCTGAGGAGCGCTGGGCAAACGTGATTCCGGACCTGGAAATGTATAAATTCAGTAAGGGAGTACTGGCGATTGAGCCCAGGCTCACGGTTAATCAGGAAAGGCGCTTGGAGAAGTTGGTAGGAGACAAATTTGACCTCTTCAATTGGAGTCAAAAGGACGCAGCACTCTGGAGGTTGCCCAGGTTCAAAAAGTCAACCCTTCTGGGCATATGTCAGGAGGAAAGTGGAGAGAAGGGGGCAATGCTACAAAGTGCGGTTTAGTTGAAGCTACAGCGAGGCCGCGACGAGCAAAGCAAATTGGGAAAAGTTGATCAATCCCGAGGCGAGACGAAGACTGAAGAGGAATGGTGTCGAGCGCATCGCCACAGGAACAAGGGAAAAGGAAAGGTGGAGATGGAGTATTGGAAGCCAGTGGGGGCTGCGAATTTTAAACCTTCAAAGGTGGCCCGGTACGTCAAGCGAGGGAACAAGTTAGGTAAGAGCCCATTCTACCATAGGGTGGCTGAGCGGGGCGACCGGAATGGTGGGTTGTTGCAGGTTTTTTGTGCGCAAAAAGGGTCGCTAAGAGTTCAGGTTGCGAAAGTAGTGAAGGGTGAGGAAACAACGTCTTTATAGGAAGGGGGTGACTGTTGAAAGGGGGTGTGTGTAAGGCTTCTCCGGGGGATTGTTGATGAACGTGGGATTGTGGTGGAGAGTTGTGCACCATGATGACAGGGGAAATGATTACTGTTGAGAAAGCTGCGGCCTTTAGGGAAATGGGAGCGGCGCATTAAATGGGAAGTCACATCGGCTGATGCTGATTGGTTTAAATTCAAATTGACAGGCTTTATTGTGATTTGAAGGGACGTTTTGAGGATAGTGGTTGAGATTCTGCAGATTTGCTGACCTTTTCATTTCTTTGCATTTCTTCAGCGCATTACACATGGCCTACACCCGTTAAGCCACCGTGACTCACGGCGGTCACGACTGCGGCTGGGCGAGCACGTCAAGTGCTGTTTCCGCAAGCCCGCTTGAGAACTTGTGGACTTGGAGGAAACTGTAAAACGAGTCGAAAATTTAGCTTTAGCTTTGTTCACTACGCCATGTTGGCGACCTATCTTGATCACTACCCTTGACATTAGTTAGTTCTTTCTTATGCTTGTTGCCTTGTTTTTAAAGACACTCTTAGCTCTCATGCTTCGAGCTCGGTGTCTTGTGGACTGGGCGAGACCCCAGAGGCCCTCGCCCAGGGACGCTCGCCCCAAGGCGACGCACAAGCCAGGGAATTGGGCCTCCTCCGAGAGGCCCAACCGGCCAACTAAGGGTAGTTAGACATGTCAGGCCCAACCCCTAGCCTATAAATAGCGCGGTTACCAATTGTAAAGGACTCTTGGCTCATTTCATGAATAACAAACTCGAGATTCGGTTACACTCTCTCCCTAAGCGGTTACATGCTCTCTCTCTCTAGATTCTCTCATTGCAATCCTCTCACTCTAGGTACTATACCTTCTTTCTATGTTCTTGGCTGGAACACTCTGTATATGGATATCATCTAGCTGTCATAATTGTTGTCTGATGAACTTAGCACTCAAATAAGTTTTATCTTCTCCAGGAAACAATGTATACATTAAAATTATCAACAATCTCATTAGTAGGATCTAAAATATCACGGTGTTGAAAAAATTGTGGATCTTCATAGTTTTGAAGGCAACTCAGATAAGTAAACTTGATTATAGAAGTCATTGGACCACCTGAATGTGGAATAAAAAATTCTTAAGGGATGTCCTGGGTTGTTTCGTCTTCTATTTGCCTACCTGCATTTCCACCTCCTATGCTTAATATCCACTATGAATTTTTGTTTTAGCTCAGCAACCTTTGTATACGATCTTCTAGTTTGTAGCCTCATATTTTTGTTGTTGATGTAAGTACCTCATGATTCAAAAAATATGAACCATAGGTATAGCTCATGTGAATTGTTTACAGTAAGTTGTTTAATTTTAATTTCATTTTAGAATTTTTTGGGTTAAAATTGTGAAGCACATAATATTTCATTAAATTAAATTATTATAAGAAATATATGTTTTCCAATAGGTTAAATTTTATTTGATTTTGTAATGATTGATTAAATTAAAAACTGACATTATGAGGGACAAATGTGAAAGTATCTAACAATGATCCCAAAGAAAAGAGGCATTGATAATGGCATGGATAATAGTATGCCTTCTACCTTTATGCCCAACCGCAAAGTTTTCCTAAAGTCCCCACATAGTACAACAGTTTTTCCTTCAAAAGGTTAGTAACCGTTTTGAACGAGGGATATTCATTATTTTGTAGCCTGATTTTTTTTAAATCTATGATATTTTTGTTATGTTTATCAAAATAAAGTTTACGAATCAAAAGAATAAAATTTACTTTAGATATTAGAAAACATAAATTCGTTAGTTTTTTTTTTATGAATGTGTCTGATTTTCTTTCCATTAAGCAAACAAAATCGTATTTAATTTTTTTATCTAATTTTTTCCTTATATAATTTAACTTTGTATAAAAAAAGTTATTTACTCTAGAGATTTGAAGTAATATATATGAACTAATAACAAACATTGAGTAAATGCTCATATTAATTTATTTAGCAAGTAGAATATTTAAATTGAGATTTATGATTCTCTTGATGAATTTTCTGAAATAAAAAAATCAGAAAAACATATTTATTTTAACGGGCTAATTTTTTTTGTCATTTTAATATATAATATTTTTTTAGAATTAAAAAAGTCACTAAAGAACTTTTCTAGATTCATATTCTTTTATTGAAGTATTGATTCTATTATTAGTGATAATTTTTTTATTTTTTATCATTATTAGGAACTTGGAACATGGATTTAAATTCAATATTTAAGGATTTTATAACCTTTATGTACTTCCTAAATGATATTATTTCATAAAATCTAACCACTAATTTATTCTTATATTTTGAACATTCTGTTTAATAGATATTTGTATAATATGTATTATTAAGACATTTTTAAGAACATTTTTATTAATTTTCCTTTCTAATTAAACTTTTAATTACTTGTAGATTTATTAATTATAATATTTTGAATTTTTTTAGTTTTTCAAATGAAAGTACAATGTAAATATTAGGATTTTGATTGGATAGCTTGCATAGATTTTTTAATGATATTAATTCATAATATGTAACCACTAACATAGATATTGAATATATTCAATAATTCTTATTTACAGAAAATGAGTATTACGCTATTTAGTTAAGTGGTTCATTACTAAAAAAAATCATTTAACATTATTATTATAACCATAATTATGTATTCATGTACTCTATTATATTTCCATGATGAATAATGTGTGTAATTTAAGGGGGAAAAATGGCAACGTACCCTATTATATTTCGATTGATGAATATATAATGTGTGTATTCACTCAGATATTACACAATAATCAGCTGTCTTCCATTGACAGCTCTCAAAATTGGAACTATAAATTTATCTCGATGAGTGGCAGATTGGTCATCATCAAATCTGTGTTATGCTCAATTCCAATATATCCTATGTCAGTGTTCAAAGCTCCAAGAGGGGTAATATCTAAGTCCGAGAAGACGATTCGAGCTTTCTTATGGGGAAGTTACAGCGGAAGAGGTAAAATTAACTGGATTGATTGGAATCATGTGTGTAAAAATAAAGAAGCTGGTGGCCTAGGGGTGGGATTTATGAATTGGAGGAATAAAGCGTTGTTGATGAAATGAGGATGACCTGATCTTATTAAGTTTCCGGAGCAGCTTGCTGATATCTGCTGGGGATGGAAGACATACTGATTTTTTGAATGATCCCTAGGCATCAAATATGCCACTAAGGGAGGCTTTTCCAAGAATATATGCAATGTGCGACAGCAAAGTGATAACTGTGGCAGAAGCTGAGTGTTTGATTGCGGCAAATGGCAATGGAAACTTTCCTATCGTCGTCGTTTATTCGATTGGAAGGTGGCCATACACAATGAATTTCTTAATTGCATAAATGGAATTGCACCATCTGTGGGAAACAATGAATCTTTGGTTTGGTGTCTTAACCAAAAAGTTCTTTAGTAGTGACTTATATAATTCTACAAGGGCTTAATTGCACATTTGGTCCCCCACTTTTATGTTTCCCACGATTTTGGTCCCAACAAAATTTAATTGCATTTTAGGATCCCAACATTGTTCTCCGTTAGCAACTTTGGTCTTCCATCCCAATTCCGTCCAATTTCTAACGGAAATGCTGACGTGGCATTCATAAATAATATTTTAATTGAAATAAATTAATTTCTTTAATTAAACTATTTTCTTTATTGAAAACAAAAAAAAACAAAAGGAAAAGAAAATAAACCTCATCATCTTCTTCCATTCAACCACCACCTGCGCACCACAACACCACCACTCAACCACACAAGCACCACCACCACTCAACCACCGCACCACCCCTCCACCCCCATCTTAACCCACCGAAAACACCCCCCACCAACCCAACATTTAGATCAACCTTTGAAGCAAAAATTAACATTCAGATTCACCCTTTTTTCAACCCATTTCAGCCATCAAACTCTCCAAACACACCCTAAAGCTTCAAACTTTTTCAGAACCCATTTGACCCTCATCTGAATCACACCTCCATCAGAATCAAACCGCGATTCTTCTCCACGACAATGACACCACCATCGAAGGTTCTGGCCACCGCAAAGGTCGTCGTCGAACCAGCTCTTCGAATCTCATTGGAGCTCCACTGACCCACAACACAATGCTCAATGTTGTGATCTTTAAGATCTGGGACCTGGATTTGATCATCAAGGTTTTGCAAGAAGATGATGCTATGAGAGGACAATTTGGGTTCCTAGTATAGGCGATTTGGATGGTGGTGCGTGGTGAGAAGAAGAAGAATACGAAGATGAGGAGGAGTGTCGTGACATGGGAGTGGCGGTGGTGGTGTGTGAGTGAGAGCTTGAGGTTGAAGATGGTGGTTGAGTAATTAAGAAGAAGAAACAAGAAAGAAGAAGATGTGATGCGTTGATCTGTTTTCTCTTTTTTTTTTTTGTTTTTTTTTTCAATATAGAAAATAGTTTAATTAAGGAAATTATTTTTTTTAATTAAAATATTATTTACGAATACCACGTCAGCATTTCCGTTAGAAATTGGACGGAATTGAGACAAAAGACCAAAGTTGCTAACGGAGAACAACGTTGGGGTCCTAAAATGCAATTAAATTTTGTTGGGGACCAAAATCGTGGGAAATGTAAAAGTGGGGGACCAAATGTGCAATTAAGCCTTCTAAAAAATATTATATAGTAAAATGAAAAAAATTAGCCCGTCAAAATAATTATGTTTTTCTGATTTTTTTATTTCCGGAAATTTATCAAGAGAATCATAAATCTCAATTTAAATATTCTACTTGCAAAATAAATTAATATGAGAATTTACTCAATGTTTGTTATTAGTTCATATATATTACTTCAACTATCTAGAGTAAATAAATTGATTTATACAAAGTTAAATTAAATAAGGAAAAATTTAGATAAAAAAATTAAATACAATTTTGTTTGCTTCAAGAAAAGAAAATCAGACACATTCATCAAAAAAACAACTAACGAATTTATGTTTTCTAATATCTAAAGTAAATTTTATTCTTTTCATTCGTAAACTTTATTGTGATAAACATAACAAAAATATCACAGATTTTTAAAAAAAATCAGGCTATAAAATAATGAATATCCTCCATGCAAAGTACGGTTACAAACCTTTTGGAGGAAAAACTGTTGTACTATGTGGGGACTTTAGGAAAACTTTGCGGTTGTGCCTAAAGGTAGAAAGCATGATATTATCCATGCCACTATCAATGCCTCATTTCTTTGGGATCATTGTCAGATACTTTCAGATTTGTCCCCATAATGTCATTTTTTAATGGCTTAAATGCACTTTTGGACCCCCAAGTTTACATTTATTGCGATTGTTGACCCTGATCTTATTTTTCTGTGAACCGAGACCCTCTCCTGACAAAAAGACCAGTCATCTTCTGCATGCAAATTGCCTGGAGAGGGTCTCGTTTCGTAGAAAAATAAGATCAGGGTCAACAATCGCAAAAAGTGTAAACTTGGGGTCCAAAAGTACATTTAAGCCTTTTTTTAATTTAATCAATCATTACAAAATCAAATAAAAATTAACCTATTGGAAAACATATTTTTCTTATAATAATTTAATTTAATGAAATATTTTGTCCTTCACAATTTTGACCCAAAAAATTCTAAAAATGAAATTTAAATTAAACAACTTACTGTAAACAATTAACGTGAGCTATAACAATGGTTCTTATTTTAAGAATCATGGGGTACTTACATTAAAAAAAATATAAGGCTACAAACTAGAAGATCGTATACAGAGGTTGCTGAGCTATATCAAAAATTCAGAGTGCATATTAAGCATAGGAGGTGGAAATGCAGGTAAGCTAAGCAGATAGAAGATGAAACAACACAGGACATCCCTCAAGAATTTTTTATCCCACATTCAGGTGGTCCAATGACTTCTATAATCAAGTTTACTTATCCGTGTTTCCTTCAAAACTATGAAGATCCACAATTTTACACCACACTATTTTAGCTCCTACTAATGAGATTGTTGATAATTTGAATGAATACGTGATGTCATTATTTCCTGGAGAAGATAAAACTTATTTGAGTGCTAATAGCACATGTTCATCAGACAACAATTATGATAGCTAGATGATATCCACATACCAGAGTTTTATAAACACAATAAACTCTCCAGCTTTGCCTAATTATCAATTAAGGCTAAAGATTGATGCTTAAGTAATGCTTCTTAGAAACATTGACCAATCAGCTGGATTGTGTAATGGTACACGTCTGATTATTACTCGAACGAGGACATATGTTTTGGAAGAAAATGTTATATCTAGAACAAATGTCGGACAAAGAATGTCCATACGAAGATTAACATTTTCTCCATCCGATAGGGGAATTCCTTTCAAATTTCCAAGGAGACAATTTCCTATGACATTCTCTTTTGTCGTGACAACAAACAAAAGTCAAGAACAATCATTAAAACAAGGTAGGGTTATATTTCCCAAAACCAGTGTTCCCACATGCCAGTTAGTTATATGTAACATCAGAGTCACGCATCGTAAAAGATTAAAAACTCTCATTTGCGATATTGATGGCAGCAATTCTCACAGTACTTCAAATGTAGTTTACAAAGAAGTCTTTCTCAATGTCATATAAAGAAGATCTGGTTATAAAAAGTGTGCAATGATGCTCTTAGTTTTATTCTCAATGTAATTATTTCAATATTGAAAAAAAACATTCAATTGCTATTCTTAGGACATACATGTTACTTCAACTCTCTATAATAAACTATTCAGTAGATATAAAAAATCATCAATCGAGCATCCATGAAAACAAGTACAAAAGATTAAAAAAAAATAGAAACTATAAAAACATTCAAATTTATAAATTCATAGTTCTAAAATAAATTTAGTTCTTTTAATCCATAAAATATCTTTAAAAAAACACAGATTAAAAAAAAACAAAAAAAATGAATATCCTTTTACACAATTCTTTAAGTAGATAAAATATTTTTTAAACCTATTAACTAAATAATTAGCGTTAAAGCTAGGGTGTAGCAATTTGTTATCAACGAGTGATGGAAAACATATGGTTGCTAAGGATATGACTAAAACATAACCTAACATCTAATAAAGGAAAGACATATGGTGCTAAAGGTTTGCATTCGAGTATAAATAGTGTTTCACCATACTCAAAAACACATTCATTGATTCAAGAAAAGTTCAAAAAGATAACGTGTTAGAAGCAATAATCATAATGGGTTTGAAGCTCAGTATCATCATACTTATTTTTGTCTCATTTCTATTTGACTTCAGTTCTGCACAATCAGGGGTCATTGATATATCAAAATTTGGTGTAAAACCAAATTCAGATATAACACAGGTATTATCTTGTCATTTTTTTATCATGAATATTTGATTCATTTAAATTTAAATTAAGAAAAATGATTTCAATTTTAGGCTAAAACTCAATTATTAACAAAATCAAAGGAGAGTTTCAAGGGCATGCCAATACTAATTTATTTGTATTTCCAATTTCTTAAAGGCTTTCACAAGTGCTTGGAATGAAGCATGCGCGTCACCCACTCCATCCAAAATTGTGATTCCTAGTAGTACATACAAGATGGGCGCATTAGAACTCAAAGGTCCTTGCAAGGCCCCTATTGAAGTTCAAGTTGATGGAACAATTCAATCATCTGGAAACCCAAGTGACCTCAAAGGGGCTGAACAATGGGTCAGGGTTAGTTATGTTAGCTTTTTTACCATATCAGGTAAAGCAGTTTTTGATGGTGTAGGTGCTGCTGCTTGGAAACAAAATGATTGTGGAACAAATAAGAACTGCAAAATGCTTCCCATGGTAAATACCAATCTTAGCATTTCCCTATAACACAAGTTATGCATTTATCAAAAAATTATAAATCTAAAATTGAACTCTTTGTCCAATGTCAACAGAATTTTGGTTTTTATTTTCTCAATCATTCAATTATCCACGACATTACTTCTAAGGACAGCAAAAGCTTCAATGTCATGGTTTTTGGTTGCAACAATGTTACATTTGATGGCTTTATAGTTAGTGCCCCTGCCACGAGTCTCAACACAGATGGAATCCACATTGCAAAATCGAGTGATGTTAAGATTCTTAACACTAATATTGGTACTGGAGATGATTGTGTCTCAATTGGAGATGGAAGCAAAAATGTAACTGTCCAAAATGTAAATTGCGGACCCGGTCATGGTATTAGCGTTGGTAGCCTCGGGAAGAACCCAGCAGAAGAGCCTGTAGAAGGTTTCTTGGTTAAGAATTGCACTATGACAGAAACTGATAATGGTGTGAGGATCAAGACCTGGCCTAGCGCCTTAGGAACATCTCCTATAACTGATATGCATTTTGAAGATATTACCATGGTCAATGTAAAAAACCCTATTATCATAGACCAAGAGTATTGTCCATGGAACCAATGCTCCAAGCAGGTATTTGATCAAAGCCTTAATAAAAAAATTGAATTCATTATTGCAAAGGTTAACATATATTATTATTTTAACAACTAAAATTTGAAGTTTGAAATTTAGTTGTGAAATTGTATATAGACTAAATTTATTTAAATGACTAATATTTTTCCACTTGTGTGTTCCTTTGAATGAATTAGAGTCCATCTAAAATAAAGATAAGCAAGGTTTCCTTCAAGAACATTAAGGGCACTTCAGCAACACCGGATGGGGTGGTTCTTGTTTGTAGCAGTGGTGTACCATGTGACAGTGTAGAGCTAAATGAAGTTGATCTTACATTCAATGGAGCCCCAGCAACCGCTAAATGTGCTAATGTCAAGCCAACAATCATAGGAAAAGCTCCAACTTGTGCACCGGTAGCTTAGAATGATCTTGACATGGCAAAATGTGCCCCAACTTTATAATAATTTCTTTAATTAGTTTTATATATTTCCTTTTGAGAGTAGGGAAACAATCCCTATAAAGCGAAGATGTGAACAAGTTATAGTCTATAGTAAAGATAAAGTTCAATATGATAGTACCATATTAAGATCAATATCATATTTGTAACTATTTTTGTATACGAAATACAATCCTCTTAATTTTTATAACTGATGAGATTTTATAATGTTACAAACATTCAAAGACAAGAAGAGTAACTTCAAGAAAACATAAAAAATTAGGTCCGCATAAACATTTAATGTTTTTTGAAATTATTTGATAAAAAAAATTTAATGTGAATTGACACGAAATTATAAAAATTATCTCTTACTACTAGAATTATTATTGACAAGGTTAAATCTTTTACTACAACCTTGTCTTCTCTAATTTCCTTACTGCTTGTTTTTCTTTATCAATGATTCATTCATAACAGCGGAAAGCCCTGAATGGGCATTGCGCTAAGAAGAAACTTACTCTATCGCTCAAATAATATATATATATATATAGGAGGCAAGTCTCAATTATTGTACCTAAGGGACTAAGTAAATATTTGGTTCCAAAGGACGAATTTTGTGTCTAGGCAATCAGAAGTGGATGTATTTTGAGACCATGCAAGATATAAAGAAAGAAAACAATGAAGAGATAAAGATAAGGAAGCCTCAATATTACGGTAGGAATTTAAGAAGATCCCCCCAACTTATATATTTTATCTATGATTTCTATGAAAGCAAACCCTCTTAAGTAATTAACTCGCTGCTAAATTATTGTTAGTTATCCTACCTAAATACACTACTCACAAGTAAACTGTCATTGCAATGTGATCAATCAAAATAGGCACGAACCACATAGAGGTTACCGAAGCGATATTTCACTATCTAATCAAAGGTAGTTGGAAGCATACGAAACTAATCCCAAGACTTCTTGTTAGAAGCTCCCTACCCTTGGTTCCTTCACAATTAAGTTAAATTAACCACTATGCAAAGTGTGAATTAAACAGTAAGATGTATAATGTAACATCCCGATCTGACGACTGGCCTCACGCTAACAACACGAGTCTTTTCAGCGCGTTTTGTCCTCACTTACGCGCTTCTCGGGAAAACTTCCCAGGAGGTCACTTATCCCAATATTTCTCCAAGGCAAGCACACTTAACCATGGAATTTTTATGAGTTGGGCTCCCGAAAAGAAGATGCATCTGGTTGTTATGAGTAGTACCAATCAAATCATTTATGCCCTCCTCAACAGTATAGTCCCATACCTATTCAGTCTCGGAATACCTCTTGTTCGGGTGCGAGATCGGTTCATTCATGTGCCCCTCCGCCTAGAATCCTGCCAGGAGCCGCTCCTTGTCTGTGCCTCACTGCACCGGCGATCACTCCCCGCCCTCGTCGGCCCCGGGTGTCACATATAATACGATTAATTACAGTAGCAATATATTTAGAGCAAACAAGAAAACCAATCATGAATGAAAACTGAAACAATGAAATATATAAACGAGATTCACATCATTAATTACATCGCACCTTTGAGAAAGATGTTTAACCAAGCATAATAAACATGTAAAACATAGAAATCCTAATCATGACTAACTTTCCAGATAAAAGACAAAGAGAAGAACATTTACAAGAGCATTCTCCGCCTTCGATCTACCTCTAGACGTTTTCCGTCATTCATCAGCCTACACGACCCTCTAGATGAGACATTCCTGCTTGGTATAAGGTATTATGACCTAGGTGTTTTATATAAACATCTAAAACGGATTCAGGGATTTTCTGTACGTGATTTACGAGTTACGACAAAGCCACAACTGTTCTTAGCATAGCCATGACCGTGGTCACTTAATTTCATCAGCATGAGCATGGTCGAAATGCAACATGGTCGTTGTAACACCCCGATTTCGGTGGCGTCACTTTAGTAACCAAAAAGAAATTAAAGCGGAAAAACGTGAATATTTTTGTTTTCGATAATAGAACCAAAGACTGGAAGAAATAGAAACTCTACAACAAAGGATATCCGAACTAATATACGATAAATACAGCCCCCGCTGTAGTACCAAACCAAAAGAAAGGTCAAGTGTTCGCAACACTATCCCTCAAAAATGAGAATGAGTTAGCCCAAATGGCCTAAAACATGACCTCCTAAGTCCAGCCAACTCTCTGTGATTCCCGTAAAGAAACCACACAAAAAGCTATAGGTGGGAAACTACCCTGTTCCCAAAAGAAAACATAACGGTTAGAGCTAAGACTCTACTCCTACACTAATCCCATCTCGAGGAGCTCACGCCAGCACTAAAACCTACATACTAGCGTGATCGTCGTCCGAATCTGAATCCAGAACGACCAAGTCTATGTACACCATCCGTTCTCCTCTCGCTACCGCGATGCGCTCCTATCCCGGCATCTCGAACCTAGTTCCCCCCGAAGGGTGAACCATCGTGAATCAGTCCGCCATAGACATCTGACAAAGGGCGTTTGTCCGCCAAAGCACACACAGAAGACGCGAGGGTCAACTCCAAAGAATTATGTAAATAATAAATCCAATAGATACAGATATAGATAGCTTACTTAGGCTTATAAGTTAGGGATAGCATCCTAGGGTTGTATATTTCACAATGAATATAAAAGACAGTAATAACACTTAACATGCATCAGATAAGATTAACAATTATCAATCACACTCAGCAACTAAGTCAGTATGCATGTTGCATGAAATGCAATGCTGGTTAACAAATGCATTCCGGAACGGATGGGCACTAACGAGTCAATCCTAGCACCAGCAACGGTGGGACCATTTCCGCTCGCGTGTCTCTTACACCACACAAAGTGTAGTCAGATCAGTAGTGAACCCGAAGGTCTGCCATTTCCGTCTGCTACTAAGAATCACCGCAGTGTTCTTACGTGGAAATCCGGGTCTTATGACCATTTTGGAATCCACCGAGGTCCGGTATCACGCCGTGTATTAACCTCAAAATGAGTGCATGAATGCAAAGTGATTAGCCAAACAACGTCTCCGACCTCACTCGACACGTCGCCACGTGTTCTAACTAACTTATTTGTCTCTACAAAGAATACCCTAAGGTAAAAGTCGATTCTGCGACAAAATACAATTAATCGTAAAATGAGTGCAAACACTCACGATAACTCTTCGAGTCATCAATGCTCTCACAAAGTCTCACGCTTCAGTGGAGTCTTATACGATCACGAAGTCTCACACTCCAGTGAAGTTTTATGCTTTCACAAGGTCTCACGCCTCAGTGAATTTACACACTTGCACGAAGTCTCACGCTTCAGTGAAGTTTCATGCTGTTCACGAGGTCTCACGCCTCAGTGAAGATCCATGCTTTTCACGAGGTCTCACGCCTCAGTGAAGTATCACGCATTCACAAGGTCTCACGCCTCAGTGAAGCTTCTCGGCTCATCCCTTGGATGGCTAAACAAACTGCTCAAAGAGCGAAGGAGTATCAACATACTCAGAAACCTACAATTCTCCCATAACTTGGATTCGACGACAATTCTCCTTTTCCAAAACTAATATTCAATCCTAAGCTTGCATCCGAGATTGTTATCATTATTTAAAGGTTTAGAGGTTGTTTAATACCTTATGAATTTTCCTTGTAAAAATAGTTTCCTTTTAGTCTTATCGTATTTCCTATAAGTTTTCAAAGATCCCATAATCCCAATTAAATCCCAGAGAATGTCTCGATCCACTAAAACGTAACAAGGCCCGAACTTCGTTCGTCCTATCAAACTTTCCCCAAAATCTCAAAACAAAATCGGCATGACCTGCCCGTTATTCTCACTCCTCAGTACCACAGATATATGTGAAATGGCATAGTTAAATTAGCACAGTCCAACAATCATAGCACATATATTAACACATCCTAGATTAACCATGTAGCACTTAGCATATAGAGCAGATATCACACGTCCTAAATTAACCATTTTAACACATAGCATGTGATTCAAAGAAAACAGTCAATAGATGAATAATCATCATTGTCAGTCGAAGCCTCAGAAAACATTTTCCCAGTCAAACACAAATAAGTGCATAAACAGTAAATCAAGTCGAATTCGTCGACACCTAAAGCATTAGCTAATAGTTCAGTGAGTAGCCCTCACCTTAGCCAATTTCCAGAGTTCTCTTCAAACGCTCCTTCACAATCAGCTCCTTGTTCTTCAGGAAATTCCTCAAAATAACCTTTAGAGTAAAAACCACAGAATTCCCTCAGAATCTAACCGAAACACAGCAATCAATACTCACTAAGGTTACACGAAGTAGCATATACTCCGAGGTACGATAATCTAGCGCGAAAGGACAAGTTTTTGAAAAAGAAATTTTCTTCCTCCTCCTAGGGTAGCTCTCGGCCACACATGGTAATTGTGTGTGTCGATTTTTCTTCGATCAAACTTGGTTCCTAGGTTATCATTAGTCGTAACTAAGGTTAATCTAAACTCGGAAAAATTATCGGATCGAAAACTGTCGCAGGGGTATTTTGGTCATTATTTTCAGCTCAGAATTTCAAAATCAGAGTTTTGAAAAACAAATTAGATGGGGTTGATACTAACGACGATTATGACGACTAATCTTACTAACGCTAAGCTCAGTCGAGGGTTTTAAGCCCAAAGGTTGGAACTTTAGCCAAAAATGGGTATTATGAGCAGAATTGAAACTCGGCAGCAATTCGGCGAGAATCAGCAAAATGTAATCCGCTAAACATGCTCAGGGGCACGCAGGGAATAAATTTAGATAAAAAGATGAAGTTATCTAGATAGTTTTGCAAAAACCTCAAAACTAAGAGTACAGAAAAGTATAGAGAAAAGCGGCAGAATTTACGATCAGAAGTAAGGAAAAGCGTCAGTACCTTGAGGCCTACGCGTAGCAACGAACTGTGGGACGATCAGACAAGAATCGACGAAAAGCTCTCCTCCTCCTTCTTCTCTCCAAGCCGCGGGTTGTGTGTGTGTGTTTGTGAGGTTTTTGTTTCAAGCTTCACATATTTATAGGGAATGAAATGGAAGATATTTATCAAAGATCGGATAAGTATGAATAGATATTTATCAAGATTGGATAAGTATGAACAGATATTTATTAAAGATTGGATAAGGTTGAATAGATATTTATCAGAGATTGGATAAGAATGAATAGATATTTTGTAAACCGGTACAGTTTTGTTTAGATATCAGAGGATTTAACTCATAGAGTTAAGATAAAAATATAAAAGCGATCCCGATTTCTTCCTACTGATTCCAACGTATTTTAGACACGATATTCACCCCGCTGAATCTTCTAATTCTTCAAAGAAATATCAGTATGATTTTTGGTTTTCGAGGCTTGCTATATAGAGGATGGAAAAACGCGGGAAAATGAAAGTTTCGCGATTCCGATTTTTCCGGCTTCATTCTCCGTGAATTCTAAGATAGGTTTTGGCGACATAAATCCAAAACTCAAAATAGGTTTCCTGGTATTTTAGGTGACTAATGCAAAGTCGGTGTAAAACTATTTTACCCGATAAGTTACTTTTTGCATTGAATGTCGGAATAGAAAACTTCCTTCTGAAGAAAGATTGAAATCATCAAGAGAAATGGGTGTACGCGTGTGGAATCTTCATTTGAAGCTCTGAATAGAAAAAGTCTTCATTGTCGGTTGATTCTAGGGTTTTGAAATACCAGGGTTTCAGTTTCGGCAAACTTCCGATGATTGGAATCGGACGTTCGTAGATCCTATAGTTTCGCCTCGAAACGATGGTCATATAAGGATTAAGAGAAATTCTAACATTTCTCTGAAGATTTTTGGAATTAGTTTCCATCGTGTCTTTAAGTGGAAATCAGCTAATTCTAGCGCTCTTGCCCTAAGTTTAAGTGTATATCGATCGTGCTATAACTTTTATCGACTTCGATACGATTCTTAGACTGTTCCTGAACTTTCTCCTTCATAAATTTATTCCTTCCGATAAACTCTTGTTCAGGTTTTTCCTTCACGATACTTCAAGCCTAATCGTAAATGGAGATCTCTTCCACTTATTTTAAGCTTAAAAACTTGGGTCTTACAGTCGTGGTAAAATTGTTTGGCCTTGTTCTCTTAGCTCAGACATTTCTTAACAATTAAACTGATAAAATTTATCATCAAGAAGTTTTTAACAACATATCCAAATTTTAGCCCGATAAAACGGTGAACAAAGCCGCAAGAGCCAATCTACGACGATTTCTTATAGTTGACAACATTGCAGAATTCATGATTTAACTTATTTTTACATGTTTTTCTTGCGTAGTTCACTTTTTCTCTATTTTGATATGTTCATGCAAATAAATCATAAAACACATGAGTTATATAGATATAATACAAGAATAAGGTGCAAACCTATATGAAAAACAAGGTGTAAAACATGCATTTTAGACTCGTATCAACCTCCCCACATCTACATTCTTTTTTCCCTCAAGAATACTTGCATACTATCAATATAAAATGGCTGTCACCGGTTAACTAAAGTTCAAAGCATGAAACTACAAAAGCAAGGGATGTATATGAAATACGCACAACAAGTTCAAAGCCTCTCGTTATTCGAGCATACAAAAGCATGAGAAAATTCTTAGAGAATCAATTCAATTAATGAACAATGACCAACAGCAGAGGCGAAGAACAAACTGTGCATTCTGAAAACAAATTAAATTTTTATCCCCTTTTCAAATATTTTCAAAGCTTATCAAATCAGGATGCCAAGCTAAACAATCAATCAATGAGACAACCAATAAGAACAAAAATGACAGTCAAAATTTATAAGTCAAATGTTTTGATTGTTAATATCGAAGTAATTTTCCAAGTGTTTCCATCTTCGTTTTTCGGAGAATTTAGTTACGCTTCGGAAAACGTTTAAACCGACGCGTTTTCGCCTAGAGCACCTTTTTTACATCGAATTATTATTCGAGAGAGAAATAAATATTTTACTTATCATTATGATGATCTACGCGTAATTTGGTGATTTTTAACTGTAATGTTGATATGGGGTCGAGAAACTCACACGATGGTGTTTTTGACTCGTAAGCGAGGCGAGTTCGGTTCGTAAACAAGACAATTTTGAAATTTACCAATTATTCTCTTAGGCTGGAGCTGAGTATTCATATTTTGAGTTGTGGAGGGAAAACAAATAGGTTTGGCTCATGAACCAAGAACTATGTACTTGTATCATAATGTAATAGCCTAAAAATGGTATCTATGGAAGAATTGACCAAAACCAAGCCCACACTCCTTTCGATTTTTGTTGGTCCAGCCATTCAACCCTCCCTTTAAGGCACTTCAGATCATTTCGTGCTCATTTGGTGATAGAAAGGAAAGAAGTATAGAGACAATAGTAAGAGAGAAGTGTAGAGAGAAGTAGAGGGAAAGTGAGAAACTTATCCTCATCTTCTTCATCTTTCTTCTTCTAAGAGCTAAACCCATCTAGCAAAGTGCTTGTGGGCGGAGGAGTTAAATGATTGCAATGTTGCCTGTGGAGATCGAGAATCAAAGCTGGTGAGTGATTAGTATGAACGAAGAAGAAAATCAGGATAATTTAGAGACAAATCTGATCATTCTGGCGGAAGTCCAAAGGGAGGCACACTTGCGAATGAACTTCAGTGTAAGTACCAAATTTGAAAAGTAAATCAAATGAACTTCAGTGTTAAATGATTGCCAATGATGGTGACTTTTCGTTTTAATTTCATTACATTTTCAAACTTGTGTAATACGTGCACATACGCTGTAAGACCCAAGTTTTTAAGCTTAGAATAAGTGGAAGGGACTTCCATTTACGATTAGGCTTGACGTATCGTGAAGGAAAAACCTGAACAAGAGTTTATCGAATGGAATAAATTTATGAAGGAGAAAGTTCAGGAGAAGTCTAAGGATCGTATCGAAGTCGATAAAAGTTATAGCACGAGCGATATACGCTTAAACCTAGGGCAGAAACCCTAGTAAATAGCTAGTTTTCACTTAAAGTCACGATGGAAATTAATTCCAAAAATCTTCAGAGAAATGTTAGAACTTCTCTTCATCCATATATTACAATCGTTTCGAGGCGAAACTCTAGAATCTACGAACGTCCGATTCCAATCATCGGAAGTTTGTCGAAACCGAAACCCTGATAGTTCAAGAACCCTAGAATCAACCGACGATGAAGACTTTTTCTATTCGGAGCTTCAAATGAAGATTCAACACGCGTACACCCATTTCTCTTGATGATTTCAATCTTTCTTCAGAAGGAAGTTTTCTATTCCGACATCCGATGCAAAAAGTAACTTATCGGGTAAAATAGTTTTTACACCGACTTTGCATTAGTTACCTAAAATACAAGGAAACCTATGTTGAGTTTTGGATTTATGTCGCCAAAACCTATCTTAGAATTCACGGAGAATGAAGCCGGAAAAATCAGATTCGCGAAACTTTCTTTTTCCCGCGTTTTTCCACCCTCTATATAACAAGCCTCGAAAACCAAAAATCATACCGATATTTCTTTGAAGAATTAGAAGATTCAGCGGGGAGAATATCGTGTCTAAAATACGTTGGAGTCAGTAGGAAGAAATCGGGATCGCTTTTATATTTTTATCTTAACTCTATGAGTTAAATCCTCCGATATCTAAACAAAACTGTACCGGTTTACAAAATATCTATTCATTCTTATCCAATCTCTGATAAATATCTATTCAACCTTATCCGATCTTTGATATATATCTACTCATTTCTTGGTTAATTGATCATTATAATTTGTTCAAAGTGATCATAATTTATATTTTACTATTTCATAAAGTTCCTCATAATTTTTAATATAGTTATATATCCATTATATATTTTTCTCTTAACTTTGTGAGCTAAATTCTTCAGTGTCTAAATCAATTTATACCAGTTTACAAATATCTTTCCTAAATAATCTAAACATCCTTATCCTCCCTCACTCACTCTGGAATAATGATTCATAGACATCTAAATAGTAGAAACACCTCAAACACCACTCTGGAATAATGATTCATACACATGACTAACCATAAAGCACATAACCGTGTAAACTCAGTTGAAATTCATAAATGTTAGTCATGTGTATTTAGGTGGTTAGTTCAGTGTATTATTTGGCCAAATCCCTAATTTAGGATTTTCAACTTTACACGGTTCTGTGTTTTATGGTTAGTCATGTGTATTTAGGTGGTTAGTTCAGTGTATTATTTGGCCAAATCCCTAATTTAGGAATTTCAACTTTACACGGTTATGTGCTTTATGGTTAGTCATGTGTATTTAGGTGGTTAATTCAGTGTATTATTTGGCCAAATCCGCAGGAAAAAGGGGTGTTTGAGGTGTTTTTACTATTTAGATTTCTATGAATCATTATTCCTCACTCTGTCGACATCCCTCTCTTCATTCCAATCTTCTTTTTCTTCATTCTGCAGCAAACTTCCCTTTCATTATTCTCTCTAATTCTTTTCTTCTTCTTATATATATACATTCTTTCCTCACTAAAGCAGCACACCTTTCCATTCTCTCTACTTCCTCCAACGTGAGTTACATCACCAGACCATGTTCTTGTTCTTTCTTTCTTCCTTCTTGTTTTCTTTTTCTTCCTCTTGCCGCAGCAACTCACAACACGCACACCATGCCTTCTCATTCTTCCCATCACCAAGTCTCTTTTCTTTTCCCTTTCCTCACACCTAAACATGGCAGCACCACCACCACCGTGAGAGCCACTAACAGCCGCTGTCAAACAGCCACCACGAGATCACCACTCCTCCTCCTCATGACCGCAACAACCATGAGGAATCCAGCCTCCATCGTCCCTCCTTCTCCTTCACGCACAAGCCACAAAGAAGCCATCACAAAGCTTCTTCTTCTTTTCTCCAAGGAACCACCACCATGGATCATTTTTCTCCACCCAAAACAAAGCACCAGCCATCACCACAAGCTTCTTTCTCCATGGCCAAAAGCACCACAACCATCTCCATGGAAGCAACGAAGACAACGTGAAACAGAACCAACGACGCCGTCGACATCGCAAAACTTCGACCTTCGATTCCGGTGTGCTCGGACCTCCGTTCACAGCGAGGTTAGTACCGTTGGAACCCTTGCGGTGTCCACAACAAAACCCATATTCCGGATCGTCAATCCGTCGCCGTCGACCGCCGCCGTTGCCACCTTCGGGAGCTTTTTCCGGTCAACTGTAAGGCCCTAAGTTCAATTTGGAACAATTTTATGGAAGTTTGAATAAAATTGAAGTTTTTGGCTATGTTTGATAACTGGCAGATTAGAACTGTCAACTTGTGTGAATTTTTAGAGGGTCTTAACGACTTCATTTGGGAAAACTTCCTTCATGAGAGTTGTAGACCTTCAAGTCTAGAAAATTCTCCAAGTGGTTTCGTGTCGATCCGATATCTGTAGCTCCAGATATCCCCGTTTTAGTGAACGTAGTTCCGGCTGTACAGTGCCAGCGGGATTATTACATTGTTTTTCTTCTAAGTCCGAATTTAATTATGAATTTACCTTTGAGGGCTTAGGTTTTAGTAAGTTTCAGGTCTGATTAGGTAATTAGACTGGTGGGTTAAGGTTGAACTTGGGTCGGGCTTGTGGAAAAACAAAACCCTAGCCCACTTGTGGGTTGCATGGGATTTTAGCCAAGGGGGGAAACCCTATTCTTCCACAATCAGAAAACAGAGATACACTACAGCACCTTCACGTGAAAAACAAAGAGAGAGCAGAAGAGAGAAAAGAGAGAACGTGTGAGAGAAGAGAAGGGAGCCGCCGCCCAAGCCACCACCATTGTCGCCGGTCACGCACGCGAGCAAGGGAGAGAGCGCGAGTAGAGAGGGATTCGCGAGGGAGAGGAAATAGAGAACGAGGACAGCAGCTTTTGAACCTTCTTTCCATCTCCAAACTTCTGTTTTTCCATCACCAAACAAGGTAAGGGCTGGTCTTAGGATCTTTTGGGTAGAATAGGGGTTATATCATGAGTTTTCTTGGAAAAATTATGATTCTTGCCATGCTTTGACATGATTTTATGTATGAACTTGATTGATGTGCTTGAGGTTTTGAATATGCGATGTGTGCTGGACTTTTCCAGGTCATATTGGGTTACACTGTGAACATGTTACTATATTTGATGCTGGTAGATGACTTAGAACCCTTAGAATAGAATGGCTTAAACGAAATTGATGGCAGATGCATTCTCTGTCAGATTTCTGTGCTGGACAGTAAACTTCAGGTCCTATTTTCACTTGTTTCTGGTCGTCAAATAAAGAAATGATTAAAATACAAATTGTAGATCTTCGAAAGAGCTCTCCAGGCATATAAAGATCATAAATTTTGGTCTAGTATTGTGTGTTGTAGGTCGTTTTGGGTAACTGTCATACTTGCTGTTTTTCCCTGTGTCGGACAGAAACTTTAAGGAGTAATATCACCTAATTCTGGGGCTCAAATGAAAATGATTTTAACTAGAGAGTTGTAGATATTTAAAATAGCTTTCTAGAAAGGTATCGTATGTGATTTTTGGTTGAAAGATGCATTCTGTGGCTCTATTTTTGTGAAAGTTGTTTCTGCTGTCAATATGTTGAAGTTGCGATGATATATTATGCATGAGTGAATGTTCTTGCGTTCCTTTACGTGGATTATATTTATTTTCTGAGTTAATGGTTCAAGGGTCGCTCACCTAGCCGTAATTCCCTTGTAACCCGTGAATGTTGTGTTGTGAAGGTTGTTGTATAAAGAGTATGATAAGACTCTAGGATTGATTTTAGAGACTTAACAAAGAGAAAAGTGTAATAAACTCGCTTGCAAGTAAATGTGAATAATTGGACATAGGTCTGGTGAGGACTATGGACCATGAGAACGATGGTACCTTGCACGCGAGGGTGTTTTGTGGGTTGTACGGTGAGTCCCCACGTGATTGGCTGACTGCGGTCGCCTTGTGATTCTGTGGACGGACGGTGAGTCTGGCGGACGGTGAGTCCCCCCACATGATTGAGGGTTGTACGGTGAGTCCCCTCCGAGATTTGTTCATCTGCGGATGATCGTGATTATGGCCATGGAAGTTTTGGTGGGTTGTGTGAAGTGAGATTCCGTTAGTAACTGACTCTTTCCCATAAAAGACATATAATGTACTTATATTATATATGTTGTTGTTGATTTTGTCATTATCATTCTTTTGTTGGACCTGACCCTGCTTGTTTGCTATGTGTTTGTTTGGGGGGGGTAGATGGTCGTGAAGATAATGGCGATGACTCATTCTTGGGAGTTGATGCTACGTGACGTGCCAATACTGGAGGACGACTACACTTTAGAGGAAGAGGAAGAGGCTAAGGAATAGGGTTTGGGTTGAGAGTCTTTTGTTTTCTGTTGGGGTTGAGAGTTTCCGAAGTGTTGGTATCGAACAATTTTATTGCTTAAATTCGAATGAACAAGTTTTGATGTAATCTTTATTTTCATTCAGGCCTTTGTTTCGTACTCTTTACAGTTGGTTATTTAAAAAGTTTTACGAAGTTGGTTACTTCCGCGTGTTTTTTGGAAAGGTTATGTTTCAAGAGTTTTTGTAAAATGAAAGGTTTGTCATTAATTGAAGATTAATAAGTGAATCGACGAAAACTCTTTACGAAAATTGGTTAATTAGTTACTGTGTAACACTCGAGAAATCGGGGCGTTACATTGTGGTATCAGAGCTCCGGTTGAGAAACCAGAGCACTAAGGGTTTTGGGTTTACGAGTTTCCGAACTCGTTGGTGTTTTTGTTTTTGATAAAGATGTTTTCAAAGCTTCACGGTGAGATTGGGTAGACTTGTTTGCTAAGATGTTTGCTTGGCTGTGAGATTGTCTGTAGTTAGTATCATTGCCGTGATACTTGAGACTAAGTGTTTGATTATATTAAGATGTTTGAACTCTGAGATCGATTGATGGAATGTCAATCGAAGGAAGAGTGGGCTTTGGAATCCCTTTTGCGCCCAAGGTGTACGCCTGTGTGCGTTTGTGTGCACCAGTGCTGTTGGTGAAGCAGAAGGATGGAAGGTCCAGACTATGTGTGGACTACCGACAACTCAACAAAGTGATCGTGAAGAATCGTTATCTGATGCCTCGGATAGACGACTTAATGGATCAACTTAGAGGAGCGGTGATCTTCTCGAAGATAGATCTTAAGTCAGGATACCATCAGATCCGAGTCAAGGAATCTGACATCCAGAAGACCGCATTCAGGACTCGATACGGGCATTATGAATATCTTGTGATGCCGTTTGGGGTTACTAATGCACCCGCAGTGTTCATGGACTACATGAACAGAGTGTTCAGACCATTCCTGGACAAGTTCGTGGTAGTATTCATCGATGACATCCTAATCTACTCGAAGAGTAGAGAGGAACATGAGGAGCATCTGCGCCAGGTGTTGGGCGTGTTGCGGGGGAAACAGCTGTATGCGAACGGCTCAAAGTGTGAGTTTTGGATGGAAGAGGTGAAGTTCCTAGGTCATGTCATATCAAGTCAGGGTGTGGCTGTTGACCCGAGCAAGATCGAGACGATTCTGTCATGGGAGCAACCAAAGAAAGCAAGCGACATCAGAAGCTTTGTCAGGCTTGCTGGCTACTATAGACGATTCGTCAAAGATTACGCAAAGTTGACTTCGCCGTTGATCCAGTTGACAAAGAAGAATGAACCGTTTGCGTGGACGGAGAAGTGTGAGGTTAGTTTCCAGGAGTTGAAGAAGCGGCTGACCACCGCACCCATACTAGCTTTACCTAAAGAAGGAGAACCTTATGACGTGTATTGTGATGCGTCGCACAATGGTTTGGGGTGTGTAATGATGCAAGATAAGAAAGCAATTGCCTATGCTTCAAGGCAGTTGAAGACTCATGAGAAGAACTACCCCACACATGACTTGGAGTTGGCTGCCATAGTTTATGCTCTCAAGATTTGGAGACACTACCTCTATGGCAGTACGTTCACGATCTACAGCGATCATAAGAGTTTAAAGTACTTATTTGATCAGAAGGATCTAAACATGAGGCAGCGGAGGTGGATGGAATTTCTTCAGGACTATGAGTTCACTCTACAGTACCATCCGGGGAAAAGTGTGATATCTGCTATTTATGATAAGTGCTACGTGTTTAAATTAGGATATGTTGATACATGATTTATGATTGTTGGATTGTGCTAACTTAACTATGCTATTGCACATATATCTGTTATGCTTCAGAGTGAGGATAACGGGCATGTCATGCCGATTTTATTTTGAGATTTTGGGAAAGTTCGATGGGACGGACCGAGGTCCGTACCCTGTTATTGTTTTATGGATCGAGACCTTCTCAAAGGAAAATCGAGTTTGAAAATGATATTGGAAAAACCCCATTTGAATTCACGTAAGAACTTGGGTTGTTCTGTCTAAGGCAAGAAGGGCTTTTAATGTGAGGCATTGTGCCCGGCCAGCTTACCTGGGAACTTCTCGGGCCATTACTTGGGTGATGATGGACCTTTTGTTTTGAGACCTTCTCCAGGGAATCATTGGAATTATGAGATCTTGGAAACTAATAGGATTAGAGACGAAACTTAAACAATTTCATAATGAACCTCCATAATGTATTAAACAACCTCAAACCCTTAATATAATGATAAAAAACTCAGACGAAAGTTTAGGGCTTGAACATTAAGTTTTGATAATGAGAAGTGTCGTCGAGTCCAAGAGTTGAGAAAACTAGTAAGTATTGAGTATGTTGATGCTCTTGTACTGTTGGAGCAGCTGTGTTGTTGGGCTATCCGAGGGATAAGTCCGGGAAATTGATAGTTTCCGAGTATGTTGATACTCTTGCTCGTTGAGCAGTTTTGACCATCGGATTGAGATGAGTCGGATGATTTGGAGATCATCATGAGTTATGTGTTGTTGTGAAGATGTGTCTTTTGTCGCAGAATCGACTGTTACCTTAGGGTAAGCTTTTAGAGACTTTAATTTAGCTAGAACACGTGGCGACGTGTCGAGTGAGATTCGGAGACGTTGTTTGACTAATCATCCTGCATTCATGCAACATTAATGAGGTATTAACACAGGACGTACTCTGGACCTCGTCGGTTTCCAAAATGGTCATAAGACCCGGAATGCCGTGTAAGAGCGTTTGTAGACGACTCTTGTAGCAGAACGAAATGGCAGACCTTCGGGTTTACTGCTGATCTGACTACCGCTGTTGTTGGAGTAAGAGGCACGCGGGCCGAAATGGTCCCACCGTGGCTGGTGTTAGGGCTGATCCGTTTGATGTCCATCCCTTTCCGGAATGCATTGGTTAACTGGGTTAACCGCCATATCATTTCATGCAACATGCATACTGACTTAGTTGCTGAGTGTGATTGATAATTGTTAATCTTATCTGATGCATGTTAATTGTTATTACTGTCTTTTATATTCATTGTGAAATATACAACCCTAGGATGCTATCTCTAACTTATAAGCCTAAGTAGCTATCTCTATCTGTATCTATTGGATTTATTATTTACGTAATTCTTTGGAGTTGACCCTCGCGTCTTCTGTGTGTGCTTTGGCGGACAAACGCCCTTTGTCAGATGTCTATGGCGGACTGATTCACGATTGTTCACCCTTCGGGGGGGACTAGGTTTGAGATGCCGGAACAGGAGCGCATCGCGGTAGCAAGAGGAGGACGGATGGTGTACATAGACTAGGTCGTTCTGGATTTCGAATTCGGACGACGATCATACTAGCATGTAGGTTTTAGGGCTGGTGTGAGCTCCTCGAGATGGGATTAGTGTAGGAGTAGAGTCTTAGCTCTGACCGTTATGTTTTCTTTTGGGAACAGGGTAGTTTCCCGCCGATAGCTTTTTGTGTGGTTTCTCTACGGGAATCACAGAGAGTTGGTTGGGCTAGGAGGTCTTGTTTTAGGCCATCTGGGATGACTCATTCTCATTTTTGAGGGTTTGTGTTGCGGACACTTAACCTTTACTTTTGGTCTGTACATTTTGCCTACGGGCGTTCTTTTCTTACTGTAAGATCAAGTTTTGATCTAGTAGTACAACTCTATGTTTTGATGATTACAAGTTAACCTTTTGATATGAACAATTGTGGTACTCTAACGTGTTTTTCTGAGTGTGCTATTTACAGGCTCTGACCTCAACTCAATCTCACACAAATCAGAAGCACTGTGTATAAAGAGCGACCCAAGCAACGCTTTCGCATTCACCATGTTCAGTATGAACAGTGGAAAAGCTTCAGAAGTTCTGAAGTTATACAAACTCTGATGTGGACTCAGTCACTAGAAGTTCTGAAGATCCAGAAAGTCTGATAACCAAGAAACACTGAAGGCTCAGATATTCTGATGGTGTAGAAGACTCTGAAGATCCAGAAGCTGATTAGTGAAATTCTGATGTCCAGAAGCAAGATACTCTGAAGACCATGTACTTCCCTCTGAGTTCAGAATCAGAAGAAACAATGGTCAGAGGATCTGGGCTTTCCCTCTGACTCTGATCAACCGGCTTCACAAGTTCCAACATGAAGCTTTCTCCTGATCAGAAGTCTCCTAGGTTTAAAGGTCAAGTCGCTATCCAAGTACAAAAGCAACTGTACCTTCCTGACGACCTACCTAACAGTCTCAGACACAGCAGAAGCTGGATTTTCCAGAACTGCCCTCCAACGGTAGCATTTCCCATGCAACGCTCAACCCTAATCCTTGGAGTATATAAAGAGGCTGAAGACTGAAAGAAGCAGCTAGAAGCATTCACATACGCGCAAGACAAATTCAAATTCTTCTAAGCTTTCTTTCATCTGAAATTCATTGAGTTTACTATTAGCTTTTTAGAAGCAAATCTCTTGTAAACAATTCTTTGATAAACAGTTTGTTTAGTTCCTTTAGGAGATCAAGGTTGATCGGATCCTAGAGAAGACTAAGAGAGTGAATCTTAGTGTGAGCTAAGTCAGTGTAATTGTTAGTCACTTGTAGGTTTCAAGTGCAGTTGTAACTCTTACCTGATTAGTGGATTGCCTTCATTCTAAGAAGGAAGAAATCACCTTAACGGGTGGACTGGAGTAGCTTGAGTGATTTATCAAGTGAACCAGGATAAAATCCTTGTGTGCTTTTCTATCTCTTATCTTTAGCACTTAAGTTCTCGAAAGATTTGTCAAAATCTTTAAGGTGGAAGCTTTATCTTGAAAACGTTATTCAAACCCCCCCCCTTTCTACCGTTTTTCATACCTTCAATTGGTATCAGAGCGCAAGTTCTGATTACCACACCTAACAGTGTTCAGTGATCCGGACCGGTGTGAAAAACAATGGCTGCCACCACCAGTGAAACTCAAAGAGATGGTTACAATGCAAAGCCTCCTATGTTCGACGGTCAAAGGTTCGAATATTGGAAAGATAGACTGGAAAGTTTCTTTCTGGATTTCGATGCAGATCTCTGGGATATTATTGTGGATGGCTACGAGCGTCCAGTTGATGCAGATGGCAAGAAGATCCCAAGGTCAGAGATGACTGCAGATCAAAAGAAGCTGTACTCACAACATCACAAAGCAAGAGCAATTCTTCTAAGTGCTATTTCCTATGAAGAGTACCAGAAGATTACAGATCGTGAGTTTGCGAAAGGCATTTTCGAATCTCTGAAGATGTCTCATGAAGGAAACAAGAAAGTCAAAGAATCAAAGGCATTGTCTTTAATCCAAAAGTATGAATCCTTCATCATGGAGCCAAATGAGTCCATTGAAGAAATGTTCTCCAGATTTCAGTTGCTTGTAGCTGGCATACGACCTCTCAACAAGAGCTACACAACAAAAGATCATGTCATAAGGGTCATCAGGTGTCTTCCTGAAAGTTGGATGCCTTTAGTGACTTCAATAGAGCTCACGAGAGATGTTGAGAATATGAGTTTAGAAGAACTCATCAGCATTTTGAAATGCCATGAGCTGAAGCGCTCAGAGATGCAAGATCTGAGGAAAAAGTCCATAGCCTTGAAATCTAAATCTGAAAAGGCTAAGGCTGAGAAGTCAAAAGCTCTTCAAGCTGAAGAAGAGGAATCTGAAGAAGCATCAGAAGATTCTGATGAAGATGAGCTGACTCTGATCTCCAAGAGACTCAATCGCATCTGGAAGCACAGGCAGAGCAAATACAAAGGCTCTGGAAAGGCAAAAGGAAAGTCTGAATCCTCAGGTCAGAAGAAGTCCTCACTGAAGGAAGTCACATGCTTTGAGTGCAAAGAATCAGGGCACTACAAAAGTGACTGTCCAAAGTTGAAGAAGGACAAGAAGCCAAAGAAGCACTTCAAGACAAAGAAGAGTCTGATGGTGACATTTGATGAATCAGAGTCAGAGGATGTTGACTCTGATGGTGAAGTCCAAGGACTCATGGCTATTGTCAAAGACAAAGAAGCAGAGTCAAAGGGAGTTGTTGACTCTGACTCAGAATCGGAAGGAGATCCTAACTCAGACGATGAAAATGAGGTATTCGCTTCTTTCTCTACCTCTGAACTGAAACATGCATTGTCTGATATCATGGATAAGTATAACTCCTTATTGTCTAAGCATAAGAAGCTGAAAAAGGACTTATCTGCTGTTTCCAAGACTCCTTCTGAACATGAGAAAATTATTTCTGATTTGAAAAATGATAATCATGCTTTGATCAATTCTAACTCTGTGCTTAAGAACCAGATTGCTAAGTTAGAAGAAATTGTTGCTTGTGATGCCTCTGATTGTAGAAATGAGTCTAAGTATGAAAAGTCTTTTCAAAGATTCCTAGCTAAAAGCGTGGATAGAAGCTTAATGGCTTCAATGATCTATGGCGTAAGCAGAAATGGAATGCATGGCATTGGCTATTCTAAACCAATTAGAAATGAGCCCTCTGTGTCTAAAGCTAAATCCTTGTATGAATGCTTTGTTCCCTCTGGTACCATATTGCCTGATCCTTTACCTGCTAAAGTTGCTAAAAACCCTCTTAAAAAGGGATCTTTCTCTATGTCTAAATATCATGCAAATATTCCTTTAAAATATCATGTTGAGACACCCAAGGTGATCAGAACCTCTAGGGTAACTAACAAGAAAGGACCCAGAAAGTGGGTACCTAAGGACAAGATTATCTATGTTGCAGATATCCTTGATAGCTCCACTGAAACACCAATCATGGTATCTGGACAGTGGATGCTCGCGTCACATGACGGGAGAAAGGCGTATGTTCCAAGAGCTAAAACTTAAGCCTGGAGGCGAAAGTTGGCTTTGGAGGAAATGAAAAGGGTAAAATTGTTGGTACTGGTACTATTTGTGTAGATAGTAGTCCATGCATTGATAATGTGTTATTGGTAGACGGCTTAACACATAACTTATTGTCTATAAGTCAATTAGCTGACAAGGGTTATGATGTTATATTCAATCAAATGTCCTGCCGGGCTGTAAGTCAAATCGATGGCTCTGTTCTGTTTAACAGCAAGAGGAAGAACAACATTTATAAGATCAGATTATCTGAGTTGGAGGCTCAGAATGTGAAGTGCCTTCTGTCTGTTAATGAAGAGCAGTGGGTATGGCATAGACGGTTAGGGCATGCCAGTATGAGAAAGATTTCTCAGCTGAGCAAGCTAAACCTTGTCAGGGGCTTACCCAATCTGAAGTTCGCTTCAGACGCTCTTTGTGAAGCATGTCAGAAAGGCAAATTCACAAAAGTCCCTTTCAAGGCAAAGAATGTTGTCTCAACCTCAAGGCCGTTGGAACTTCTGCATATCGACCTTTTTGGACCAGTGAAAACTGAGTCTATAGGTGGCAAGAGATATGGGATGGTTATCGTTGATGACTATAGCCGCTGGACATGGGTAAAGTTTCTAACCCGCAAGGATGAGTCTCATGCTGTGTTCTCTACCTTCATTGCCCAAGTGCAAAACGAGAAGGCTTGTAGGATTGTGCGTGTCAGAAGTGACCATGGTGGAGAGTTTGAGAATGACAAGTTTGAGAGTCTGTTTGATTCCTATGGAATTGCACATGATTTCTCTTGTCCCAGAACTCCTCAACAAAATGGTGTTGTTGAGAGGAAGAACAGAACTCTTCAGGAGATGGCTAGAACCATGCTCCAAGAAACTGGCATGGCTAAGCACTTTTGGGCAGAGGCAGTAAATACAGCATGTTACATTCAGAACAGAATCTCTGTGAGACCAATTTTGAATAAGACTCCCTATGAATTGTGGAAGAACATAAAACCCAACATTTCTTATTTTCATCCTTTTGGTTGTGTTTGTTATGTTCTCAATACTAAGGATAGATTGCATAAATTTGATGCTAAATCTTCTAAATGTCTATTACTTGGTTATTCTGAGAGATCTAAAGGTTTTAGATTTTATAATACTGATGCTAAGACTATTGAAGAATCTATTCATGTTAGATTTGACGATAAGCTTGACTCTGACCAGTCAAAGCTAGTTGAGAAGTTTGCAGATTTAAGCATTAATGTTTCTGACAAAGGCAAAGCTCCAGAGGAAGCTGAGCCAGAGGAAGATGAACCAGAGGAAGAAGCTGGTCCCTCTGACTCACAAACTCTGAAGAAGAGCAGAATCACTGCAGCTCACCCTAAGGAATTGATTCTGGGCAACAAAGACGAACCAGTCAGAACCAGATCAGCCTTCAGACCCTCTGAAGAGACCTTGCTCAGTCTGAAAGGATTGGTGTCCTTAATTGAACCCAAGTCCATAGATGAAGCTCTTCAGGACAAGGATTGGATTCTGGCCATGGAAGAAGAATTGAATCAATTCTCCAAGAACGATGTTTGGAGCTTAGTGAAGAAGCCTGAGAGTGTCCATGTAATTGGAACAAAATGGGTATTCAGAAACAAGCTGAATGAGAAAGGAGATGTAGTCAGAAACAAGGCAAGGCTAGTTGCTCAAGGCTACAGCCAGCAGGAAGGAATAGACTACACTGAAACATTTGCTCCAGTAGCAAGACTAGAGGCAATCAGACTGTTGATCTCTTTCTCAGTGAATCACAACATAGTTCTACATCAGATGGACGTGAAGAGTGCCTTCCTAAATGGTTATATTTCAGAGGAAGTCTATGTTCATCAACCCCCAGGTTTTGAAGATGAGAAGAAGTCAGACCATGTGTTCAAATTGAAGAAGTCACTCTATGGTCTGAAGCAAGCTCCCAGAGCATGGTATGAGAGACTCAGCTCATTCCTTCTGGAGAATGAGTTTGTAAGGGGTAAAGTAGATACAACTCTTTTTTGCAAGACTTATAAAGATGATATCTTAATTGTGCAAATTTATGTTGATGATATTATATTTGGTTCTGCTAATCAATCTCTATGCAAAGAATTTTCTGAGATGATGCAGGCTGAATTTGAGATGAGTATGATGGGAGAATTAAAGTACTTTCTGGGAATACAAGTTGATCAAACACCAGAAGGAACATATATCCATCAGAGCAAGTACACTAAAGAACTTCTGAAGAAGTTCAATATGCTGGAATCTACAGTGGCCAAGACTCCAATGCATCCTACATGCATTCTGGAGAAAGAAGATAAAAGTGGTAAAATATGTCAGAAGCTCTATCGTGGCATGATAGGTTCACTTCTATACTTAACTGCATCTAGGCCAGACATACTATTTAGTGTTCATTTATGTGCTCGTTTCCAATCAGATCCAAGGGAAACCCACTTAACTGCTGTTAAGAGGATCCTAAGGTATCTGAAAGGCACCACTAACCTTGGCTTGATGTATAAGAAAACATCAGAGTATAAGCTTTCAGGTTATTGTGATGCTGATTATGCTGGAGATAGAACAGAGAGAAAAAGTACTTCTGGAAATTATCAATTTCTGGGAAGCAATCTAGTCTCATGGGCAAGCAAGAGGCAATCAACCATTGCACTATCAACTGCAGAGGCAGAATATATCTCAGCAGCAGTATGCAGCACTCAGATGCTCTGGATGAAACATCAGCTGGAGGATTATCAGATCCTTGAGAGTAATATCCCAATCTATTGTGATAACACTGCTGCAATCTCATTGAGTAAGAATCCTATCTTGCATTCAAGGGCAAAGCACATTGAGAATGGAGGATCCCTCCTCATTCTTCTGCACTCCTGGCGCTGCTCTGACCTCTCCTTCTCCAGACGCTCCAGTGCATACTGGATGTTGTTGAGCCTGTCTTTTAGCTCATCCCTCTCCAGAATCTCTTCTGCAGTCTTGAGCTTCTTTTCCAAGATCTCTTTTTCTTCCAGCAGCTTTAGTTCAAGCTGGCTGAGTTCCTGCACCTCCTCCACGAAGGCAAGAAATTCCCTCAAGTCTCTCTTCAACTCTGGACGCAGGTCCTCCTCCAGCAGTGTCCGTGTTAACTCTAAGATGGTTGTTGTACCCTCTGGATGCCTAATGTTGAGAAACAAGTCCTCCTCAAAGGCTCTCTTTCTCAGCTCCTCTAATGTGATCATGTCTGATGCCATTTTTCTCTGGTATGATGTTGTGAAGCTTACCCCTCTCTCCAACGCTTTATATAGGCTTCACTTTCTCTCTGAAAGTTAATGCTCCTACAGTTTCTCGAGGTTAAGTTCTTGGTAACTGACCCTCCTCTTTACTCCCTTGGCCGATGGTAAACGTTCTTTTCTTGCATTAACTCTTCTATTTATTTCGCCTAACTCTGATTCATGCATCGTTTTAATTTTCTTTAAACTTAGACCTTCTCTAAGGGGGAGTACCTTGTACTTCAAGCTAAGTTTTTCACACCCTAAGCTTTTTGCTTATGACAAAAAGGGGGAGTAAACTCAGTTTTTGATGTGTAAGATGTGTTAGTGTGATTTATTTTTCTTTTGGAGAATTTAAGAGTTCCACCTTTATGACCATAGATGTGTCACTGGGCAAATACAAGGAATACATTTCACTTCCTCTGAAGTGATTCTAATTTGACTCTGATACCCAAAACTCTGATACCTTGTCCGTAACTCTGATTACTTATGCGCTCTGATTACTCTATTTTCATCTATGTCATAAGTTTTTCACTCTGAACTCTTATATCATTTAGCTCAGAATCTAGATTTTACTAATGTTTTCATCAAGTATTAGATTCAGGGGGAGCTAAGCTCAGAATCAAGCAGTGACTTGAATTCAGAATGAGCAAGATAAACTATTCACATCAGGATAAGTCTTATTCTATATCTCTAAACTCTAAGTGAATTCAGTTTAATGTTTAAGAATTGTTCATCAAAAATCTTAGTTTTGTCATCATCAAAAAGGGGGAGATTGTAAGATCAAGTTTTGATCTAGTAGTACAACTCTATGTTTTGATGATTACAAGTTAACCTTTTGATATGAACAATTGTGGTACTCTAACGTGTTTTTCTGAGTGTGCTATTTACAGGCTCTGACCTCAACTCAATCTCACACAAATCAGAAGCACTGTGTATAAAGAGCGACCCAAGCAACGCTTTCGCATTCACCATGTTCAGTATGAACAGTGGAAAAGCTTCAGAAGTTCTGAAGTTATACAAACTCTGATGTGGACTCAGTCACTAGAAGTTCTGAAGATCCAGAAAGTCTGATAACCAAGAAACACTGAAGGCTCAGATATTCTGATGGTGTAGAAGACTCTGAAGATCCAGAAGCTGATTAGTGAAATTCTGATGTCCAGAAGCAAGATACTCTGAAGACCATGTACTTCCCTCTGAGTTCAGAATCAGAAGAAACAATGGTCAGAGGATCTGGGCTTTCCCTCTGACTCTGATCAACCGGCTTCACAAGTTCCAACATGAAGCTTTCTCCTGATCAGAAGTCTCCTAGGTTTAAAGGTCAAGTCGCTATCCAAGTACAAAAGCAACTGTACCTTCCTGACGACCTACCTAACAGTCTCAGACACAGCAGAAGCTGGATTTTCCAGAACTGCCCTCCAACGGTAGCATTTCCCATGCAACGCTCAACCCTAATCCTTGGAGTATATAAAGAGGCTGAAGACTGAAAGAAGCAGCTAGAAGCATTCACATACGCGCAAGACAAATTCAAATTCTTCTAAGCTTTCTTTCATCTGAAATTCATTGAGTTTACTATTAGCTTTTTAGAAGCAAATCTCTTGTAAACAATTCTTTGATAAACAGTTTGTTTAGTTCCTTTAGGAGATCAAGGTTGATCGGATCCTAGAGAAGACTAAGAGAGTGAATCTTAGTGTGAGCTAAGTCAGTGTAATTGTTAGTCACTTGTAGGTTTCAAGTGCAGTTGTAACTCTTACCTGATTAGTGGATTGCCTACATTCTAAGAAGGAAGAAATCACCTTAACGGGTGGACTGGAGTAGCTTGAGTGATTTATCAAGTGAACCAGGATAAAATCCTTGTGTGCTTTTCTATCTCTTATCTTTAGCACTTAAGTTCTCGAAAGATTTGTCAAAATCTTTAAGGTGGAAGCTTTATCTTGAAAACGTTATTCAAACCCCCCCTTTCTACCGTTTTTCATACCTTCACTTACTTCCCGTCACTGGAGGTTTACTCGTGACGTGGTTTGCTACTTACAGCGGGGGCTGTACTTATATTATACATTAGTTCTGTTATCTTTGGTTGGGAGTTTATTTCTTTCAGTCTTTGGTTCTATTATCGAAAAAAAAAATATATTCACGTTTTTCCGCTTAAACTTTCTTTTTTGTTACTAAAGTGACGCCACCGAAATCGGGGTGTTACATACGCCACTTTTCATTATCCTTATTTACCATTACTACATTTGCTAGCCAAGTGGGGTATTGTATCTCGCGAATAAATCGCCCTTCTAACAACTTCTTTGTTTCCACCTAGATCGCCTTGTATTTTTCCTCGCCTATTCTCCTTCGGGCCTGAACGACAGGTTTGGCACCTAGATTGATCGCCAGCTTCTGTGAAATTAAATTCGGGTCAATGCTTGGCACATCCTTGATTTTCCATGCGAGCAAGTTTGAAATCTTCTCCATTAACTTTTTTAATCGCACTTCTTGTTCGGCTTTCAGCGCACTACCAATATTTAGATTTCGGCTGCCCACCTCTACAGTTTTCGTATCTTAAGATAATGGGGGCCTATCTTCATTTGTATCATCATGAGGGTCCAAACAAAACTCATCTCCCCGTAAATATTTCAGTAACCGATAACTTTCTTTAGCCGCCCTCTTTTCATACAACGGAAAACATTGGGAATATCACTCCCTTGAGACATCCTAATCTACCTTCAACACTCCAATCTTGCCATTATTAGGAGGATATTTGACAGTTAGATGGCCAATTGATATTACAGCACACGACTTATCCAACGTATCCCTACCAATCAGCACATTGTAAGTCGCCTTGCATGCAATTACCAAGTACTCTACCTGCATCTTTCTCACAAACTCACCATCTCCAAAGGCATTAGTGATTTCCACATATCCACGCACCTTTACATGCTCGCCCATAAATCCTACCAAACATCCCACGCAGGGCCTTAAATCAGAGTCCATAATTGCACCTCCATAAATATAACCGCCGAGCTTCCTTGGTCTAAGAACACTTTTTTTGTGACATAATTGTTGACCCTGATGGTAACCACAATGGGATCATCTTCATGTGGTGTTACAGGCTTGAAGTCCTTTGGTGTAAAATCGATGGGCGAGTGATTTACCCAAAACTTCCCCGCATGAACATAATTTACAGCCGTAGCATATCGCTTCCTCGCCTTACTAAACAATTATCCACTTCCAAACCCGCCAAAAATGGACGAGCAATGACCATCAAGCTCACCCAACTCATCGACTACCGCTTTTCCTTTTTGTGCCGCTGTTGGTTGTGTCGCATGTGACTGGGTTGCTTGTGCCGGTTCTAATATTACAAAGTTAGCCAGATGACCTGCCTTGATTAATCGCTTTATCTTCTTTCGCAAAGTCTAACAATTATCAATGGTGTGTCCAACAAGCCTTGTGAAAGTCACACCACTTAGTTGTGTCAACATTTGCTGAAGGCCACCTAGGAGCCCTTGGGTACTGCACCGCATTTGTCTGGCCAACGACGCGCAAGATTGTGCTTAGAGGAGCGTTTAATTATGTCTCCTGCGGAATGGATGGTGCCCTGGGTGCCTGCGACGCTTGTGGAGGCTGAGAACCTTGGGCGTTCCTATGCCAAGTCCGACTTGGTGGACCTTGTCTTTGTTGTTGATATGGTGTAGCTCTTGGTAGACGCGAGGTTTGAACTGGCCTAGATTCCTTGGGTGTTCGTTGGTGTTCATTTGGCGCTTTAGGATTTGTACTTGACTCAATATCCCTACGCCATTCTTCCCGTTCTTTTCTTAGCTAGTCATCTTGTTCGACCAAGATAAATTTCTGAACTCTCGCTCTTAATTTTGACATATCTTTGGCTGGCCTTTGTGTTAAATCACAATTCAAGGACCCCGCCTGCAAGCCATGTTTGAATGCAGCCAGCCACACACACCAATGGGTTGACATCCTCCAACTGAACGAAAATTTTGCTAAAGCGTACCATGTAGGTTTTTATCATATCTCCCTGTTGTTAGTGAACATTAAACAAATCCGCAGTGGTCGCTTTTTGAACTTGATTGGCGGAAAACTGAGTCAAAAACACAACAATTTTCACTTCACTAAATCAATGGCTCCACCTATAACCATTTTTGTATAAAAATACCTCAGCGATCCGCGGATCTGACTCGCCAGAATACATGTCTAGAGTCAGAGTCTGAAGATGCTTTGGAATCTCCACCGCTGCTACCGCGCGGTGCAACAGCTGAAATTCTACCACATCCTCCCCTTACACCCGTCGCCCATGGCGAAAATCACGCATCTGGTTCACATACTCCACCTGAGCCTGTAGATGCTCATTTTGACACTGCTTAGCTTGTATGGTGTCGAGAACCTACTTCAGATCCTCCGCGGTCACAAATTGTTGTGGATCTGAACCACCCAAAGGTCCACCAGCCACATTTTGGCCCAGATCTGCACCTGGCGGCGTCGGATCTCAACCCATGTCCCAGATCCAAAGCCATGACTTGATTGGCGGAAAATTGAGTCAAAAACATAGCAGACAAATCCGTAAAGTTACGAAGTGAGTATGGCGGTTGTTTGATAAATCAAGTCATCGCCGTCCCTTTGAACGTTGAAGGCAACAATTTTCACTTCACTAAATCAGCGGCTCCACCTATAACCATTTTTGTATAAAAATACCTCAGCGATTCGCGGATCTGACTCGCCAGAATACATGTAAGGCCCAAGTTTTTAAACTTATGCCAAGAGAATAAAATCCTATTCACGATTAGGGTTGATGTATCGTGAAGGGAAACCTGAACAAGAGTTTACTAAATGAAATAAATTTATGAAGGAGAAAGTTCAGGAAAAGTCTAAGGATTGTATCCGAATCGATAAAAGGTATAGCACGATCGATTCGCTTAAACCTAGGACAAGAACCTTAGGAAAAGACTATGTTCCACCCTTGGAACACTGTAGGAATTTATTCCAAAAATCTTCAGAGAAATGTTAGAACTTCTCTTATTCCATATATAACCATCGTTTCGAGGCGAAACTATAGGATCTACGAACGTCCGATTCCAATCATCGGAAGTTTGCCGAAACCAAAACCCTGGTATTTCAAAACCCTAGAATCAACCGACAATGAAGACTTTTTCTATTCAGAGCTTCAAATGAAGATTCTACACGCGTACACTCATTTCTCTTGATGATTTCAATCTTTCTTCAGAAGGAAGTTTTCTATTCCGACATTCGATGCAAAAAGCAACTTATCGGGTAAAATAGTTTTACACCGACTTTGCATTAGTTACCAAAAATACAAGGAGAACTCATTTTAGTTTTGGAATTCTTTCGCCAAAACCTATCTTATAATTCACGGAGAATGAAGCCGGAAAAATCAGATTCGCGAAACTTTCATTTTACCGCGTTTTTGCCAACCTCTATATATAGCCAAGAAATGAGAAAATATCACAAAAACTCCACCATTTTCTCTCCAAGGCCGCGAGCTCCATTGAAGGAAGAGGAAGAAGAGATTTTCTTCATTTCTTGCTTGATCGTTGATTAAACAGTTGCTACTTCAAGGTTTCGAGGTATAGTCGCTAATCCTTACCTCTAATCGTTTTTTCCATAGCTTTTCTCTATGTCTTTCTGTGCTCATAGTTTTGAGGTTTTTGCAAAACTATCCTGAATACTTCATTTTTGATTCTAAACATCTTCCCTACGTTCTCCTGAGTATGTTTAGCTAATAATACCTCGCCGATTCTCGAAAAACTACCGTCGAGTTTCAATTCTGGTGAAAATACCCATTTTGGGGCAAAGCTTCGTCCTTTGGGCTGAAAACTATCGCCTTAGCTTAGTGCTAGTAGGATTAGTTGTCATAAACGTCGTTGGTGACGTCCCCATCCAATTTGCATTTCGAAATTTCAGTTTTGAATTTCTGAGCTAAAATATTGACCAAAATACCCCTGCGACAGTTTTTGATCGGGTAATTTTTCCGAGTTTAGAATACCCTTAGTTACGGCTAATGATAGCATAGGAACCAAGTTTGATCAAAGAAAAATCGAACCCCACAATTACCAATAGTGGCCGAGCACCCTAAGGGGGAGGGAGGAAAATTCCTTTTTCAAAAACTTGTCCTTTCGCGCTAGATTATCGTACCTCGGAGTATGTACTACTTCGTGTAACCTTAGTGAGTATTGATAGCTTAGTTCCCGATAGATTTTGATAGAATTCTGTGGTTTTACTTTAAAGGTTCATTTGAAGAGTTTCCCGAGGAGCAAGGCTTTGCGTGTGAAGAAGTGTTAGAAGATCACCCTGGAGAATCTTCAGGTGAGGGCTTCTCACTGAACTATTAGTTAATGCTTTAGGTGTCGACGAATTCAACTTGATTTACTGTTTATGCACTTGTTTGTGTTTGATTGGGAAAAATCTTTTCTAAGGCTTTGGCTGACAATGATGATTAGTCATCTATTAATTGTTTTTGAGACTGACTTACATGTTATGTGCTAAATGGTTAATCTAGGATGTGTGATATCTGCTATATATGCTAAGTGCTACGTGGTTAATTTAGGATGTGTTGATGCATGGATTATGATTGTTGTATTGTGCTAATTTAACCATGTTATTCCACTTATATCTGTGATACTGAAGAGTGAGGATAACGGGCAAGTCATGCCGAATTTTTATGAGATTTTTGGAGAGAGTTTGAAAGGACGAACGGAGTTCGGGCCTTGTTATTAATTTAGTGGATCGAGACATTCTCTGGGAATTACTTGGGATTATGGGATCTTTGAAGACTCATAGGAAATACGATAAGACTAAAAGGAAACTATTTTATAAGGAAAATTCATAAGATATTAAACAACCTCTAAATCTTCAAATAATGATAATAAACTCGAAAGGAAGCTTAGGATGAAAATCTTAGTTTTGGAAAACGAGAAGTGTCGTCGGATCCAAGTGTTGAGAATGTTAAGAAGTTTTGAGTATGTTGATACTCTTGTGCTCTGGGAGCAGTTTGTTTAGCCATCCAAGGGATGAGCCGAGAAGCTTCACTGAGGCGTGAGACCTTGTGAATGCGTGATACTTCACTAAGGCGTGAGACCTTGTGAAAAGCATGGATCTTCACTGAGGCGTGAGACCTCGTGAACAGCATGAAGCTTCACTGAGGCGTGAGATCTTGTGAATGTGTGATACTTCACTAAGGCATGAGACCTTGTGAAAAGCATGGATCTTCACTGAGGCGTGAGACCTCGTGAACAGCATGGAACTTCACTGAAGCGTGAGACTTCGTGCAAGTGTGTAAATTCACTGGGGCGTGAGACCCCGTGAAAGCATAAAACTTCACTGAAGCGTGAGACTTTGTGAATGTGTGAGACTCCACTGAAGCGTGAGACTTCGTGAGAGCATTGATGACTCGAAGAGTTATCGTGAGTGGTTGCACTCATTTTATGATTATTGTATTTTGTCGCAGAATCGACTTTTACCTTAGGGTATTCTTTATAGAGACATTAAGTTAGCTAGAACACGTGGAGACGTGTCGAGTGAGGTCGGAGACGTTGTTTGGCTAATCACATTGCATTCATGCACACATAGGAGGTTAATACACGGCGTGATTACCGGACTTTCGTCGGATTCCAAAATGGTCATAAGACCCGGATTTCCGTGTAAGAGCGTTTGTAGACGACTCTTGTAGCAGACCGAAATGGCAGACCTTCGGGTTTACTGCTGATCTGACTACCGTTGTTGTTGTAGTAAGAGGCACGCGGGCAGAAATGGTCCCACCGTTGCTGGTGCTAGGATTGATCCGTTTGATGCCCATCCGTTCCGGAATGCATTTGGTTAACTGGGTTAACCGTCATATCATTTCATGCAACATGCATACTGACTTAGTTGCTGAGTGTGATTGATAATTGATAATCCTATTTGATGCATGCTATTTGTTTTTACTGTCTTTTATATTCATTATGGAATATGCAACCCTAGGATGTTATCCCTAGCTATAAGCCTAAGTGGCTATTCTCTTATCTGTATCTATTGGTGCTATTAATTACATAATTCATACTTTGTAAGACCCTAGTTTTTAAGATAGGTTAAATAATTATTTTCTTATTCACGCTTAGTATTCCGATGTACTCGATATGGAACTTGAACAACTGTTTACCGATTTGGACGACTTAATGAAGAAGAAAGTTCAGGAATTGACTAAGGATGATGCCATAGACAGTCTAAGTCATAGTTCGATCCATTTCAACACCCGACTTATGTTGAGAGTGTCCGAAAAAGGCTATTTTTGATCTTAAAGCACTATTTACGCGAAATTCAAAATCTTTAGAAAAATAAGAATCTCTCTTTATTTTTCCCATGACCAGTGTTTTGCTACGGAACTCTAGACTTTTCACACAATAGGTTTGGCTTCCCGGAAGTCCGTCGAAGCTAGGCTTTAATCTCTCGGGGACTTTAATTAAGATCCTCAATGAAACATTTTTCTATTCGAAGCTTTTAACGAATTTTCCATCCACGCTGTCACAATTCTTTCAGCGATTGCGACATTTCTTCAAAAGGAAGTTTCTTCATCCGACGCCAACTGCAAAAAGTAGTTTTCCGGCATATTTTGGCCAATACTGTGTTTATGTCGTTTTCTTCAATTCTGAGAACCTCATTTGGAGTTCTGGCATTCTGTTGCCAGATATTCACTTCTTATTGTTAGACGGATGTACCGGAATGATCGGTTTAGAAAAACCTCGAAGTTTACTTTTCGAGCATCCGCTATATAAAGGCGGGAAATGAGATAACCATTAGAGAGAGAGAGTCGCGGGTAGAGAGAGAGAAAGGGTGAGTTCTTCGCGAGTTCTTGTCCTATCGTCCCGATTTCAGTTTCTGTGGATCGACAGCGAGGTAATCTTGCTATTCCATACCTTTGTTTCTACTTTGTGTAGCTTTAAACCATGCCTTTCTGTACTCAAAGTTTGGAGCAATTTTCAAAACTATCTTTTTACTTCGATTTTTCTTTAGATCTACCTTCTACTACTACCCAACAACATATATTCTTCGCTGATGCGCGCCAATTTCGATCGAGTCGTCGTAGATCTAAAAAACTGTGGAAATACTCATATTCACCAAAGTTTCTCTTTTTGAACCAAAAATTCACGACTTAACTTTGTGCCTTTAGGATTAGTTGTTATAAATGCTACGATCTACAACCCTATCAAATTTGTTTTCAAAACTTTTAACTTTGAGTTTTGAGGTTATAGTATGGACCCAAAATTTTTACCCTAGTTATACCCCTAGATTACCATTAATCAAGTTAGATCGAAGAAAAAGCGTCGAAACGCAATTAAGGGGGGGAGTGGCCGAGGGCCTATGTGGGTGTTGGGGGAGTTTTTATTTTTTGTAAAAACTTGTCTTTTGTCCTAGATTCTCATACTCTGAAACTTCTAAAGTTTCGTCGAACATTAGTTAGAATTGTATGAACTGTTGTGATTGAATCTGACTGAGTAAATTGGTTTTTACTCAAAGGTTTGAGTTTGGATTTGGGAGCATTTGGAGCTGCTGAGGATTCGCTTGAGGAGCTCGAGGATCGTGAAGCTGGAAGAGACACCAGTGAGGGCAACTTACTCTACTAGATAATGATTTAGGCGTCGATAACTTCGACTTGTTTATTTGGCTATTGATATTGATTGATTGATCTGATTGGGAAATATTTTCTGAGGCTTTAGCCGACATATATGTTTATAAGCTTTAATTGTTCTATGATTGATGTTGACTGAATCACATGCTTATGTGCTAAGTGGCTAATTGTAGAACATGATAATATGTCGAGATATGTGTCATGATTTGTTGGATTGTGCTAACTTTGTTGTGCAATTATACATATATCTGTTATACATTTGAGGGTGGGGAAACGGGAGAGTTTTGCCATACTAGTGACGAGATTTTGAGAGAATGTTTGATGGGACAAACCGAGGTTCGGGCCCTTATTGTTTTAGTGGATCGAGACCTTCTCAGGGAATCATTTGGGTTTATGGGATCTTTTAAACTTATAGAATTAAAGACAAAGTGAAATGGAAATTATTTTACAAGGAAAATTCATAAAACACTAAACAACATCCGAACACTTTAATTAAGGATAACGATCTTAGAAAAAAGCTTAGGGCTTGGAAATATGTTTTGGAAAATGAGAAGTGTCGCTGAATCCTAGTTTAGGGGAAACCCTAAGTGCTTTTGCACCTTTTGCCAATCGACAGTTAACATTTAGGCTACCTGAGGGATAAGTCTGGGAAACCAATAAGTTTCCAAGTACATTGGTACTCTTTCGCTCGCTGAGCAGTTTTTGACCATCGGATTGGATGAGTCGGATGATTCGAGTAATCATCAAGAGTGTTTGCACTCTATCGTTGTGAGAATTCGAGGTCGATAGTTCAACAATTGCCGTAGGGAATTTTAGAGACAATATTCTTAGCTAGACACTTATGTTGTGAGGACGATACGATGTTTGGCTAACCATATTGCATCATTCATTCATGTTTGAGGTTACGCGATGGGATGTCGGGCCTCGGTGGAGCCAGTGGGATCGAAAGATCAGGTTTCCACGTAGATCACCGAGTGTGACTACATATTTAGGTTGTAAGTGACACCGAGCCTGATGGTTAACACAAAGGTCGGTGAAAAGACCGACTCGAAATACGTGTCCAGCATGTCCGGAGCATTATTTGAGCATGACATTGCATTTCATACCATTCATCTAATGATTTGAGCTTGATGATCTGATGTTGATAAACATCGTTATGTTTTGCTGAATCGATGATTTATGAATGATGATTTAGTAGTTGAGGATGTATTGATATATATGCCATGATAACAAATATCGAACCTATATATATCTACCCCCATACTCTACTTGTTCTCTTTATTATCTACCCTATTCTGTGACTTGACACTCGCGCCTTGCCTTGTGTGTATTGTTTGTGTTTGGGCGGTCGGCAAACGGCCAGATGTCGATGGGGGAGTGGTTTACACTGGTTCGCCTGTCCGGGGGAATCAGGTACGAGCTGATTGATTGAGTTGACCCTGCCGCTTGGACGTTGGACCCCGCCAACCACCGAGCGACGTACCGAGGGAGAGTGATGGAGGATGTGATTGACAACCATGGAGACATGACTACTGGAGTTCTGCGGAAGTACACCGTTGCCTTTGACCTGCCCCCGATGGTTCAATTTGGACCAGGTACTGGACTGCGACCACCTACGCCATCGTCGTCGTCAACTGATGAGGAGGATCCTTCCGACATCGATGTTGTTGCTGTGACACTGTCTGGACCGACACCGCCTGCTGATGAGGACCCTACTGATGTTGTGTCATCTTTGAGGCTCGTTGAGCCGAAGGAGGAGCTTGTCGCCACGACTCTGACTCGTCTTGGGGCATCTGTTTACTCTCGTGGTTACCGTGTCGAACCTTTGGTTCGCGTGGTTGAGGAAGAGATTGCTACTGACGTAGTCGATCTGGAGACTGGTTTGACTAGGGTGGCACGGAAGACAGTTAGGAGGGAGGTTCTGGACGTGGATGTCGATGTGCTTACTGTGGACTCAGACACGGAGGACGACTACACGAGCGAGGAGGAGGAAGAGGGTTGGGAGACCCGCTTCTTTGCATGATTTGGGTTAGGCTGTATTGATGACCCGAGGTTTATTCTATCTATGTCGAGTCCTTCTTGTTTCTTTATTTTTCTTTTTGAGTCCTTTATTGAGTTTTTGAGTTGAGTCCCTTTTTAATTCATATTTGCATTTGCATTAGTTTAAGTGATTTTAATTTATTTATTTGATCTTTTTGTTAGTTTTTATTAGTTTTAGTTTAAGGTTAATCCCTATGGTCAGGTTTGAGCTGGAATCTTGCGAGAATATTGGTGTTGATGGTCTTTTGTGGGTTTCATTTGCTGAATTGAATGGATGATTATTGAATTATTGTGATTAAATGAGTGTTTCCATGAGTTACATTGGTGGAATGATGATTTGTTGAGATTCTTTGAAGGTTTCAGGTGTTTTTGATGGCTAATGATGTTGATTGAAGACCAAGTAATGAGCCATGATGATAGTTGAAGAAGGAGTTACAAAATTCGGAGAAGAATCTGATGAGCCACGCATGTGCGTGGGCTATGTTACACACATGCGTGGCGTTTTGGTGCAAAGAAAGCCATGAGGAGTTGAAGGCCACGCATGTGCGCCACCTTGGCCACGCACATGCGTGGTGGGCTGATTAATCGGAGAAGAATCTGATGAGCCACGCATGTGCGTGGAGGAGGCCACGCACTTGCGTGGATTACAGCTGGAAACTCTATAAATAGGGATTTTGTTATTTCTTTTGGGTATCTGGTAACTTTTTGAACAAAACTTATAGGTTTAGGTCCTTGGAGCTTGTAGGAGGCTTCTTGGTACTCTTGTTTCAGGTTTTTGTTCTTTTAATTTGCATTATGAATTCCCTAGCCTTGCTTGGCTAGTTTTCTTTGTACTTTGGGTGAAGTGAACCTTAACTTTGATTATGTTTTGAACTTCTGAGTTTCTTATATGAATAAAGTTTCCTTTCTATGTATCTTTTCTCTGTTTCAATACTCTCTTGAATGCATGCAAGTGTTTGGCTTTCTTCTTGCACAACGGTAGTTGGTAAGGATTAAGGGACCATGGGATTAGATTGATTTGTTTACTACCACTTAGGTATAAGGGTGGGAACTTATTGTGTTGGCCTGAACATAGACGCTTCATTCTTCAATTGAATTGAATAGGTACTAAGGCATTAGGCTTAGCAACTGAAATTGAATGATTTACTTGATTAAGGTATTAACAAGTAAAGGTAAAGGTTATAGCATCATAGTAGGAGTTCTAAAGTTCATATAAGGATTTGGTTGTAAGAAACATAATTGGACTAAGTGAAACTTTGCCCAAGGTACTTCTTTGTCAGAATTGATTCTAGCTTTTGATTACAAGTGTTTTGCACAAAACAAAACTCAAACTTATATTATTTTTCTTTTTACATTCTAAACACTAAACTCTAAGAAGCAATTGATGAACAACTATCCCTGTGGTTCGACAATCTTTTGTATGACTTCGATCAATCCGTACACTTGCGGAATTGCTATCATGTATATTCAGTAGTAGCTCTGATTAGTCGTTGTATATTTGGGACAGGGTAGGTTCCTGACCTTTTGCGTTTTGTGTGATTCTCTGCATGGGAATCACAGAGAGTAGTCGGGCGATAGGAGGTCTGAGGAGGCTGTTTTGGGCTGACTCTCACATTTTCAGGACTGTAATTATTACAATTACTTTGATCAATGTTGCGTACACTTGCCTTCTGGCATACTTTCTGTCACTGTCAGGTTCTGGTGACGTTTGAGGTACAGCATGGGTTGTATCTGTTTATATATATATATATTAGTTTATCGGGGCATGTTTGGAGTTTCATTAAGTCCATGTTGGACAAGTCTTTCATATTTATTTCTCTCACCTTTTAAAAAAAATACCTTCATTTTCCGCTGTTTTATTTTATTTGGTTACTAAAGTGACGCTCCGAAAGTCGGGATGTTACATACTTCATCGGGGGTTCAAACTGAATATCCTAGACCGAGATCTAGTCAGCATTTCGTACGTCGTGCCGGCCACAACCTCGCCGGCGCGGTGCACGACGGCGAAGTCCCCACCTGGTCTCCATAGTTCGTAGCTCGTACCGCTCAACGTTAATGGCTAAAACCAATGTTATTAAACTCGACTCGATGATCGATTCGGTCAGGGTACTGGGTCAATGGGTCACTGGTCCAACCACTAAGTCACTGGTTGGACCGATTAACTCGGTGTGTGTATATATATATATACATATTAGATATATGTGTGTGTAGAGAGAGTGAAAGAAAGAAATAATTATTTAGTATAAAATAATTATAGATTTTCTTTTACCGCATAATTATGGATTTGAAATAGGTTTTCTTGGAAGATGATTTGAAATGTTGAACATTAGCTTACAAATAAATAAAGACACAACTTTTTGTTTTTTAATTTTAAGAAATCTGGTTCATAAAACAAGATTGGGCTTGCTTTTAGAAAAAAAAAAACTTAAACAAAAACAAGACTGGGCCTGCACAGGGAAGTCCACAAAACTAGAAAAACCCTAAAACTCATTATAACCAGTGTTTTAAAACTCAGCTCGGACCGGGACTCGGTGACTAGACCGGTCCGAGCCTCACATCTGATCGGCTGTGCATGTGACTCGGTCGGAACCGGTTTGAACCGGCCGGTTCGATGATTAACTCGGTGACTCGGCCGGTTTTCGATCAGACCGGTCAGTCACCCTTTTTTTTTGTAATTATTTTCTTTAATGCTGTTAATGGATCATACTGTGGGCTTTTCTTTTCCTAACAAGTTATTATTTAATACAGTGGGCCTTTCACATTTTTTTTAAATTATGTCCACAATAGTTGATTTCTAGCTTGATTAGAGTGAGCCTTTCATTTTTTTCCCATATTCTATTAACAACATTTGATTAGAGAAAATAAAAACCTGAAATATTTCAAAAACTGGTACCAGTGGGGCTCGAGCACGGGACCTGAAGGAAATATGGGAAATACTTTACCATTATACCATATTGACATTGATGATAAAGACTCGTCTTTCATTATTAATATTTTAACTTAACATTGGAATGAATATTTTTATAATTTTTTAATATACACCAAGTCAAGCAATCGAACCAGTGACTCACTGGTCCGACCAGTGACCCATTGACTCAGTACCCTCACCGAGTCGATGACCGAGCCGAGTCTTAAAACACTGATTATAACCTTCATTGTGCCTCCATTGTGCCGTCATTCTGTCAAAGAATAGTTAGAACTGAATTTGGCATTCAATTTCTGCGTACTTGCATTCTCATCTTCATGGCATGGGTCATGCTTCGTCAATAACCTTGATTTTTCTCCACCATTTTCTCTTCATCTACAAACTTCTCTATCAGCTATGTTACAGATTTGAGCTTTTTATCTACGGATCCTGTTTTTTTTTTGTCACATCATATTTTTTTTCTGATTTTTTTCCAAGTTTGAAGCTATATCCGATTCAACCAACGAGTCGAGTCACCGGTTCACCAAAACTCGGCCGAGTCAATCGAATTTTAACGGTCCAATTGCATGTTCGATCCGAACAACAACTTGAACCATCACCATTCCGAAAGTCCAGCAACTTTAACAGTCTCTTGTCTAGACTTGATCTCTTCCAAAAGTCCACTTGACACCGTCACCATTCCGAAACTCAGTCTTCCTGATGCGAGCTTAACGTCCAAGCTCAGATCCCGGAAAGCCTCCAACAGTTCTAACTCCTTGACCATCATTGAGGACACATGTATAGCCTTCCGGCTGAGAGCGTCGGCTACGACATTGCTTTTCCCCGGATGGTACTGTAGAGTGAACTCATAGTCCTGAAGGAATTCCATCCACCTCCGCTGCCTCATGTTCAGATCCTTCTGATCAAATAAGTACTTTAAACTCTTATGATCGTTGTAGATCGTGAACGTACTGCCATAGAGATAGTGTCTCCAAATCTTGAGAGCATAAACTATGGCAGCCAACTCCAAGTCATGTGTGGGGTAGTTCTTCTCATGAGTCTTCAACTGCCTTGAAGCATAGGCAATTGCTTTCTTATCTTGCATCATTACACACCCCAAACCATTGTGTGACGCATCACAGTACACGTCATAAGGTTCTCCTTCCTTAGGTAAAGCTAGTATGGGTGCGGTGGTCAGCCGCTTCTTCAACTCCTGGAAACTAGCCTCACACTTCTCCGTCCACGCAAACGGTTGATTCTTCTTCGTCAACCGAATCAACGGTGAAGTCAACTTTGCATAATCCTTCACGAAGCGTCTGTGGTAGCCAGCAAGTCCAACAAAACTTCTGATGTCGCTTGCTGTCTTAGGTTGTTCCCATGACATGATCGATTCAATTTTGCTGGGGTCAACAGCCACACCCTGGCTTGATATGACGTGACCTAGGAACTTAACCTCTTTCATCCAAAATTCACACTTAGAGCCATTAGAATATAGCTCCTTCTCCCGCATTACTCCTAGTACTTGACGCAAATGCTCTTCGTGTTCTCCTTTACTCTTCGAGTAAATCAGAATATCACCAATGAACACCACCATGAACTTGTCCAGGAATGGCCTGAATTCACGGTTCATGTAGTCCATGAATACAACGGGTGCATTAGTAACCCCAAACGGCATCACAAGATATTCATAATGCCTATATCGAGTCCTGAATTCGGTCTTCTGGATGTCAGATTCCTTGACTCGGATCTGATGGTATCCTGACTTAAGATCTATCTTCGAGAAGATCACCGCTCCTCTAAGTTGATCCATTAAGTCGTCTATCCGAGGCATCGGATAACGGTTCTTCACTGTCACCTTATTCAGCTGTCGGTAATCCACGCACAATCTGGACTTCCCATCCTTCTTCTTTACCAATAGCACAGGTGCACCCCATGGCGATACGCTGGGTCGAATGAATCCCTTTGAGGAAAGATCATCCAACTGTTGTGCCAATTCTGCCAACTCCGCTGGGGCCATACGATAAGGTGCCATTGATATTGGTCCAGTACCGGGCACAATGTCAATAGAGAACTCCGTCTCTCTGACTGGTGGCAAGCCGGGTACATCTCCTGGGAACACATCGACATACTCCTGTACCACCAAGATATTGCGCACATCACCATCATGTTTTGCTTCGGCAACGATAGAGTTCACATACGCCGGTGAACCCTTCCCCAGGCTGTACGAGTTTAAGTAATCCGTAACGCCGGGATCTGGGAATACTACCGCCTTGTTAGCACAATCTAAGAGCACGTGATATTGCGCTAACCAATCCATTCCCAAGATCACATCCAGCTCTTTAAGCTCTAAACAAACGAGGTTGGCAAAGAACTTCCGATCCTCGTAAACCAACGGACATTGTAAGCATGCCGTGCGCGTAACTAATTGATCGGCGGCAGGGGTCGTCACCACCAAATCGAATGGTAAATCAGCAGTTAGCAATCCTAACTTTTTCACACACTCCTCAGCAATCTCAAGTATCACGGCAATGATACTAATTTCAGATAATTCCACCGTCAAGCAAACATCTTAGCAAACAAGTCTACCCAAACCTCACCGCGGAGTTTCAAAAACACCTTTCTCAAAAACAAAATACAACGAGTTCGGAAACTCGTAAGCCCAAAACCCTTAGTGCTCTGGTTTCTCAACCGGAGCTCTGATACCACAATGTAACGCCCCGATTTCTCGAGTGTTACACAGTAACTAATTAACCAATTTTCATAAAGAGTTTTCGTCGATTCACTTATTAATCTTCAATTAATGATAAAAGTTCAATTTTACAAAATTCTCGAAACTTAACCATTTCAAACTTGCGGAAATAAACATCAACCTAAACCTCAAACTTTATTAATCATTGAAAAGAGTATGAAATAAATATCCGGAAGAAAACTTCAAAGTAAATTACATCAAGTTAAACTATCTCAACTAAAATAAAGTAATGGTTCAATACTTCCAAAACTCGGTACTCTCAACCCTAAAGAAAAATGGATGTCTCACAACCCAACCATATCCTTGGCCCCTTCCTCTTTATCTTCTTCCTCTTCATCAGAAGTGTAGTCGTCATCTGTAGTGGCTCGTCACGTAGCATCAACTCCCAAGAATGAGTCGTCGCCATTATCTTCACGACCATCTACCCCCCTCAAATAAACACATAGCAAACAAGCAGGGTCAGGTCCAACAAAAAGAATGATAATGACAAGCAGGGTCAGGTCCAACAAAAAGAATGATAATGAAAAATATAAGTACATTATATGTCTTTTATGGGAAAGAGTCAGTTACTAACGGAATCTCACTTCACACAACCCACCAAAACTTCCATGGCCATCTTCGTGCTTCCGCAGAGGCACGGTTATCACGGTGACCGCAGTCAACCAAATCACGTGGAGCCGCAATGATCCACAAAAGTTCACGGTGACCGCAGTCAACCAAATCACGTGAAGCCACACCGGCCCACAAGGTTCACGGGAGACCGCAGTCAACCCAAATAACTCCCTCGCGTGCAAGGTACCATCGTTCTCATGGACCATAGTCTACCTGACCTATGTCCAAATTATTCACATTTACTTGCAAGCGAGTTTATTACACTTTTCTCTTTGTTAAGTCTCTAAAGTCAATCCTAGAGTCTTATCATACTCTTTATACAACAACCTTCACAACACAACATTCACGGGTTACAAGGGAATTACGGCTAGGTGAGCGACCCTTGAACCATTAACTGAGAAAATAAATATAATCCACGTAAAGGAACGCAAGAACATTCACTCATGCATAATATATCATCGCAACTTCAACATATTGACAGCAGAAATAACTTTCACAAAAATAGAGCCACAGAATGCATCTTTCAACCAAAAATCATGTATGATACCTTTCTAGAAAGCTATTTTAAATATCTACAACTCTCTAGTTACACACTTGTTCATTTGAGTCCCAGAATTAGGTGATATTAGGCCTTAAAGCTAACTGCCCGGAACAGGAAAAACAGCAGGTGTGACAGTTACTAAACACGACCCCCAGATCACATTACTAAACCAGAAATTATGATTTTTATATATCTGGAAAGATATTTCGAAAATCTACAACTTTAATTTTAATTTCTTTTTCATTTGATGACCATAAACAGGTAAAAAGGGGCTCTGAAGTCCGCTGTCCAGTACAGGAAACTGGCAGCGAAACTCCCATGGCTCTATGGTTTTCAAAAATAATTTTCCTTCCTTCCCCTTTGATCATGGCAATCTTGGTACAGCCCCAACAACCCAAATATCCACTCAAAATTTCAGAACCAAACATTTAGCAAGGATCATGTTATAACAAGTGCAAAATAGCACAAAACTTAACAAATACCATGGCAACTCGCATAAAATCATAGATTCAGATCATAAACAACGTTTGAGGATCATATTCATGGCTTTTCAAGAGAAAAATTCCAGCAAGCAAGCATGTACAGGAAATCATGCAAAAACAGTCCAAAACTCAAGTTGTTTCTCATGGCAATTCATGACATATTCCCTAAAGAACCTACCCATTCCTAGAACCAGCCCTTACCTCGGGTTTTGAATGAATTTAGATGAAAAGAAGTAGGATTTTGATGGAGAGAAGTGAAGAATAGAAAGAGCTTCCTCTGCTGTCCAAAATTCTCCTTCCTCCACGTGCTTCCTCTCCTTCACGCGTTTCCTCTCCTTCCTTGCGGTTTTTCTCTCTTTCTCGTGTCTCCTCCTCCTCCTTGGTGGGCGGTGGTTGTTGGTGGTGCAAGGGTGACGAGTGGAGGCCTCTTAGGAGCAAGGGGAAGGGTGTTGGTTTGCTTGTTTGGTTGGTGTTTACGTGAAATATTTTCTGGTGCTGTTTTGCATGTAAGAAAATAAGGATTTCACTCTAATCCTTACCCATGGGTGGCGGTCAGGGCTTGTGTGGGCTAGGGTTCTGGTTTCAGATCTGATACAGCCCAAGAAAAGAGTATTAATGGCTCATTAAAGCTCATAATTCAGAGGAAAAACCAGCTGCAGCCCCCTTCCTTTTCCATGGGCAGCCGGCGGCTCACCAAGCCTTAGGGTTTTCAAAACCCTTGCTTCTTTCCTTGGATCAGCCTTCCTTGGCCCATAATGCTCCATTCAGCCTAAGAACCTTCTGATTATGAGTTTAATCCACCACTTAACCCAAATTAAAAAGGTTTAAGCCCAAAACACAAACCCAACTTTTAATAAAATTTCGTAGGTACTGTACAGCCAGACCTTTACTCATTAAAACAGGGATATCTGGAGCTACAGATATCGGATTGACTCGAAACCACTTGGAGAATTTTCTAGACCTAAAGGGCTACAACTCTCATGAAGGAAGTTTTCCCAAATGAAGTCGTTAAGACCTTCTAAAAATTCACACAAGTTGACAATTCTAATCTGCCAGTTATCAAACATTAGCTAAAACTTCAATTTTATTTAAACTTCCATAAAATTGTTCCAAATTGAACTTAGGGCCTTACAGTTCCCCTCAATGTAGCGCAGAGAGAGTTAGTAAAAATAGAGTCCCGAAGGTTAGCTCAAGTGGTAAAAGCTAGGGGACATAAGGGTGGGGAGGGGAAGGTCCAGGGTTCGAATCCTAGAAGGGAACTTTGAAAAATAAAAAAGTTAGTAAACTTTATATCATGCAAAACAACTTCCAAAATCTACTTTCTTTTCCATACTCTTTTTTACTTTACCCATCTTCTCTCTTTCTTTCCATAAGCAAGCAAATCTAAATCTATCCAAACTTGTAACAAACGATGTATGATGAAGGTCTTTTGGCAGATAATTCGACTTTCCCGGGTGTTCTTTCCCGAAGCTGGGCCCCGGAACCTTGACGCTAGCTCTCTCACGTTCAAGTAATGACAATGAGGGATGAGAACAACGTGAAACAGAACTTGTTTTATACATACACATACAATCAGTCACCCACTTCAACATTGTTGGCAATTAACCATGTTGATCATCACTACCATTGGGATCTTAATCTCCCTCCTCTGTTCACCATCTACTGTTTTCTCCACCAGATTACTCGATAGGCTCTATCTCCCTTCATCACTCACAGGACCCGAGACCTTAGCGTTTGATTCCATTGGTGGAGGCCCTTACACCGGTGTTTCTGATGGAAGAATTATGAAATTTGATGAATCAGATCCTTGCCGTTGTTTTGTTGAATTTGCTCACATCACCCCAGACAGGTATGTGATCATGCATGCTCTGTTTTGTATATAAATCATCCCAACTCAATTAGTATCTTCTCATGTCAAATATGATAGTGTATGTGAAATTGTGTTTATCTTATAATTATTTGTAGAGATTAAGAGGGACTCATGATCTTCTCTAATAAGGATCTCTCCCACTATTGTCCTGCATAATTATAAGTCATTACCTTTTTTAATCAATGGTTAAGAGTAGAGTGTACTTTTCTAATTAAAAAAATAAATTAATATGGAATTCTGTTTATCTCACAATTTATAAATATTTAGAGGGATCCATGATCCTCTCGAGATTCTCTACACTCTCTTCTGCACAATTATAAGTTGGTAATTTTTTTAATTAATGGCTAAGATTACAGTATGTCTTTTTTTTAATTAAAAGGAATCATTTTTAAAGAAACTAAGATGTTTGTATCAGTTTTTTTAAAAATGTTAAAATCAAATTACATGAAAAAATTACTTTAATTAGCTTATAAAAAAATCTATGTTAATAGATGACAGAAAAACTAAAAAAAAAATTATTTTAATTAGTATAACCAAACACAAATCAGCTTCTTCTTTTTTATAAAGTTACTGAAAAAAATCTTAGACGTTTAAAAATCATTAATTTTTAAGCACTCTTAATCTCAACAAAAAGTAGCTAGCCTATTAAATTAAAAAGCTTATGATGATTTATTTTCTCGCAAACGCTCCAACGAATCTGAATTCATAAAATTTTAATCAAGTAGAGTATTCAGATAAAATTTTGATCAAACTAAAAGTGGTTTTTGAACCATGGTATTGATTGTTGGTTCAGGAACAAGACAATGTGCGATGGCATTTCTGACTTCTCATCACTGCAAGAAACATGTGGAAGGCCTTTGGGACTGAGTTTCAATTACAACACAGGGGACTTGTATATCGTTGATGCTTATTTTGGGCTTCTGAAGGTTCCTTATGATGGAGGTGCTGCAACTCAACTTGTTGCTGATAATGAAGGTGACCCTTTTGGGTTTCTCACTGCTGTTGACGTGGATCCTCAAACTGGAATCGTTTATTTCACAGAAGCTAGCTCTACTTTCAAGATCAGGTAACCTATTCTCGTTATTTGTCATGAGTTTCCTTAGTTTGATGCCTATTTTCAGCATTGGGAGTGGGCACAATGTTAATGACCTTGTAACTCAATTTATTGGCATGGCTTAATCTTCAAGACTTGGATGTAAATCATTGAATACTATTGCCGAAAGTTTGATCCTCTACCAAAGAAAATTACTTTCTACGTTTCTTTTTTAGCTCTTTATAGAAAAAATTGCTTCTTTTGCTGACTTAAAAATGTGAATTGCTAGTATTCCTGGTATGGATAAAGAGTATTGTTTCATCCACACGTCTCTTTTGAAGTGGAGAGGTAGAATGGTGAGAGAGATAGGAAGAAAAGAAAAAGTAAGAGAGAGAAAATATGAGATGTGATAGATGATAAGATGAGAGAGATAGAAATAAAAAAAGGTGGAAATTGAGTGTTTAAAAAATGAGGTGTGTATATATCATTACTCATGGATAAAATGTCACATAGAATTCCTGCATGAATAAAGCACTTGATGACACATGTACATTAAAATAAAAATAACATAAGACCAAAAAGCCATTTACGAAAGCTGTTTTAACTTTATCTTGAGTTTTGGATTTATTGTATCCTCTTAAGAAACCTCTTGCAAGCACTTTGGATTTCTTATGTCACATAATATTATCATTATATTTATCTCTTTTTTGGTAGATAAGTTTTATGTTTATATCTCAATCTATATAAACATTAACAGGCCCCAACTATACACATGGATAGAAATATAGAAACAAAATTTGCAATGTCATCAAAATTCGTAACATGCATGAGATGATTCTTGTAAGAATTGATAAATCTGTCGCATGATGTTCTGTCTAATCTGGGCCAGTTTTAATTATGGTACTTAAATATTGCAGGGACATCTATGAGCTGCTAAATAGTACAGATCGTTCTGGAAAACTCTTCAGCTATGATCCAAAAACCGAAGAAACCTCATTGCTACTCGATGATATTGCTGTGGCAGCTGGTGTGGCAGTAAGCAACAACGGTTCCTTTGTCCTTGTTAGCGAGTACATGGAGAACAGAGTCCTGAGATTCTGGCTCACCGGACCGAAAGCGAATTCTGTAGATCTATTCTTGGAGCTTCCAGGGAAACCAGACAACATCAAGAGGAATTCAAGGAACGAGTTTTGGGTGGCGGTTAACTACGCTTTCGGCCAACCTCCTCCCCCAATGCCTCCTGTTTTGCCTATGGGACTCAGGGTCAATGAGGAAGGGACAGTTTTACAGGCTGTGCCTCTTGTTCAGGCCTTTGGGACTGAATCAGTCAGTGATGTTCAGGAGTCTGATGGGAAACTCTACGCGGCGTCGCTTCGTCTTTCTTATGCTAACGTTCTCACTGTCTAGCTTTAATCCCAATGCTGTGTTTTCATCGATGTAATATATAGACAGACTCAGATTTATAATGTTGTTCGTCTAATGATTTGCAGCATAGTTTGTGGTATTGTCAAAGGTCGAGTCCCTAATATGATCATACAAACTGTGAAACCCCAGGGGAGAATGAGGGGATTAGCATTCGCCATTCAGTGCTTACCCTGCATTCATCCGAAATCTACTCGTTTTCCTTCTTCAACAACTCAACCTCGTTCGAAAACTAGAGATTATATCAGGTTATTGCCAAATATCATATATGATCAATGATCTAAATCAAATCACTGGGATAATCTAGAGACATAACCAAAAAAATTTCTCCCTCATAGTTATCCTCAGGTATCTAAATAAACATTTAATTGGATATGTCAATATGTAAGATCATGCCTTCGTGGGTGGCAATGACAAAAGGTGATAGGCCACAAGGCACTTTACTAGGCATGAGAGATTTTACATTGCACATACTTATAACAAACAAGGCACAAAAAGCACATCTGATATCACTACAAAACATGATGTTCATAACCAACAAGGTGTTGGTTTAGTGGTAGGCTAGCTAAACCTTGTAAAGGTGAGGACACAAGTTTGAACACCAGGAAAGTCATCTGTTGAAGAGAACTTCTACAATTTCCCGAACAGAATTAATGAATACTGTTAAATCAACGTGGGTAAACATCTAATTTAAAACAACAAAAACAATGACAGAGTATATTGTTAAATGCTAAAATTTCCACAAAAATGGAGCATGAGAGTGCATCTTAAGTAAATGATATTACACTCAATTGAGGTAAACAGTAAAAAGCAAAACCACTAATCCAGCCCAATATGATTGAATTTGAATTTCTGTTTGTACACTGATTCATTCTTCTTAACATTGTTCATATCTTGTATATTTGTAGCGCCTCATAAAACTCTAAATGCATTTTTTTGGTAGTTCAAAATTTCAAATTCTCTTCTACGTATCTGCTGCATATATGAACTTGAATTCAAATTGGGGACATGTAAGAGGCCAGCAAGAACAGATCTCAGGATTAGGGACTGCAGAAGACCGATAACTACTGCAGATTCATCAACCAAGTTCGAAAGGACTAACTACAAAGAAAATTTAGCAGCATTTTCATATAGTTGACTATGAAAACCTCGCTAACAACACCACAGACAAACAAGGAATAAATATTTTTAGTACATAAACCAACGAGAGTGAGGATAAGAAATGAAAAAAGACGTTCTGAAGGGTAAATCCTGAAGCTTAGATGCATACTCATTTGACTACTTGGAGCTATTCCTCTGCTTTTTCTCTGGATTGCCACTTCCGTCGTGTTGATGCCATTGAATCTGCTATGTTCCTAGAAAAACTGATAATTAAAGTTTAGTCATAGTAGGGAGATTGAAGCTGAATTTTCAAGAAGTTGAACTATTAAAAGCATGATTGAATTTATTGAATTATCCGTTGACTGAAAAATCACCTGCATACAAGAAAAATTCACAAGTGGCCATGTCTCTTTAAGTTATATTCAACTCCTGAGCATGATGATAAAATGTATACTTTCTCATCAGCGATCAAAGAATGAAACGGTCAAACAAGAGCTAGTTTACAAATTTCCAAAGATCCATAAACTGTTGTGGTTCAAAGCGTTAGATATACAAGAAATTAAAATATAAGAAGCTAAGAAACCTTCATTTCCTCTTCAGTACGATCAGCCTTCACACAGAACGACACATGTCTTGAAAGAGGCTGCATATCTTGTGAGTATAGTCGACCCTCCGTCTGTACTTGGGCGTCTTGGTCTCTCCATCTGGTCCACTTTAAAGATCAACTTAGTCCAAAAAATACAATTTTTCTTCCCACATGTTTTGATAGGAAATGTCAATGCTCTTCTACATATAAAACCCCAGCATAAAGAACAGATTATATATTGTTTAAAGTTATGCAGAAAGATGTTTCCCTAAAGATCATGTCAAATGAATTTAGTGACAAAGGGTGACAGTGCTTCAAGCTACTTCATGATACATGTGTACTTTGCAATCTCACAGCCTTGAAGGATTTTATATTGTGCATACTTCCTACCAAGCAACAAAAAGCAGTTATTTGATATCTCTACCAAACAATGTCAATAAACATCAATATTTCAACAAACAATGTCAACCTATTTTCAAATGCTAATATTTCAACAGAAATAGAGCAACAGAGTGCATCTTAGGTAAATGAATGATATTACACTCAAATTTAAAAAGAAAAAGCAAAACCACTAATCCAGCCCAAGATGATTGAATTTGAATTTAAAATTATCCCTATATTCTGATAGATTGTACTAACAGTATGCAAGGTCTTCTTGATGTCTACAAGTTCCAAGGATATACTCAAAGCCTAGCTGCATTTTTACCAAAATTCTAATTTTCTTTTAAGCAATTGCGTCTTACACAGTGTTGTCAAATCGCGATGGTAGTCAAATCGCAATCATTGACCATCGCGATGAGCCAAAAATCCGCTATTTCGGCCGCTATTTCACGGCGAATAGCGCGCTATAGTGGGCAATAGCGGCGTCGTGATAAGCCAAAAATCTGCTACACTATAGCGGCGTAGCACCGCTATAGCCGCTATTTGATAACACTGGTCTTACCTGAATTTAAATTTAAATGGGAGAGATGCAAGAAGTGATCTCACTAGTCTTACATGAATTTAAATTTAAATTGGAGAGATGCAAGAAGAGATCTCAGGATTAGGGACAGCAGAAAGGTCAATAACAGAAAAAAGACAACCAAAGATAACAGTTTACTGCGAATTCATCATATGCTATTGAAAGGCTAACTGTAAAGCAAGCTAAGCAGTATTTTTCATTTAAGAAGAAGAAACATTAGGCGCAAAGGTCATTACATCATTATGGACTAAATGAAAAATCACATTTGAGACCTCAACAACACTATTTCTATCACGGCGAACAAAAGAAAAAACAGCAGAATCAAAAGGAGCAGCTCAACTACGACAATCACAAAACAATTGAGCCAAATAAGAGGAGTCTCCCAAGGGCCGCGTCCAAGCCTCAAAGAGCAAAAGGCAATCAGTCTCAAAGTACACTGTATTATTGACTTCGAAACTAGTCCAACAACAACTCAGGCAACTCAGTCATCTTAAAAATTATAATACATAAATATACACGACAGAAAATATATATAAAAAAAAAAAAGTAGATCTTCGAAAGAGAGATCTTGAAGCTTGGATCCATGGTAGTTGGCTGCATCTACCACTGAAGCTGCAAGTTTCCTATAAACACTGATAATTAAAGTTAGATCGAAGTAGAAAACTTTCAACAAGCTGAACAATTAAACCGGAATTAAAATTTCCTAACTTGAATTTATCAATTTATCTGTTGACCGAAGAAGAAGAGTTATGTTGCGAATTTTCCTTAGTTTTGTTCAATTCCTAATCATGAGGGTGAAAAAAAAGGAGTTATGTTGCGAATTTCATAGATCTATACACTATGACGATTCAAAGCGTAAATTAACATTTCGAAGGTTAAGAAACGTTCCTTCCCTCTTCAAAGCTTGGAGAAAAATGATTGTTGGAAGCAGCAGAGATGGCGAGCAAATGCGTAGCGGGAGTCACGTCTCTGAAGCCAGGCTGAGAATGGTTAACAGCACAATAGGCAAAGGTTCAGAGGCGAAGACACCCGCTACAATTTTACTCGCGACCAAAATTGAACGGCGATGTGGAACATGGAGGAACGTCAAACCCTAAATCTGAATTCAGTGCTTATCGGTAAGGACTATGGAGGACTTATATAGCACTTCAAAATGAAAAGTTTATCTCGGTTAAATATCTTTTTAGTCAAAAATAATTTTATAGCTTTTTGTCACCAACATTAATGAAATAGGTAAAATTGGTATATTAGTACATTTTGTGACGGTTTAAACCATAATAAAAATTAAGAATTAATAAATTGCATAGTTAAAATTGTCACATACATAAAAAATCGTTTGGTACATATATTAGATTCATAGATTGGTAATGTAAGTTTATACAATATATTATGAGTTTAATCTATTCTTTGCTGATAATGTTGTATTGAACTACACATTAAATGATGGATTATTTAATCCAGCATATAGATGATGAATAAGTCCCGATAAGATTTTGATGTATAAGCTATTTGGAAATTATTTAATCTAATGCTGCTACAACCATCACCACCACCTCCACCACCCTCTACCACTACCACCATTGTAGCTCTACAATTGTCATTGTCATGGTTGTCGCTGCTTTCATCGCCACTACCACCTTCACCACCAACTCAACTGCCATCATCACCACTGCCCTACAATAGCAACGCCACCACCACTGTGACCACTCTACTACAACCACAATCACCACAATCAATTCCATCACCTCCTCACAATCGCCTCTGCCACCTACATCGTCGCCACTATACCACCACCTGTAATATCCCAAATTTCCTTGATAATAATATCATGTATATTAATATTACTAATGATATATATATTTATCATAAGAAAAAATATAAATATAGAATAGAATGTAGGGGTTAACGTAAGAAGGAAGGAAAGTAAAAAAAAAAAAGAATAAAAAGAATAAAATAAAACATAAGGTAGCAGTGTACACAAGTAACAATGATATAAGCACATGGTAAATATGATAGATGGATCTAGAATGCAGTAATAATTGGACAAACATTTAAGAGGGAGTATGAGAATAATATCTAAGATTTTTAACCGTGAAATGTACCAATCAGAAGATAAGGTGAACAAGTGGCACCATCTTGATGTATTAACCAGATCAAGTGAATCTGATGATGTGTGCTCCATAATCATTCTTCAAAGATATTTACCATATATGGAGGCTATAAACAGGGGGCACTAAATAGAAGTGATGCACAAAACTCATTAGCATTCTACTCAACTTAAAAGCCACTTATCTAATCTAATACTGTTAGAAAGAGAGACTTGTAAGAAGGGTAGTGGTGTCTCTTTGTATTGCAAGTAAGGAAACAATCCCCAAATAATAGCTCAAGTGATAAGAAATATAGAACATACGGGTTAGGAGAGAAAAGTACAGGGATCAATCCCTAACAGATGTAATTTATGTTTTCGATGTGCAAGAAAAATATTCTTGAGCATTGTAACAAGAAGGTTGTTAAAGGCTATAATTGTAAAGACATTTCAGTTAGTTTAAAACTTGTTAAAACTTAAAAGCTCTGGTAGAATATTTGGTAAATGAGCTTATTTGTGTAGCTTATACCTTTTTTAATAAGTTACTTGGAGTAGCTTTTAATTTAATGCTCAATAAATTTGTTCTCATTTTTATTCTTAACTCTTTAATAAGATTTCATCACTATCCCTTAATATTTTTAAGAAAAAAACACTATTTGTTCCGAATAACATTATAACTATTAGGTAGCTATATAAATAACAATCTCATTGTATCATTTCTACACCTTTTTCAATAATGAATAATTCTTGGGCTTAAAGGGTCAAATGACCCCTGAAATTGTAAAGAGAATCAGTTCCAAGACCTGAAAAATTTTCACATCAAATTAGTTCCCTAGAAAAAAAATTTTAATTCAATTAAGGACAAAATGTGTTTTCATCTGATGTGTCAATTTTTACACGTGGCTTTTTAAAATTTTTTTAAAATTTCAATAATGCCACATGTTATGATTAATTGAAAATAAATATAAATCCATAATTAAATCATTTCAGCCCCCAATTAAGTGTTGTGTTGGAATTAATTAAGGTAAAAAATTTCAAAACAAAGAAATCCAAAACCGAAACCATAATTTTTTTTTCGGAAGAGAAACCATGAATCTATAATGAACCAGTAGAAACATAAATCTACAACATGAACCCAGAACACCAACCCCAATCCCCAGCAACATCAAACCGAACCCCCTCATTCCCCTAATTCCTCCCAGTCTCTCCAACCCAAACCCATCAGCAGCAAACTCTAACCCAAAGGGAAATCAGCAAAGGAAGAAGGTGAAGAAGGAGTTGTTATGGTCGTGGATCTCTTCCTCTTCCCCTTCCTCTTATTAAGTTTATTAAGTTTGTGAATTAAAAAGGAAGAGATGAAAATTCCAACAAGTCAACACTCATTGCATCTTAACAGTACCAGCTACAAAATTGATGAAAATTCACAAATATAATTCTAGCCTAAATTCAAAATCGAAAAAAATGTCAAACACCTGGGAACAAATTGAGATTGGGGATGCCCAGAAGTTGAGATCTGACACGAAATAAACAGAAAATGTAATAGAAATCTAAGAGCTTCAAAAAAAAGAACCAAAAGAGGAAAAAAAAGTGAGAGCAAGATGAGAGAGATGAAGAAGAACTCACTGATCAGTGGAGGAACAAGACGCTGGTGAGGAAGAACTGACAAACAAAACCGAACGCAAATGGATCCACGACGACGAAGATGATGATGACGCCGACGATTGCGATGACGACAATGAGGAAGGACTGGAATTGGAAGACGAAGAAGCTGAATTGATACTTCGCCTAAGGGGATTCATCTATGAATTTCGGAAAACAATGTCAAGTGAGGGAGAGTGAGTGAGCGAGCTAGGGTTTTTGCGATTGCGATGCTCTCTCTCTCTCTCTAGAATTCGCTCATTGATTTGTGTTTGATTTTAATTTTACCTCCTTGCACTGTAGAAGACGACAGCGATGAGAGCGAGGCCAGCCAAGGCCGTGAACAGCACCGTCTTAGTAGATGGCGCTGCCGTCACGACCATGAAGGAGGAGAATCTAACACCATCACCACCACCACCGCGACCGTCGGAGATGAACGGAGTGTCGTTGTTGTTCGCGTTCAAGAGGGTGGTTATGCACATGGAAGATGATTAATTAGGCTGGTAAGGTTGGTGCAGCTTGGCTATGTAAAGACGTAGATGAAGAAGGTAATGATGAAGATGAAAGATTAGAAGGTTGGAATTGATTAATTAAGCGGTGTGTTATGGGTTTAATTTCTAGGGTTCAATTTGGGGCTGAATTGTGATTATTAGATTAGGGATTTCATATTTTTAGATTAGGTTTTTGTTTAGATTAAGGATTTTATTTAGATTAGGATTTTATTAAGTTTTTTTTTCTGCTTTAGGTGGATTTAAAAAATTATTTTTGATTAATTTTTCTAATTAAAAAAAAATAAAAAAGCCACGTGGTAACGGTGGCTAGGACAAAATTAAGATGTGGCAACATTTGGCCTTAATTGAATTAAAAAAAAAATTTAGGGATCCAATTTGATGAAATTTTTTTCTAGGTCCTGGAACTGATTCCCTTTGTAATCTCAGGGGTCATTTGATGTATTAAGCCTAGTTCTTGGTATCAATATTCTTACTCTTCTTTTCCTCTTGTTTGGGACTATGTGGAAGGAATCTATGTCCTTGGTTTCTCTCAAATGGCATCAGAGTCTATCATAGATCTTACATTGACTAGAGATGTGACCATAATAGTTCTTATATATGGGAAGACAATCATCGCCTCTAGAGAAAGCTTTTCAAGTACAATTAGGTCTCCCAAATTCTAAAATGGTATCAAAACTCCAACAATGGAGGCTGGAGCTCGCCACTTCTGTCGTCGTCGTCGTGCTACAATCGTTATCTTTGACCTACTTGTCATTAAGATTTCAAATGGAACCATTGCCGAACCACCACAAGATTTTCTTCCTTCAACATATCATATCTCATCGGATGATCTTGCAGTCGATGTCGCTGCAAATTCGTCTTCTCCTCCCTCGTCATCTTTTCTCTCATGGAGCAGGAATCAATTGTGAAGGTTGAAGATACAGATTATGACATTCTTCTTTGATTTCTTTCTTTGCCAATTCAGATGCTGAAATTCCAGCATGAAAACCACAAAGAGATCCTTACAAATTTGGCAATTTATCAAAATCACTTTTCAGAGTTTATGTGTTCATGGTAATGGAGCCTTCTATGAGCAACATTTTGATTCTGGGCGAGTTTTCCTGATGCGAAGATATTCGTTGAAACGATCATTATCATTGGAAGGTGGTCTAATATTAAGTAGCAGTGAGAATAGTAATGTCTTTGGAGTTGAGTTCTTCGATTCGGATGTTCTTTTTTTTTTCCGTTTTGGAGATAACAAGTCCCCCAGACATAGACAAAAACAACTCTGCTTTAGAGATATCTCTTCTTCAATTCTTTTACTCGTTGTGACAAATGCCATGGAAAATTTGTACTAGAAGTTGCTAATATTTCTGAACGTAGATCCTGCTACTGTGGTATCTAGTTACTCTAGAAACTTGCCTTAGTTGCAAAAGAGTGTTCATGTAGACCTATGTGGAGGTTTGGATGTGGCAAAGACTAATGAAGAAAATACAACTTTGAATGATAAGGTCTTGAAATTTCAAAAGAAATGGAGTGGTTTTTTGTCACATTACATCTTCATCACGCAAGAATACTACCTGAATTTGATATTTTGATATGAACCTCACGAGAACCACACCACAAAAGCTAGCTGTTGTAGTTGGAGAGCCCAAGGTCTTATAAACCCCACATTAGAATTTCATACTTCCAATGTGGGACTCAAGTCTCATACATTGCAATGGGGTCCTAATATCCCACCACGCTCCGCAGCCCCGGCGCCCACGCGGGCTGGCTGTGCACTAGCCCCACGACTAGTCCCGGGCAAACACTGCAATGCTGGCGTCACCACCCGCGCCGCTTGTTTGCAGCTCAGTGACATGGTGGAAGGCTCTGATACCATTGATAAGAACCTTGGGTTCTTATCATATTTCTACAACAATCTCTCCGGCTCCACCGCTTGAAATTTTACAGTTTGGTTTTGGTTTTAAGGAAAGCAGCAGTAGAGATCAATCACATAATGAATTCCAATTATCTACATGCCTAAAGAGCTGTTTGATTTTTTTTATTGAAACGGTTACCAGCTATTCCAGTACTTTCTGATACAGTGAGTGTCAATATTGTAGCAAGACTGCATCGTAAGTCAATATATTACACAAAAAGGGAATCAAAGTTGTGCTGTTATTAATGATAGAAAATCCACCCTGATATTATTGAATTTGAATTTGTGTGTGCACTCTAATCTGATGTAATTCTAATCAAAATTGTCCTGTTTTATATATTTGGGCAATCCGGTAGGAATGAGTCTAATTTCTTGAACACATTCCAAGATGAAATGGCAATATAAAAAAAAATTCACCCTTGCGGCAATTTTGATACAATTTTGAAATTTCTCAAGTATCATGGATGACATAATTTTGAATTTAAAAATGTAAAGCCAAAGAGACCAAATGGTAATGGTGAGATCACAAGATCAATAATAATAATAGAACCAAAATAAGTATAAACACCAGGGGATCGAGATCTTTCCATTAGGAACAAAGCATCAGATGCACATGTGATCCTTTTCTCCTATTTATTTCTTTCCAGTTCACCCTGCAAATTTTTCTTTTTCATCTAAACAAAAGAGAGTTCACACACTTGATCAACATACAAGATTCTAGTGTCGTCGTAACACATCAAAGTAAAACAAGATGGTATAGTTAAGCAAATCAAGAAAATTACAGAGCTTGGTAACTCTCGTTATTAAAGATCATAATTGCTCATAAGAATCCAACAGGTTTGAACAAATTAACTCAACCAAAGATCAGAAGCAAGAGCTACTGCAAGAGCTATCTATTTAGATCAAAATCCATAGATCTATTGATTAATAAGATTCTAATTGTGGATGTTATCTAGATCGTGAATAAATTTCTTGTTGAGAAGCATTTCACTTCTTTATAAAACTTTGAAACAAAAATCATTGGATTGGAGAGGGGAGAGATACCGTGCTTCTGGTAGGAGTGCACTGCGGCGTGTAGAGGGCCACCAAAACCGGTGCGGATTCAGTGTCTCCGAAGCCATAAACCGCTTCGGGGCAGAAGCGGTATACGTAGTTCAGAGGCACAGATACCCGCACCAATTTTACTGGCCCGAAGGGAAGTATTATTCTTCAGCTGAAACGCAAGCAAGCACGGAGAGGAACTCTTAAACCCTAGAGTTTCCCTTTTGACCTAGGATGCACGAGTACGGGTACGGTACCGGATACTGGTACGGTACCGGGTACGGGTGCGGCATTTTTCAAAAAATCATGGGTACGGGTACGTTAGTATATATATATTTAATGATTATATTTTCAACATATTAGGAGAAAATCTGTACAATAAAATCTTAAAATTCACATTGTTTTAAAAAATAACAAAGCAAATGGAAGAAATTGAGATTTTTACATGATGCAAGAAAGAAAACTCAAAATTGAGTAACTTAAATTGACTAATAGATTGATGCAAATTGAAGATATTAGTAGAGTATATAGGCTTTTATGTGTAATAGAAGTAGAGATACAAAAAAGTACCCAAATGATACCAAAAAACTACCCAATCAAATTTCGGTATAGATTGTGTAAGCATTTTTAAGTACCCATGAAGTACCCAAGAGTACAAGTACCGGGTACGGGTACGTTGGCCAAACTGGAGTACCCGTGCATCATAGCTTTTGACAGAGTGATAGTGGTGAGATGATGGCACCTCAAAAGATTCTTTCTATCCTGACTCACAAGTCACAAGGAGGGGCACATGGCAGTAGATAAAGGATTTTTATTTTTACGCCTCAAAAGGTTGGCATGATTAAGTTTACCTCCCTATTCCTAAATAACACACTTTAAGGTTTTTACACACTTATTAAGAAATGCAATTACTCTATTAAAATTATGGATAATTATATCTTCACACCTCACTTTTGAGGTGTGGAGAGGTGGAAGTAGAGAGAGATAGAAAGAAAGGAGAGAGAAAGTAAAGATGTGATATGTGATTTGGTTGATAAAAAAGAGAAAAATAAAGAGAATGAAGGTGGAAAAGAAGTGGAGATGTGTGTATATATCATAACTCTAAAATTACTCATTGTGTTCCAATATTACCCTTTATCTCACTTGCTCATAAATTTTCTCATCATTTTACACCATTAAATGAGACTTAGGCTATGTTTGGCATGTCATTTCAGCTAGCTTATAACTTATTTGATTAGCTTAAAACTTATTTGACTAGCTTAAAAGCTCTTCAAAAGTGTTTGGTGAATGAGCTTATTTCAGTAGCTTAAAGCTTTAAGTTATAAGCTATCTCAGGTAGCTTATAACTTATTAAATTTATTTTAATTTTTATCCTTATTATTTTATTAAAATTTCACCATTACCCTTATATATTTATATATTTATAAAAACACTAAACCTATTTACCCCTCACACTTACGTATGCAATTCCCGCCACCATTTCCGTCACACCGCTGCGCACCACAAGTATTTAAAATATTACATTAATAAAAACAAGTAAAAATTAATATTATATTTTTAAGATGATAAATAACTTGAGTTAATAAAAATATTTAAAGTGATAATAATTTTAATATTAATATTATATAGGTATTAATGTGAAAATAAAGTAATGTTAAATATAAAAATAATTATACAAGTATGTCCTTTTATGTCATTTTACGATTTTAGCTTGTTTAACAGCTAGTTTTACTAAATATTTTTGTTTCAATCACGTAGCTTTTCAGCTCTCAGCTATCAGCTTTTAGCTAGCTTATCAGCTTTCAGATATCAGCTAGCTTATAAGCTTTCAGCTAGCTTTTCAGCTTTCAGCTTTCAGCTAGCTTATCAGCTAAACATGCCAAACATAACCTTACTTGGTTACTCCACTCATTTACTATTCTTCATCTATTTAATGTGAATTTTGAACATGAACCTGCGTACTCCATATACTCTCTTGTTTTCATTAAAAAAAATCTACTAACCCCATTTACTCATGTCTTTTGATTGCTTCACACTTCATGTTTTCAATAAAAAAAAAAGTGTTAAACTCTTTACTTCCATATATTTGGATGTTAAAAAAATTCTGGCTCTAGGAGTAGTTTAAATTAAAATGTGTTTACCTCCATAATTTTCAATTGCTTCCCACCATAATTTTTGAAACATAATTTGTGGCTCTATTTATATAAGAAATCTGAACATAAAAAGGGATCATATACTCTAACACAAGTATGGCTCCAGAAAATCTTTTACATGATATAGACTTAAATTCCACCCCTTCACAAATTGACAATGAAGGCATTCAATTGTTGACATTGGAATTGGTTGAAGCAATTTACTCCACTATTATGGGAACCATCAACAATTCATTCTTAGATAATTGTGTGCGTAATTAAGAAGAGTTTTAATTGAAGGGTAAAATAGGTAAAAATAAATAATATACTCTTAAACTTTGTAAAGTGTCAGTTATTTAGAAATAAAATTTAGCCAGAATTAATACCGATTATTTAGGGACGGATGGAGTAAAAGGTTTAACTAAATGGATTTAACATGATCCTCTATTAAAGAGTGTAGTGAAGAACAGTTGGATCACACTGGATTTCGATTGATGTATTTGTTTTTAAAAATTTTAACTAACCTTTCTTCTTTTACCCTTAATTAATGGATGAGCAGTGATAATTAACTATAAGTGATAAGTGTTGGTCAAACTTTAAAATTGTGAAAGCTAAATAAATACAAGACGTTTTTTTTATAAGCAATAAAAATTGAATCAAGTACAGAGGTACTTAAACCCAATTAACAATTTACGTAATAGCTTTAGCTTTAAAAACTTGATTTGTAAGTCTTATGTCACTTGACTAAGGTTGTCAAAATGTTGTTTGTTATTACTTCCTCCCTCTGTTCCTTATTAATTATCCACTTTGAAAAAAAAAATTTATTCTTATTTACCTATTCACTTAGAGTTTCAAGAGAATATTAAATAATGTTTTTCCAAGAAATGCCCTTGCAGGAACAATAAATGAGGAAAGATAATATACATTTTAAATGGTTAAATAGGAAATCAAATAATATTTTTATGAAAAGTAACAAAATTAATTGAACTCTTTAATATGTGTGTTTCTTCTCTTTTTGGACAAGTATTTACTTGTTGAGAAGGAACCTTGTGACAACTTAAAAGAAGGCAAGTCTATCCATATTCTTACAGCACTCTCATTTGCTCATATAATCTGAACTGTTTGATTGATGAATCCATCATCCCTGGAAACAAATACAGTTTTATTGGTGCTGAGGATGTTATGAGAGCTTTAAATTGCGTTTGGATTTCACATATTTATGTTGATCGTCCTGCTAGCTTGCTAGTGATTCTTGCTCTGCCTCATGAACCAGTGATGGTTGTAGGACCAAAGCAGCTTAAGATATATCTAGATTCACACCAAAGACTTGAAGATTGAGAGATGTTTTTCTTTGACTGAAAGAAAGCCAGAGCGACTTCATTGTATGCTTTTAAGGATAGCTTCCAAGGAATTCAAGTTATTCTCAGAATTTGAACAATAATAATACAGAGATAATTGCATCAGTTGATTCAACTTTGTTTACTAGAGGATCTTTTTTTTTTTGAACTATTTACTAGAGGATCTTGGTTGCAAAGCTATTGAAAAAGATCAGGTAGTCCTGTTAACAAATTAAGATGCAGTTTCTTCTCCTATCCTAAATATTTTTTAAGGATGTAATCAAGGAAGTAGGTCTCAAATCTCAATCCCATGGTTAGCTTCCTGCAATTCTCCTGTTTTATATATTGCCCACACACATTTGGTGTTGTTCTAAAAGAAGAAAAATGCCCAATAGTGTAAGAAAAGGGATAATTACTAGCTGGAAGATCCTTTTGTCCAAGAAAAAATTGAGCAATAAATGTTATTTGCATATTCCAGCAAAGAAATGAAAACTGTGAAATCATTAACAGTTTGATGCAGCTCTCATCATTAACTATTCTGATTTCATGCAAGAATTCAACAAGCAGGAATCCTGAGTTAACTGCAAGGTTTAAAATGTGCAAGTAACTTGGATCAACTTTCCAATATTTAATTAAAAGCAACAATCAAAAGGTTCTTTTTTTCTTACTCAAGTCCTCTAAGCTCATACATTCTTTCCGCCAAATAAATATTTAGTCTAACAGCAAAACTTCTCAAACATGAAGAAAAAGGGGGTTAGCAACAAAATTATAAACTGCTGGAGCAACAGTTGTTTTACCAATTCCAGCAATTCGATAGATCTATATATTAACATGATTCAAATCGATTGATAAACGAAAAACTAACTTGTTCAATCAAGGGTAAGATGCACTTTTTTTGTCTTCAAAACTTTGGATATAAAAATCCATGGATAAATGAAATTGAAATGAGGAAAATAACTTGAAGAGAGCACAGGCTAGGGATGGCGAGCAAAAGGGGTACGAGAATCTCGCCTCCGAAGTTAAAGAACTGCATAGATTCAAAGTTCAAGCTTCAGAGGCGAAGACACACGTACCAGTTTTACGAGCCCCAATCTTGACGGCAGGATGAAAAAGGATTCCTGAGGCAATCGGGAAAGGATGAATATATACACTTCAAAAGGGATTATTTTAGACCAGCTGTCAAAATATGAATTAGGTCACTAGAGGTTTTATTATTAATAAGAGCTACCCATACTTATTTTTTCAACCCTCTTTCATTAATTGGAAGAAATTTACATAGGGGTAGGCATACATGAATTTCAACTAACTTATGAAGCACGGACTACGGCATAGACATTAGTACTGCGACACGGCTAAAATTTAAGGCTAAAATGCACTTTTGACCCCTGATGTTTTAAGTTTGTACAAATTCTGCCCCTACTCTATTTTTGTCGATGTTTCTATCCCTCATGTTTTTAAACAGTGCACTGTTTACCCCTCCGTCAGTAATATGTTAAAAAACTAACAGAATGAGCTGATTTGACTTTTTTTTTGATCTGCCACACGTGGAAATTGCAAGTGATATTGGAAAAAGGGGGCATGAGAGATTCAAACTCAAGGCCTGTAAATAGCAAAACATGCATTTAACCAAGTTCAGTTACATACATAATTGATATATACATCAAGCAAATTTAATTTATATCATTTCCTTGATCATCATCAACTTCATATACTCCTCTTCATCTCTCCAATCCACTCAGGAACCTCTCCTAAGAAAGCCAGACTGACGGAGGGGTAGACGGTGCACTGTTTGAAAACATGAGGGGTAGAAACGTCAACAAAAATAGAGTAGGGGCAGAATTTGCACAAACATAAAACACCAGGGGTCAAAAATGCTTTTTAGCAAAAAATTTAAAAAGCAAAACATTAGGACACCGCATATATACATATATAATATACCCCTTAGAATTTTTTTTATGAAGCTATTGTCATAAAATTTAGGAAATCACTATCATGTTTCTTTATAAAAAGACTAACTTCTCTACAAAAAGAGCTAGAAAATACATTGACTTTGGTTCTTCAAGTGATAAATTAGCAATTTCTTTCATGTTTCACTCCTAAAAATTATATATATTTTTAAATACAAGTGTCCTAGAGGTGTCCAACCAAGAAGAGGTGTCGGCTCAAGTGTCCTAGCCGCAATTTTTTTTATCAGACACCGAAAAGAAGTGTCTGACACGTGTCGAATAGGTGTCGTACAAGTGTTGGTGTCCGACTCTGAAAAGAAGTGTCTGACACGTGTTGAATAGGTGTCGTACAGATGTTGGTGCCCGACACCGAGACACTCTGTATGAGAGGTGTCCGTGCTTTATAACTAACAAACCAATGGATGAGAGTATTAAACAGAGTGTTTTTTTTTGTTACAAGAGTATTAAATAGAGTGTGTTAAAATAAGTGTTACTAACATTTTTTAATTTACAATTTTATCAGGTTAATCAAAGTAGGTTCCGCAAAACTTGGGAGTACACGTTAACAATTCCTCTTTTTTCCAAATCACTCATTAACTAGTCACTTTTCAAATGCTGACTATCTTGAAGTTGAAATTTAGCTACAATTATTACTCTTGATCTACCCATGGGGTATTGTGCGAGGGTCAGACTCAAAAGCTCTTCCCGCACACTCATAAAGGTATAAGAATGTGGGTGACTGATAGATACCATAGGAAGTTAGTTAGCAGGTTTGTTAGTTGAATTCTGTTAGAATTTATGTTCGAGTATTATTAGCTTAAGGAGTTATTAGTATGGAGATGAATTATAAATAAGAGATTATTGAGAGAGTTAGGCATCTTTTGGATCATTTGGGAAATTGGGACTTGAGAGATAGTAAAGTCTCTCGAATGCTCTACCTTTTTGTACATCCTCTCTAATTTCTATTTGGGAATTAAGGTTCATATTCCATAAATATCACATCTCAGCCATGTGTCCGTTCACTGCCTTAGTAGACGCCAGATCAGGTGCCCATTCACCTGGCGAGCGTCCTTTATACCGGGCGGGGTTAGGCTTGTAATAGCTCGCCCGGTCCACACGCCCACAAGACATGAAGCTTGAACTTTCTTGAAGTTGAGATGTCTTCTAAGTAGGAAAAAGAATTAAGTGTCATTGTTGTTCATTGGTGCGCGCCTAGCCCACAAGTTCACAAGACATGAAGCTTGAACTTTCTTGAAGCTGTGATGTCTTCCAAGTAAGAAAAATTTGAACTTCGTCCATGGCTGACCCTCGCCCCTTAATACATGGCATCTTGAATCAGTCGCCATCTTCTTGCTCACCGCCATCAATCAGTACACCGTTTCGTCTGACACACGCTTGACCGCTTTCAAAAAAATTCCATCATTAGCATTAACTGTCGCTGTCTTTTCACGCGAGATTCGAGGGATTGGCTCGTTTCATGAAAACCCTCGAATCCTGAACGTGTCGTTTCCTCTTTCCTTCTCTCTCTTCTTTCACTTCCTCTATAAAACCCGAGCTTCATTTTTTCTTTTCACTTTTCTTACTTTGAAATTTGAAACCTCCCTTCGAGTGCCAAAGAACTCCCTTTTCCGGTGACCTCTGTTTGCTGCTCCGATAACCGTTTGTGCTCCTTCCGCCACCATTGCCTATTGCATTCCCATCATCTCCCTCATTTCCGGTCAGTTTTCTTTCCTTGTTCTTGCTCTTTCTTCTTTTTAGTTTACTTCTTAGACTTCATTCTATGAGATTCCTAGAATGTCTATTCAAAACGAAAATATTTATTCCTTTCCTTTTCCTCCTCCTCCGATGACGGTGAGGTTAGTGTTAGTCAAGATGTCGTCGTTTTGGATGATTCTGACTCTGAATCTTCTAGCTCGCCTCTTAGTCCGGGCCCCACTCGTTCAATAACCTCCCATATTTCCTCTAACAACCCTTCTTACTCGCCCGGGTGGCGAACCAACCCTAAACTTGTAGATGACAAGTGTCTTTTCCGCTCTGTTTGGAATAGTATACAGTCTTTAAACAATAACCACATTAACGCCCAAGGATTCACCAAGATAAATCCTATCACTGGCGAGAATGCCGACTTGTCATTGAACGTCGCCCCTTGTGATGACAACAACGTTGTTACTCTCAAACCTTCGGGTGCCAACTGGTCGCCCGCTTGGTTTTTCCTCCATGGTTTTGTTTTTACTGAACTTCATATAAAATTCCTTTTTCTCCTTTTGTTTGTGACGTTCTTACGTTTTTGAACGTCGCCCCCTGTCAACTCCTTCCAAATGCCAGGGGTTTCATTCGCTGCTTTGAATTGTTGTGCGAGCAGCTGAGTGTCACGCTCACTTACCCTTTGTTTTTTTTTTATTTTTACAAAACTTGTACCGCCAAATCTTCCCCAATATCATTCGTCCCTTTGTCCGCTCGCCACAATATGACAATTTTCAAACCTCTTAAGAGTAACTTCAAGCATTGGCAAAAGAAGTTTTTTAAGATTGTCCACTCTCCCGACATTACAAATCTTCTCTGTGATCCAAAAGATCGCCCACTTTTCCCTTTACACTGGACAGTCAATCCTCGCCGCGACATCACTGTTGTTCTCGAGGCGTTGACCGAGGCAGAACAGCGGGTCGCCTTGCACATATTATCCCTTCCTCAAATTCCTTGCTGCGACCTGCTCCAAGCCGCCAAAGATGAGAAACTTCAAGAGTTTTTCAATAAGTGTAACTTTGTTAAAATATTGACATCTTCTCCTTCGTCTTTCTATTAACCGCCTTTACTTGTCTTTTATGCAGCTGAAATGGGCAAGAACAAGGGCAGTGTTAACCCAGATAGCATGTCGGCCTTCATTGCAAGCCAAGTCGAGACTGCCAAAGGGCAGCGCAAAAATGAGAAAAAAAGAGACCAAAGGCGACAGGAAGAAATCGCCGTTGGTCGACGATCAGGAGGCAAAGCGCCAGAAGTCCAGCACTTCTAAGGGTGACCTGAAGCAAACGACTCTGAATGTGTCTATGCCCAAGGTTCATAGGGAAAAGAAATCAAGCGCCAACCTTCCTCCGCCCAAACATCAGACTCCCGGAGTGATCGCCAATTTGAGTGCATCAGCGAGCCTGCCCCCTCAGTCGGTGAGGGATACAGTGCCTGGAAGCGAGACCGGCACGCTTCACAGTGTTTTTGACTCCAAATTCAACGACCTGCAGTTCATGGAGAGGAATTTCAATATTCAAATTCCTCATGAGGTTGCCTCTCAAGGAGCTCAGGGTGTTGTTTCTTTGGCTTTTAATCAAGCCCTTGCTGCCGCGAGTTGCACCGCCGGACTGTTGTCACACTTGAAAAATACAGAGTTAGGCAAAGCTCGAGCCCAGCTAAAACTTAAAAAGCCAAATCGTGGGGCCCGCCGATCCCGATGTGAGTAAGCTTCCCTTCATGCAGGAGTCTGATGAAGAGGAAGAAGAAGAAGTTGAGGGCTATGGAATGAAGAAAGCTTATGACAAAGCTGCAGGAAGGAGCGAGGCACACCATGAAGAGCAAGTGAAGAATGACGAATTTTAATTTTGTGCCATTCTTAATGTTTGTAATAAGCTTCGTCTCTTTCAGTTTGTTGTTTGAACACTGTTTCGCAATGGGCCTCGCCCTTTTATTTTTTGTTTCATTTTGAACAATGTTTTGTAATGGGCTTCGCCCTTTTGTATTCCGCTTATCATGACTATTTCGCAATGGGCCTCGCCCGCTTTTTTTATTAGAATGAATGTTTTTGATATCTTTTGACTTTACATTTATTTTCGGCATTGTTACTGAGACTTGGCTCGCCATTTGGCGAGGCTCTATTGCTCGGTACTATAACCAAGGCTTAGGCACATTTTAGTGGCCTTAGTAGTTTTACGGACGTGGCTTGGATTCTAGTGGCCACTAGAATTGCCAAGGCTATGTGTGCTAAGTGGCGACGCTTTCTGATTGCGAAAGTCTTATTCGTGTTAGTTCATTCCGTTGGGCGATTTACACCCCTTTTCGTTAGTAAGTAAAAAGAAAGGTTTATGAGTTAGATCTAAAAATCAAACTTTAAAACAATTTTTCATTACTTAAAATAAAACTGGGATCTATTGATCCCTACATGGGAGTTTCCTTCCCTTCATTTACATAGGCCGCCTCATGAAAAACCTTGTTGAAGCAAAAAAGAGTGCGACTTTCTTAACTTACCTAAAATATTGCCTCATATTGGAGGCATTCCATGTGCGACACACTTGGCCGCCATCCAGCTGTTCAAGCTTGTATGCTCTTGCGCCCACTTCACCTTTAATTCGGAAAGGTCCTTCCCAGCTTGGTGTTAACTTGTTACACCCAAACGTCATTGTTCTTTGCCGCAATACCAAGTCTCCCGCCTTCATCTTTCGAGGGACGACCTTGGATGCATACTTACGTGCAACCCACCCTTTTCCTGCTTCATTGCGTAAGTGAGCTTCTCTTTGCAATTCAGGGATCATAATCAAGTTGGCGATTAAGTTATCATTGTTTTCTTCTTTATTCATTGTCACCACTCGCCAACTCTGATTTTCCACTTCAACAGGTAACATGGCATCAGATCCATAAGTAAGTCTATATGGCGTTTCTCCAGTACTGGTCTGCACAGTCGTATTGTATGCCTATAGAACTCCTGGTAATTCTTCTGCCCACCATCCTTTGGCCTCATCCAACTTCTTCTTTAATCCATGCAATATGATTTTGTTAGCCGCCTCTGCATGACCATTTGTCTGTGGATGCTCGACCGAGGTGAACCGCATTTCGATTCCCAAGTCTGCACAAAATTCCCTTGTCAATGCACTTGTGAATTGCATGCCATTGTCCATGACAAACGCTATTGGAACGCCAAAGCACCACACAATTCGCCGTCATAGGAAGTTTCTGATCTTTGCGGCGGTAATTGTTGCCACCGCTTCCGCTTCTATCCATTTTGTAAAATAATCCACGGCTACCACAATAAATTTCATTTGAGCTTTGGCCACTAGAAAGGATCCCAAAATTTCCGCCCCCCACATGGCAAAGGGCCATGGGGCGGTCATGGTTGTGAGTTGTTCTGGCGGTTCCCTGTGTAAATCAGAAAAAATTTGACACTTGGAACATTTCTTAACATACTCCAAACAATCCTTCTTGACCGTTGGCCAATAGAATCCTGCCCTAAGTACTTTTACTGCCAACGACCGCCCTCCAATGTGACTTGAACAGACTCCTTCATGAACCTCTGCCATTATATCTTGAGCTTTATCAGTATCTACACACTTTAGCATTGGCGACATTATTCCTCGACGATACAATTGTCCACCAACTAAAGTATAGAAACTAGTCTCTCTTCTTCTTTCTTTTGTATTTTTTTGCTTTCATCCTGTGGTTGCTGAGTCAAAAATTCTATAATTGGGTCCATCAACGATTGCTCGCCATTTGTCACTGCCTTTGATGCTTTGAATTCCACCAAGTCAGTACTTGGTCGAGCTAAGGTCTCTTGTATCACTGTTTGATAGTTTCCCAGTCGTCCAGTGCTAGCCAGCTTGGCTAATGCATCTGCTCGCTCATATTGAGTTCTTAGTATGTGTTCGATCTTAACTTCTTTGATCGCCAGCATAAGCCTTTGCACGATCTCCAGATATTTAGACAATTGTGGATCCTTTACCTGATAATCTCCTTTAACTTGCTTCACAACCAATTGTCCCTTTATGTATAACTTCTGCACTCCTAATTCAATTGCCAGCCGCATACTTAGTGCTTCATACTTAGCCTGGTTGTTGCTCACCCAAAATCCAAACTTTAATGATTGTTCGATCAACATTTTATCTAGGCTTTCAATTGATACATCGGCTCCACTTCCTTGTTCATTCGAAGAACCATCCACTGAGGGGACCCACTCTGCATTTTCTTTATCACCCTCTGTGGGTGTCATCTCTGCCACAAAATCAATCAAACTTTGGATCGTAACTTGCCCTCTTGGTTCATACACAATATCATACTCTGATAGTTCCACCGACCGACTTACGAGTCGCCATGTTCTTTGGTAAAAACGTTTAAGTGAGACTTTTCACAAACTGTTTAGTGCAGCGGAAGTAAAACAGTAAATAGAACAGAATGATCATCACACAGAGATTTATACTGGTTCACCCTAAACAATTGGGCTACATCCAGTACTTGGTCACCACCAAGATTTTCACTAGCAAGTATCAAGGACTTCTCCAATACAAGTATTAGACAGGACTTCTCCAAGTATTATCACGGACTTCTCCAAGTATTATGCAGGACTCCTCTTATAAGTATTGTACAGGACTTCTCCAAAATCTTACTAAGATTTATATCACTCTACGGAGATTCTCTTCTTTCAAGAGTAAAGGTAGAGACTTTAAAGCACTGGAACTCTAAGTGTTTGGGTTCAGATCTGACTATTGGATCACTTGAGAGTTACTACAAAGGTGTCAAGAGAATAAAAAGATATGACTCTTTTAAGGTACGAGGTTTTCTCTTTCACTTGGCAGAGTTTATGGCTTGTGTTTGACGCTTAGGAATATCTGCTTGAGCTTTGAATGCTGTTGAGAAGTTTGAAATGAATGCTTGAATGCTTGAATTCTCAGAGTTAATTCTTTTTGCTTCAGATCTTCAAGAGTGTCTTAAATACTTGCTTGCTAGTGTTGTAGCCGTTGTGAGATAAAATCCAACCGTTGAGATAGCCGTTGAAGGTTGATATCAGACCATTGATTCAAAAGGCTTAGTTGGTAGCTTCATTAAATGTTACTTTGAAGCAAGTCTATCCTTTAGCTCAAAAGGTGATGTTTGTCAGCTAGTAGGTGGTGATAGACTTTGGGCTACTTTTCAGACATGAGACAATTTGGCAATTTGATGTTAACGGCTTGTACTTTCCCTTGTTGGTCAGCGTGCCTTTTGCTGAAGTAAATTTGTCTTCATGTGTTTTAGTTTGAATGAGATTCAAATAGTTGTCATTGGATTTGAATGTGGGACAACCGGTTGTAATCAAACTATGACTTTGGCGCTCAAAATACTTCTTGATATATCTGACTGATGACGTGGCATTGAACGGTCAGAGTCTTCACTGGGGTACAGTAGAGGCAGAGTTACTTCTATTTTCTGAGGAAAATATCCTTTTAATAATTGATAGAACGTTGAAGCGTGTGACATATAGCCAAGTTTCTCCTGAAATTAAGAACGTTATCAGTAGATAAATTTTCAATGAAACTTCTACTATAAAATCGTTATGATCAAAATAAGATTTTAAAAACGTTATGATGCGTTTGACAAGATCTGGTTTTTGCAAGACTTGTCGTAGTGGAATATCTGTCTTTACTTTCACTTGAAAGCTCTGAAAATATGGCCTAAGTCGCCTGGCTGTTTTTAGAGTGGCGAGGGCTGCCTTTTCTATTTTTTTGTAACGCACCTCCGTCCCTTGTAGGGTGTGGCTAACACAATAAATCATTTTGTACTTCTTTTGCTCTTCTTGTAATAATATTGTGCTGACCGCCGTACTAGTGACCGCCAAGTACAATACTAATGGAACATCCGGTGTGGGTTTTGCTAAAATTGGCGGTGAAGCCAACAACTCCTTCAATTGTTGAAATGCTTCTTCACATGCCGCAGACCATTGAAAAGTTGTATTCTTTTTCAAACATGCGAAGAATGGCGTCACCTTGTCCCCTGCCATTGGCAAAAAGCGAGATAAGGTCGCCAATCTCCCTGTTAACCTTTGAACTTCGCGAATATTAGTAGGGCTCTTCATATCTAGGATAGTCTTACACTTGTCCGCATTAACCTTGATACCTCTTGATGTAATCATGAATCCAAGGAATTTCCCGCCCAGAATTCCAAAAGAGCACTTCTCTGGATTCAACCTCAAGTTGTACTTTCTCAATTGGGCGAATGCCTCCTCCAGATCTTGGTAATAATCCCCCTCCTTGATGGACTCAACAATCATATCATCAACGTAGACCTCCATATTTCTGCCTACTTGATTTGGAAAGACCTTGTCCATCAATCGCTGATAGGTCGCCCCTACATTCTTCAACTCAAATGACATTGTCCTGTAACAATAATTAGCTTGACTTGTCATGAACGCCGTTTTTTCCTCGTCGGGACAGTGCATCATGATTTTATTGTAGCCATAATATGCATCCATTAAGCTTAACATTTCATTTCCAGAAGCTTCATCCACTAACTTGTCAACATTTGGAAGTGGATATGAGTCTTTCGGACACACTTTGTTCAAACTTGTATAATTTGTACACATTCTCCATTTTCCATTTGCTTTCCGCACCATAACTACATTTTCTAATCAAGTGGGATATTGAACTTCCCTGATAATACGCCCTTCTATTAAGCACAATATCCTATAATATCCTCCATCATCCTATCTCTTTCTCTCTTCTCCCCCTTTGGCATTATTAAAAAGAGACATGCAAATAGATACCCGACATGCATATAGGATAGCATAAGAACGATAAAGATAACTGAAGTACGGAGATAACAAGGTTCAGAAATTTAAAGTGCAAATTGTCAGGAATTTAAATAACATAGAACGTAAAGGAGTAGAGAGTGGCCATTAGCCAAAACGATGCAGGAGCAGATCAATCTTGGAGGCCCGATCATAGAAGAGATTGTTCATTTGAGTCTTATGATCTTCAAAGTCGCTCCGGCGAACAAATTGCGCTTCCAAAGGTTGCTCCATGTTCTCTTGCTCATGCCCTTGATCATCATCAACATCAGAAATTATGAGTTGCTCTTCAACATCTGCATTGTTCAGCGGAGCTGAACATTCACCATCTTCCTGAAGTTTCCTTTGCCTTTGACAATATGAAGTTTTTCTGGACGCAGAAGGATGTCTGGAATGTTCCTTGGCAGCAAAATGTATACCCAATTGCCCAAGTAAACAATTAAAGCAGTTAACCTGTTCAGGAGAGAGTAGGACAGTGTGCCAACATAACCTTCAGTTGCACAAACTTGCCATTCATCCCAGTCCGGTACTTTGCGTGCTTCCAAAAGGAATTTGTAGCCAACATCTGATGATCTCTTCCAAGAGACAGACACAGTACGGTCGGGAGTCTTCTCAATTCTCTTAATCAGTTTTTCTTGAAAGGCCATGAAGTTTTCCTTGGTTGACCCTGCAGTGTGCCTGCGCTTAATGGCAGAGGACACTAGCGTCTGAAGACGCCTCTTTCTCGCTTGAGAAAGGATGCAGACTGTACTGGGCTTTGATTGAGGTTTTGGGGTGCTCTCTAGTGTTGAAGCTTGCTGATTGTTTTGAAGGGGTTGATCAATTTGGGTTTTCAAGGTTAATGGTAAGAGGTTGAACAGTTGAGAGTTCGGCTTGGCTTGTTGAACGGTTCGTTCCTCATCGGAGGAATCCAGAGTAGTGATAGGAGAGAATTTTGGTGAACTGTGATCAGTGGGATTCACAGTGAGTTCTTCTTGGTTTGAGGAGGGTGAAAGTGGTTTTGGTGAGTTGTGAGGTTCTTGTGGTGTGTTATGGTGGTGTGGATCATATGAATCATCAAACAATGAATTGACAAATTCTTGATTGGAGATTTCAGTGGTTACCTCGTGATGTGGAAAGATGGAATATATGGTTTTTGCAATGGTGGTGTGAATGATGAGATCTTCTTCATCAACAGGTTCATCAGGTTCATTTGCTAGAATCTTCCTTTTGGAGTAGTGAGGCTGTTGAACTTGTACGGTGGAATCATCATCATACTGGTTCCTCAATCGTTTAAGTTTTCTCTTAGGTTCTGCAAGCTTGCCAGCAGGAGATCCTTGCCTAGATCGAGTTCTTGAAGCAATAGGATGGGAACCAGAATGTACAGGAACTCCACCTTTGATGATTCTGATGGACCGTTCCTTAGTAGGTGCCTTGGGCATGTTCATGGACTGTTCCGGCTCGTCCTCAGGAAACGGTGCGATTCGCAAGGCAGGAGAGACAGTTCTTTTGCTTGGAACCGTACTGGTTTGAGCTTCCAGTGCCTTCAAGGTTTTCACTTCTTTTTGCCACCCTTGACGGTTGTGTCAGTTTTCTCCTTTTCTCTTACGACTCTTCTCTTCTTTGTCAGGTATTCATCAGGAACCTCTGAATCATCATACTTGATGTTCATTTTGCTTACGTCTCCTAGCTTGATATGAGTGGGCCAGATGATATCCACTTCTATTCGTTCTTCCTTGTTTGCCAGAAATTCCGCAGTAATCCCTCTCTTCTCAAAAATCATGATCAGTAGGGACCCAAAGGGAGAAACCCTTTTCCCATATCCAGGAAATTAATCAAGTAATTCCACATCAAATGAGCAGGATTTACCTTTACCTTCTTCTCAATCTTGTAAAGGGCATACCTTGCATGTGCGTTAACATGTCCTCTTGCACCATTTTTGGGAAGTACAACTTTGCTGATCACAACATTGTTGAACTTGAGCTCGTCCCTGAGATTGCTCACTTCCACTATCAAGGGATCTTCTTGATTTTTCCAGATGCACCGGTAGTCCTCTGTCTTTGACCACCAAGAAGGAGAGTACTTCTCACCTTGATTCAGACTTACACCAGGAGCTTCAGCGACATCTTGCAAGGAGACGTCAATGATTTTGTTGAAAGCCCTTGACCGAATAGTTTCACGATTCTTCACCACAGCGCAATCATAGAACTCTTTGACAAGAGGCACATAGACCTCTCGCTGTGCAACGTTATACACCGTCTCCCAGTCTTGATGGAAGAGGTCACTGAGTCCATCCATTTTCACAAAAGCAAATACCTTCATATCAAGGTATCTTGGTGAAACCAGAGCGTTATCACCCAGCTTCTTAGTCTTTACTGCACCAATTTCTTGGTTCTGAACAGATCGATATTGGTTGATCCTCTCGGCTCTTCTCTTCAGAATCTCCATTTCAACCTTTGAGTAGGGTGCCTTTCCACCTTTCTTGGAAGGAGCCTTAGAGGCGGTTGCAAGAACTCCGACCATTTGGACTTGAAAAGAGGAAAAATTTGCAGAGAAAGGAAGTTGCTTTTCTTGGAGGTGAGAGAGTGTATTTTGCAAATGAGATAGCGTAAGGTAGGTTTACAAAATCTTTAAGAGATATGTTGATTTGGAATATGGAATGACGGTTTTGGAAGGAAGTGCAAAAAGCGATTTTTCCTTGAAAAGAGAAAATATTAAACAAATGAGTTGGGGTTACACGCGCCATAAAGGCTGACTGAGTAACTGTTGAGCATTGAATGTGATGTGACTTTTTAGAAAAGAACTATTGAAGCACGTGCCACAGAAATGATGACGTTGAACTTTTGACAATAATTTTTCAGGAAAGGCTGAACAGTAGCAATGGTAAATTCATAGTACGATGCAGCATGCATGCAATTAGCCCAGTTCGTTCTGAGATGACTTTTGAACTGTACTCCGTTAATTCACTGAACGGTACCTGCAAAATAGTAAACTTGCATTTCTATACCTTCAGTGTGCATATTGCATATTGATTCTTTCTCTTAGATCAGAGAATCTGCCTTCCAGTAGAGGTTTAGTCAAAATGTCAGCAAGTTGATCTTCAGCATGAACATAAGACATATCAATGTGCCCTTTCCCAACTAGATCTCTGATGAAATAATGCTTAATCTCAATGTGCTTTGTTCTTGAGTGTTGAACTGGATTTTTCGCAATATTTATAGCACTTGTGTTATCACATAGTAAAGGTATGTGATCTTCATGAATGTTGTAGTCTTCAAGCTGATGCTTGATCCATAGAAGTTGAGTGCAACAAGAACTCGCTGCTACATACTCGGCTTCAGCAGTGGATAGGGATATGGTGCTTTGCCTTTTGCTAGACCAAGGGACTAAACAGTTTCCTAGAAAATGACATCCTCCACTAGTGCTTTTTCGTTCTACTCTATCTCCAGCATAATCAGCATCACAGTATCCACTTAACCTGAAATCACTACCTTTCTCATACAATAGACCAAGATTAGCAGTACCTGTTAGGTATCTAAAAAATCGTTTAAGAGCACTGAGATGAGATTGTTGAGGATTTACCTGGAATCTAGCACATATGCAAACACTGAACATGATGTCCGGTCTGCTTGAGGTAAGGTACAGTAGAGATCTTATCATTCCTCGGTACGATGTTGGATCAACCGGTGAGCTTTCATCATTCTTGTCAAGAACAGTGTTTGGATACATAGGAGTGCTCATTTTGTTTGAGTTTTGCATGTTGTATTTCTTGAGCATATCCTTTAGGTATTTGGTCTGATGTATGTAGATCTTGTCCTTTTCTTGCTTGATTTGAAGACCAAGAAAGAGTTTTAGTTCCCTCATCATACTCATCTCGAATTCGCTTTGCATGAGAGTTGAAAATTCCTTGCATAGATTATCACTAGTAGCTCCAAAGATGATATCATCGACGTACAGTTGTACAAGGATGTAGTCATCTTTCAATTGCTTTCTGAATATGGTGTTGTCAATCTGTCCTCTTGAGAAACTGTTCTTCATGAGAAAGCTGCTTAAGCGTCGTACCAAGCCCTTTGCGCTTGTTTTAGTCCATAGAGAGATTTCTTGAGTTTGAACACATGCTCAGAGGAAGATGGTTCCTCAAAGCCTGGAGGCTGCTTCACATAGACTTCTTCTTCTATTACTCCATTTAGAAAAGCACTTTTGACATTCATTTGATATAGTTTAATGGAGTGTTGTCATGCAAAGGCTAAGAGAATACGAATAGCTTCAATTCTGGCCACTGGAGCAAAGGTTTCAGTGTAATCAATTCCTTCTTGTTGATTATATCCTTGAGCTACCAGTCTTGCTTTGTTCCTTGTCACTTTTCCATTTTCATCCATCTTGTTTCTGAAAACCCACTTGGTACCGATGATTGATTTTCCTTTTGGTTTGGGTACAAGTGTCCAGACTTCGCTTCTTTCAAATTGATTCAGTTCTTCTTGCATGGCTAGAATCCATCCTTCATCTTGTAGGGCTTCTTCTACAATTTTGGGTTCAATTTCTGAAATAAATGCACTGTTGGATTCTTCTCTAAAGGCTGACCTTGTCTTGACTTTTTCTGAGACTCTTCCAATAATCTATTCTGGTGGATGATCGGTTTTGTACTTCCACTCCCTTGGTAGAGAAATACCGCTGGAAGTCATGACTTGATCGGACTGTTCTTGAGCTTCTGATTGTGGAGCAGTGGACTGTACTGTAGGTGAAATGTCTGAAGATTGAACTTCTTTGGAGATACCATCATCGTCATGATCAGATAGGTCAAGGTTTAGAAGGTCTCTTTCTAAACGATCAGTTGAATCAGTTGAGTGATCATCAAACTTGACATTGATGGATTCTTCTACTGCTTTGGTTCTAGAGTTGAAAACTCTGTACGCTTTAGAATGAGTAGAGTATCCTAATAGAATTCCTTGATCGGATTTGTTGTCGAACTTTCCAATGTTGTCTTTAGTATTGAGTATAAAGCATTTGCACCCAAAAGGATGAAAGTACGAAACTGGAGGACGTCTTCCACGCCAGAGTTCATAAGGAGTTTTCTTCAGCGTGGGCCGCATGGATATTCTGTTCTGAATATAGCATGCAGTTTCAATAGCTTCAGCCCAAAAATATTTGGGTAAAGAAGTTTCACTCAGCATCGTTCTTGCCATTTCTTGAAGTGACCTGTTCTTCCGTTCAGCAACTCCGTTTTGCTGAGGAGTTCTAGGAGCAGAGAACTAATGAGTTATCCCTTCTTGTTCACAGAATTTTTCAAATTCTTCGTTTACAAATTCTCTTCCTCAATCACTGCGAATGGTTGTGATGCAGTATCCTTTTTCGTTCTGAACTCTTTTGCTGAATATCTTGAATGCTCGAAAGGTTTCATCTTTACTTGTTAGGAGGAATACCCAACAAAATCTCGTGTAGTCATTGATTATGACAAGACAGTATCTTCTTCCAGAAATACTAGCTACTCTAGTAGGACCAAACAAATCCATGTGTAACAGGTCCAGAGATTTGCTGGTGCTAACAAAGTTTTTAGCATGACAGGAGGTACGATGCTGTTTGCTTTGAACACAAGCAGAACATGTAACATCAGATTTGATATTAAGTTTTGGCAGACCACGTACTAAGTCATTACTTATGATTTTAGTGATGGTCCTTAAGGAAGCATGCCCTAGCTTCCTGTGCCAAAGCCATGTATTGTCCTCTGATGATACTAGACATGTTACATTTTGATTTGCTAGGTTTTCCAAGTTTGTCTTATATAGATTCCCTTGTCTCTGAGCTTCAAAGATGATCTTGTCATTGGTATCAGTGACACTACACTTCACTTTATTAAAGGAAATAGTGAACCCATTATCACATAATTGACTTATGCTAAGTAGATTATGTTTTAATCCTTCAACCAACAGAACAATACTAATCACAGGAAGAGGTTCCTTACCAACATTACCTTCTCCAATAATGAGTCCCTTCTGATTCCCTCCAAAGGTAACCGATCCACCATTTCTTCTAGTTTGGATCTTTGGGAACATAGACTTTTCTCCCGTCATGTGACGCGAGCATCCACTGTCCATGTACCATTGTTGGCGTCTCCTTCGTTCTGTTAAATAGGTCTCATCATCTTCATCGTCTGAGCTCTCTGCAGATGCCATAAGAGCGAAGAATGCATCATCATCTTCGTCTTCATCTTCATCTTCTGAACCGTCCTCAGATTCATCCCATCCAGCAGCTAGCGCTTTCTTTTACTTGTAGAAGGGTTTCTTGGAAAGTCCGGTTTGATGTGTCCTGGCTTTTTGCACTTGAAGCAGGTGATGTTGCTTTTATCTAAGTTTGAGCCACCTTCACTTTTCTGAGTGAACGGTTTCTTTTTCATGCTTGAATCCCTTTTGTTGTCCTTCCTTGATGTTCCTTTTCCTTTTTGTTGTTTGATCCACATTCTTTTGAACTTTCTGTTGAAGAGGGCTTGTTCATCATCTGACATTTCTTCTGAGGATTCTTCTTCTTCAGATTATTCTTTTGTTTGAATGGCCTTTGAACTGTTTGCTTTAAAGGCAATGTTCTTCTGCTTCTTCAATCCTTCGTCATGAGCCAGCTCTATTTCATGAACCTTCAGAGATCCCAGGAGGTCTTCCAATCTCAAGGTGCTGAGATCTTTAGCTTCTTGAATGGTTGTGACCTTGGGTCTCCATCTTCTGGGGAGGCATCTTAGAATCTTCGTGATTTGATCAACATTTTCGTATTTACGATCAAGATTCCTCAGCCCACTGACGATGGTTTGGAATCTTCCAAACATGTCATCAATGCTTTCGTTTTCCTTCATCTTGAAGGTTTCATATTCAGCCACGAGTAGGCTTACTTTGGCTTGTCTGACATTTGTCGTACCTTCAAATGCCAACCCTAGAGCTTCCCAGACTTCTTTGGCCGTAGATAAGCCATCAACCTTATCCAACTGAGATTTGCTTAAAGCACACAGTAGGAATAACTTAGCTCTAGCATTAAGTTGATAATCTTACGTTGTGCTTCTGTTAGTTGATCCTTCTTTATTGGTTCTCCAGCATCATCTTTGTGAACGATGTTGCCATTTTCAATGATGTCCCAGAGCCTGTAGTTTGTGGACTCAATGAATAGTTGCATGTGAGTTTTACAATAAGGATACTCAGTTCCATCAAAGAATGGAGGCTTGTTGGTGGATGAGCCCGTAGCTATTGCTAAATCTTCTGCCATGGATCTTTACTCTACACCTGTTAAGATGTTAGTTTCTAGAGACTAAGCTCTGATGCCAATTGAGTTGCAAATAAGTAACACACCCTCGGGTTTGAATTGTGTTCTTGAAAATTGCTTTTTAAAACTTTGTTTTATGAAAAGAATATTAGTTCTTTGGTAAAAACGTTTAAGTGAGACTTTTCACAAACTGTTTAGTGCAGCGGAAGTAAAACAGTAAATAGAACAAAACGATCAGCACACAGAGATTTATACTGGTTCACCCTAAACGATTGGGCTACGTCCAGTACTTGGCCACCACCAAGATTTTCACTAGCAAGTATCAAGGACTTCTCCAATACAAGTATTAGACATGACTTCTCCAAGTATTATCACGGACTTCTCCAAGTATTATGCAGGACTCCTCCTATAAGTATTGTACCGGACTTCTCCAAAATCTTACAAAGATTTATATCACTCTACGGAGATTCTCTTCTTTCAAGAGTAAAGGTAGAGACTTTAAAGCACTGGAACTCTAAGTGTTTGGGTTCAGATCTGACAATTGGATCACTTGAGAGTTACTACAAAGGTGTCAAGAGAATAAAAAGATATGACTCTTTTAAGGTACGAGATTTTCTCTTTCACTTGGCAGAGTTTATGGCTTGTGTTTGACGCTTAGGAATATCTGCTGGAGCTTTGAATGCTGTTGAGAAGTTTGAAATGAATGCTTGAATGCTTGAATTCTCAGAGTTAATTCTTTTTGCTTCAGATCTTGATGTCTTAAATACTTGCTTGCTAGTGTTGTAGCCGTTGTGAGATAAATTCCAACCGTTGAGATAGCCGTTGAAGGTTGATATCGGACCGTTGATTCAAAAGGCTTGGTTGGTAGCTTCATTAAATGTTACTTCTGAAGCAAGTCTATCCTTTAGCTCAAAAGGTGATGTTTGTCAGCTAGTAGGTGGTGATAGACTTTGGGCTACTTTTCAGACATGAGACAATTTGGCAATTTGATGTTGACGGCTTGTACTTTCCCTTGTTGGTCAGCGTGCCTTTTGCTAAAGTAAATTTGTCTTCATGTGTTTTAGTTTGAATGAGATTCAAATAATTGTCATTGGATTTGAATGTGGGACAACCGGTTGTAATCAAACTATGTCTTTGGCGCTCAAAATACTTCTTGATATATCTGACTGATGACGTGGCATTGAACGGTCAGAGTCTTCACTGGGGTACAGTAGAGGCAGAGTTACTTCTATTTTCTGAGGAAAATATCCATTTAATAATTGATAGAACGTTGAAGCGTGTGACATATAGCCAAGTTTCTCCTGAAATTGAGAACGTTATCAGTAGATAAATTTTCAATGAAACTTCTACTATAAAATTGTTATGATCAAAATAAGATTTTAAAAACGTTATGATGCGTTTGAACTTAACAAGATCTGGTTTTTGCAAGACTTGTCGTAGTGGAATATCTGTCTTTACTTTCACTTGAAAGCTCTGAAAATATGGCCTAAGTCGCCTGGCTGTTTTCAGAGTGGCGAGGGCTGCCTTTTCTATTTTTTGGTAACGCACCTTCGTCCCTTGTAGGGTGTGGCTAACACAATAAATCATTTTGTACTTCTTTTGCTCTTGTAATAATATTGTGCTGATCGCCGTACTAGTGACCGCCAAGTACAATGCTAATGGAACATCCAGTGTGGGTTTTGCTAAAATTGGCGGTGAAGCCAACAACTCCTTCAATTGTTGAAATGCTTCTTCACATGCCGCAGACCATTGAAAAGTTGTATTCTTTTTCAAACATGCGAAGAATGGCGTCGCCTTGTCCTCTGCCTTCGGCAAAAAGCGAGATAAGGCCGCCAATCTCCCTGTTAACCTTTGAACTTCGCGAATATTAGTAGGGCTCTTCATATCTAGGATAGTCTTACACTTGTCCGCATTAACCTCGATACCTCTTGATGTAATCATGAATCCAAGGAATTTCCCGCCCAGAATTCCAAAAGAGCACTTCTCTGGATTCAACCTCAAGTTGTACTTTCTCAATTGGGCGAACGCCTCCTCCAGATCTTGGTAATGATCCCCCTCCTTGATGGACTCAACAATCATATCATCAACGTAGACCTCCATATTTCTGCCTACTTGATTTGGAAAGACCTTGTCCATCAATCGCTGATAGGTCCCCCCTACATTCTTCAACTCAAACGACATTGTCCTGTAACAATAATTGGCTTGACTTGTCATGAACGCCGTTTTTTCCTCGTCGGGACAGTGCATCATGATTTTATTGTAGCCATAATATGCATCCATTAAGCTTAACATTTCATTTCCAGAAGCTTCATCCACTAACTTGTCAACATTTGGAAGTGGATATGAGTCTTTAGGACACACTTTGTTCAAACTTGTATAATCTGTACACATTCTCCATTTTCCATTTGCTTTCCGCACCATAACTACATTTTCTAACCAAGTGGGATACTGAACTTCCCTGATAAAACGCCCTTCGAGTAGCTTTTGAGTTTCTACTCGCACGACCTTGTCTTTTTCCTCGCCCATCCTTCTTCGTGCTTGCACCACTGTCTTCGCTCCATGTTGAATTGATAACTTGTGAGAAATGACTTCCGGGTCAATGCCTGGAACATCCTGAATTGTCCAAGCAAACAAGTCCAAGTTATTTTTTAGTAGCCCCACCAAACGATCTTCTTGTTCTTTAGAAAGTGTGCTTCCAATTTTCAACGCTCGCCCCGCCACCTGAATATATTTTGTATCCTCGGCAGGTTGAGGTCGTAGTTCCTCGGAATCATCACAAGGGTCCAAGTTATAGTCTTCGTGTGGAAAAATTTCAGGAACACAAATGGCTCTCTTTAGCCGCCTTCTTGCCATACAACGCTAAGCTCTGAGCGTAACATTCTCTCGACGCTTCTTGGTCCACCCTCAAAACTCCAATCTTTCCATTGTAAGCTGGATATTTCACTGTCAAATGGGCGGTTGAGATTATAGCACATACTTTGTTGAGAGTGTCTCGCCCTAAGAGCACATTGTACGTCGCTCGGCAGGGGAGGACTAAATACTTCACTTGGAACTTCTTCACAAATTCTCCCTCGCCAAAGGTTGTTGCAAATTCCACATATCCTCTCACCTTGGCCCGGTCGCCCGTAAATCCAACCAGGCACCCCGTATATGACTTTAAGTTAGATTCCTTTAAACCCAGTCTTTCAAATGCATCGTCATATATGATGTCTGCAGAGCTTCCTTAATCTAAAAAGACCTTTTTAGTAACATAATTGTTTACTCGGAGTGTCACCACAATAGGATCATTATCATGTGGAGTAACATGATCAAAGTCCTTAGGTGTGAAAGTAATAGGAGTGTGATTCAACCAACACTCCCCTTCTTAGGTTTTGTGCACCGAATTTACCGCTTCCACATATCTTTTCCTTCCTTTGCTAGATAATCGCCCACCACCAAATCCTCCAGCGATTGATGAGCACGACCCAGCAAGTACGCCCAAATCTTCAACCACCTCCTTGCCTTTTGAAGTTCCCGCCTCAGTGACCTTAGCTGCTTCAGTTTGGGCGGGTTCATTTGACACAAAATTTTCTAAGTGTCCAGCTTTGATCAACCGCTCGATCTCCTTACGTAATGTCCAACAATTAGTTGTGGTGTGTCCCACAGTCTTGTGAAAATCACACCACTTTGTAGTATCGATATTCGCCGGAGGTCGCCTAGGTGGCTTTGGATATTGAACTGCATTTGTTTGTCCAACTGCTCGCAAAATCGCACTAAGAGGGGCGTTTAACTTTGTTTGCTGCCCCTGTGTGAGCGTGTTTCCTCCCTGTGTCGCTTTTGCCGGAGCAGCATGGGCATTTCTATGCCAAGTGTTGCTTTGTGGGCCTTGCCTTGCAGATTTGTAGGGCGCCGGTCGACGTTGGCGCGACGTTTGAGCCGGCCGTTGGTCCTTGGACGCGCGCCCCCTTTCCGCTGTCGAGTCTGGTTGAGTGCGTCAGTTGTCTCTATCTTTCTTTGTTTGCTCATCTTGTTCAACCAAAATAAATTCTTGCGCTCGGGCGTGCTAATCCATAGCGGGCCTTCTGGTTAAATATTTGTTTAATGAGCCACACCGGAGCCCAATTTTGAAGGCCGCAACACAGACCTCGGGACTGACATCTTCCAATTGAACCGATACTCTACTAAATCGTGCCATGTAAGTTTTTATCCGCTAGCCCTGTTGCTGACGAATGTTGAACAAGTCAGCAGGGGTCGCCTTTTGAGTTTGATTGGCGGAGAATGGACACTACACCAGAAAAGGGCTTTTACAGAGCCCTTATTACAGCGGTTCACGTGGCAGCCGCTGTAAAAATAAAAACACGGAGCGGTTTATTGGCTTTAATAGCGGTTGAATAATGAACCGCTGTAATAGCATTGCCTATTAACAGCGGTTCACTCAGCAGCCGCTGTAAACACAAAAACACGGAGCGGTAATAGGATTTTATAGCGGTTAAAATACTGAACCGCTGTAAAAAATAGGTTTCACTATTTACAGCGTTTATCAGATTAACCGCTGTAAATATTCACGTAAATATTAAATCCTGAATTTAGGTTCCGTATGGGAATCGAACCCAGGTTCCCTTAAAAAAACATAAGAGTCTTTCCACTAGGCTCAATTCTTTTTATGATAGGTTTCTACAATTTATAGTATTAATATTAGTTTTAGTTGATTTCTTTAATCATGGGTTCAAAAAATGTTTCCTGTGAGATTCGAACCCGGGGTACCGCACAAAATAGAAATGAGTCCTTTCCACTGGGCTGCAATAAGCTTTTAGTCAGTTTATTCGATTTTTACATATAAGTATTGTTTTCCTTATTGATTTTGTAAAATTGCAGCCGTAACTGCAAACCCTTATTTTTTACCAGTTCCACACTTTCACAACCTCTGCTACCTCTCTCGACTCTCGACCTCTGCTACTTCTCTCAAAGCTTGCGGCACCCCGTGCCTCCGCCGTCCCTGCCCCCGCCGCCGCCTCCGTCCCTTCCGCCGTCGGCGCCTCCGCCTCCGTCCCTGCCGCTCTTGTTTTGTGTCGCTTTGTGCACAGTTCGTTGCCCTGTTCTCATTAACAGCGTTCCATTGTTCCTCTCCTCAAGCAATTTTCTTCTTCATCATAAGGTAATACTTTGATCTGATGGTATGATTTTCTTCTTTTTTGTAAATGCTGCCTAGGGTCTAAGTTTTGATTAGGGATTTCCTGCTGTTGAAATTTCCTAAATTCACTTTAGTCCTTATTTCACAACTCTACAAACTTGTGACTACATTGCCTTTAGAAAAATCGCCTCAACGAATTTTGATCATGTTTTCTAGTTGCTTGTTGGTTTAGAGGGGGAAAAGGGTCTGGAATAGGGGCTGTACTTTTTTTTTAGGTGAGCCAAATATATATAAGTATAGGTAGCACAAGAAGTGCCAATAAAATGTGTTGTACAGACCCAAAGGCCAAGTGAAAACCCAAGGAAACAGAACAGTAGGGAACGAGAGTCAAAAATCAAAAGCCTAAACATTTTAGAATTCTTTGAAACAAACTGGTTGTATGTTAGTCTGCTTTTACCCATTACTCTCCTTTTACTATTTGCTGCCTTATCTTTCATGCTTTTGTGTAATTTTTTTTGTTAATTGTTGTTCATAATTAGTTTGGTAGATTGGGATAATATGGATCGAAAATGGATGTTTGCGAACCGTTTGTCGAATGAGTACGAGGGTGGAGTCAACGAGTTTGTCAGTTTTGCGGTTCAACATGCCTAGGCCATTGATAATATCATATGCCCTTGCTTACGTTGTTACCATATAAGACGAGTCAATCAATTTGAGCTGAAAGATCATATAATAATTAATGGAATTGATCCAAGGTACACATGTTGGACAAATCATGGTGAGACAAGTGCTGAGACGGGTTGACTCCAAGGTAATGGAATTGATCCAAGGTACACATGTACACATGTTGGACAAATTAATGGAATTGATCCAAGGTATACATGTTGGACAAATAATTAATGGAATTGATCCAAGGTACAGTGGTATTGATGCTAAGTGCTAACAATTTGGAGAAATTTTATAGTATTTAGGATTGAATGCTACCTGTCCTAATTTGTCATAAGTTTGTAGTGCTTTTGTAGTAACAAGACACTGTTTGCAGAACTGTCGCACTAATTTGTAAGTACTGGTAATCTTTGTGATATAGTAGCTGCTAAGTATCCTTTGCCTCGTGATATAGCTGGCAACCTATAACTTGTAGCTAAGTTAATGTAAAATGGAGTAGTGTCTGTTTATAAACTTGTCTATTTATTTACATGAAGTTTTCTATATATAGAACAAAGATATCTGAGTTTACATCATTCATTTAGTGTTTATTCTTTGGCTTTTGTAGTGCCCTCGTCAGACTAATAGTGTTGATTGCGGATATTATGTGATGAAGTTCATGAAAGATATCATCACTCACCAACAACTTGTGATCCCAACGAAAGTAAGAAACTTTGATATGCGTTCGCATTGGATTTTAAAAGCTCTAATTGTAACTTAACTCTATTTTTATGTTGTTTTGTAGTATTTTGAAGATTGTCAGTTCGTTTCCTACAATGAAGAGCAATTGCGTGAAGTTAAAGATGAGTGGGCCGCTTATGTTTTTTACAATTGTTTTTAGTATTTAATATATTGGATAGTTATCTATGAGATGGTGGTAGATGAAGTTAAGGACGTGGTTGAGATATTATGCACTTTAGATTTTGCTTCGAATTTATGAAGCTTTTGATATTTAGATATATTGGTTTTGATATGCTGAAGTTCATAAAATGTTTATTTTATGGCTGAGTTGATATCCTGTGTTTAGAAAATGTTGATCTTTTTTGTTTGGATGACTCAAATGGGGAGAGGGGCCTTATGATTTGGAGACTCAAGGCACATTTCTATTGCAGAAACTCATTTATGGGAGTTTTTTTTTTGCTGTCATGGAATTACTGTCCATATGCTTGCTATAAGAACAGAGGTTCTGTTTACATGAGATGTTACTGTGCTTATATGCTATACCTTGTTTTAGCTTATCGGGTACTGTTTGGTGATGTGTATTGATTTTGCAGTCTTTCATAGCTTTTAAAATGTGTACCCTTTCGGTTAAATTATGATCAATATATCTTCTTTTCAAAAAAAAAAAATGTTGTTCTTTTGGCTGAACGTGTGGTAATTAATTCAGGGGAAACCAAAAAAAAAAAACATTACAGCGGTTCCACCATGGAACCGCTGTAATAGATTACCAATTACAGCGGTCAACGGGCTGAAACCGTTGTAAAAGAAGACTCAAGTACAGCGGTTATTCTAGAGAACAGCTGTTGTAGGTCTGTATTTACAGCGATTTAATTAAATCAACCGCTGTAAATAATGCATCTTTTACAGCGGTTCAAACCGCTGTTAAGTCTTTTACAGCGGCGAGATCTACAGCGGTTCAGGACCGCTGAAAACCGCTGTAAAAGGCCAAATTTAACCGCTGTAAAAGGTCTTTTTTGGCGTAGTGGGAGTTAAGAATTCCGTGGACAAGTCAGTGATGTTACAGATAGAATACAGAGGCTGCTTGATGAACCATGTAATCGCCACGCCCTTGAACGTGGAGGGTAATAATCTGCATTTCACCGCATCAGTCGCCCCGCCAATGACCATTTTGGTGTTGGAGTGCCGCAAATGATCTATTGGGTCCGAATCGCTTGAATACATGTCTAACGTTAAATTTTGTAAATGTTATGGGATCTCCACTGCTGCAACCATGTGCGCGAAAGGCTGAAAATCAACCACATCCTCCGCATCCACCCTTTGGCCACAGCGAAGGTCACTTATCTGATTAAGATACTCAACTTGAGCTTGCAAGTGCTCGTTCTAGCGTTGAACCGCCTGGATGGTGTCCAACACTTGCTTCAGCTCCGTCGAGTTTGTTCCATTTCCCGGATTCTGGGCTTGCACAGGCGTTTCCATCCGTTTCAGGCCCAGGTCGGACTTTACCGCCAAACCTGAGTGCTAGGCCGGAATCTCTGGCATCGAAGTGGCACGTTACCGCTCTGCCACCCAGGCCGCTCCATCAGAGAAAACTTCCTGCTCCCCCTCTCGTTCAGGCTGGACTGCCCGAACTTGACTCCTGCCACCACTGTGACGTCCACCACCACGTCGACGTGGTGCACATCCACCACAAGGATGTGTCACGTCAATTAATGAAATTAAATTAAAAAAGATATTTTGTCACATCCTTGAAATCTGATTGGTTGACGGTGTAAAAAAACTTAACACCGTCGGTGCATAGAAATTAAACTCAAAAAATATTTAGCTTTTAAAACCACAAATCCAAAGAAGTCCATAAAGAACGTATGTGAAAATAGAGAAAATTTATGCATATGGTCTTTTTTATGAACCTATCACATAAAAATATTGCCATGTCTATTACCTAAATTGATTTAGTGCGTTGTGTTTAGGTAACTTTTTTTTTTGAAACAGTGTTTAGGCAACTTGGTTTTGTTTGATATTTGTTTAGAACATATAGAGGACAATCACTAACCCAAAATTATGTTCGCAGAAAAATCATAAATATAATCCTGCATATGTTGGTTGTATTCGGATAAAAAATAGCAACATATAAAGTTAACAATCATGTAAATTGTGAGTTGTTTAATTGATTTTGAAGTCTAAATTAAATGACTTATACGTCAGAGGAAAGGAACTTGAAGGAAAATTGGCATATTGAGGGGCTTTGATTAGTTGGCATCCAGTGTACTCATTATTGACATGTCCATGGAATCTCTCTCGGCTATTTATGATGCGGGTTATCTCAGTGTGATGGGAAGCCACAATTTTTAATTCGAGACTCTTTTGGTGCTGGCTTGTGTGTGAGTACTCTTTTTCCCTCTTGTGGTTTTTTCCCACTGGGTTTTCCTTAGGGGGTTTTAATGAGGCTCTTCACAAGCTGCCTCGCCAAAATAGTCCGTAGGCTGGCAAAGCTTTTTGCTTTGTTTGCCTGTGAGGGGGTTGATTGTATTTTCTCGATTATACTTTCTGTCATCCAATCTACATGAGAGGATTGTTCTCATGTTTTATCTTTACTATTAATAAAATCTTTTGCTCTCAAAAAAAAAAAACAATCATGTAAATTGTTGTGTTATAGAAAAAGCAACTTGCTCAAATGTATGACTTAAATCAAGCAATTGAAAGTATAGGACGCATTTATAAAATTATAGGAATTAAAAGTGTAATTAAGACAAAAATAAATTTGGTTAGTTTATAGAAAAACAACTCACTTTGTTCTTAATGAATAGTTTTTTCCCGTATTAATTTTATTTTATTTAATAAAAATCATTAGGGAAATAATTTTTCTAAGTTTTATTTTCAGTGTAATTATTTCAGTTGCAATAAAAATAAAAGAATATTATTAGCTCATATATGTTACTTCTTCTTGATTAAATTAAAAATATTCACACGATGAACAAAAATGAATATTTCATCAAAGAGAGTTTATTCTTACTAGCATTTCTAGTATTGTGACTCGTGTGTTGCATGAAGAACATTTGTTTTTATTAATAGCGTAATTTTTTCATAATTTATATTATTTTTGTTACATTCATTAGAACTAAGTTCATAAGTTAGAAGAATAAAGTTAACTTTAAATATAAATAAATATATATCCATATAAAATGTTCCTCTTGTGGAGTTTATACCCTTTTATTTAAACATAAATAAATATATGATTAAATTAATAGAAAATAATTTCATGTTTATATTATTTAAAGGTGAAAGTGTTGTCCTGTAATATATTCCTTCCCTTAAGAGCATTTTACCTTATAATTTAAACATAATTAATGCATACTATATTTGAATAAATATAATAAAATTAATATTTATAAAATTATTTATATATTAATATGATGCCAGAAAATATATTTTTTATTTTAATTAAAATTTAAAATAAAAGTAACTATTCTGCTATGTGGTATTATGATTAGTTACACCAACCATGCATATTCATTTAAACTTTAATAGGTTTCATTTAAAATTTCCATACTCATACTCATTTGATAACTATTTATATTTTTTTTAGTACATACTTGCAAGTTAATAAATAAACTTAACTTTTAAAAGAACTTACTTTATATATAAGCTTTACTTGCATATCCATTACATCGCTTGTTGTAAGACCCAAGTTTTTAAGCTTAGAATAAGTGGAAGAGATTTCCCTTTACGATTAGCCTTGACGTATCGTGAAGGAAAAACCTGAACAAAGAGTTTACCAAATGAAATAAATTTGTGAAAGGGAAAATTCAAGAAAAGTCTAAGGATTGTATCGAAGTCGATAAAAGTTATAGCACGATCGTTATACGCTTAAACCTAGGGCAGAAACCCTAGTAAATAGCTAGTTTTCTCTTAAAGGCACGTTGGGAACTAATTCCAAAAATCTTCAGAGAAATGTTAGAACTTCTCTTACTCCATATATCACAATCGTTTCAAGGCGAAACTATAGGATGTACGAACGTCCGATTCCAATCCTCGGAAGTTTGCCGAAACTAAAACCCTGATAGTTCAAAAACCCTAGAATCAACCGACGATGAGGACTTTTTCTATTCGGAGTTTCAAATGAAGATTCTACACGCGTACACCCATTTCTCTTGATGATTTCAATCTTTCTTCAGAAGGAAGTTTTCTATTCCGACATTCGATGCAAAAAGTAACTTATCGGGTTAAATAGTTTTACACCGACTTTGCATTAGTCACTTAAAATACAAGGAAACCTCTTTTTAGTTTTGGATTTATGTCGCCAAAACCTATCTTAGAATTCACGGAGAATGAAGCCGGAAAAATCGGAATCGCGAAACTTTCATTTTCCCGCGTTTTGCAAACCTCTATATATAGCAAGAAAAGGAGAAAAAATGGCAAAACTTCACCATTTTCTCTCCATAAACCCGCGAGCTTCACCAAGAGGAAGGAGGAAGAGATTTTCTTCATTTCTTGCTTGATCGTTGATTCAACAGTTGCTGCTTGAAGGTATCGAGGTATAGTCGCTAATCCTTACCTCTGATCGTCTTTTCCATAGCTTTTCTCTATGTCTTTCTGTGCTCATAGTTTTGAGGTTTTTGCAAAACTATCCTGATAATTCCATTTTTGATTCTAAACATCTTCCCTACGTTCTCCTAAGTATGTTTATCTAATAATACTGCGCCGATTCTCGAAAAACTACCGTCGAGTTTCAATTCTGCTTAAAATACCCATTTTGGGGCAAAGCTTCGTCCTTTGGGCTGAAAACTATCGCCTTAGCTTAGTGCTAGTAGGATTAGTTGTCATAAACGTCGTTGGTGACGTCCCCATCCAATTTGCTTTTCGAAATTTCAGTTTTGAATTTCTGAGCTAAAAATATTGACCAAAATACCCCTGCGACAGTTTTCGATCCGATAATTTTTCCGAGTTTAGAATACCCTTAGTTACGACTAATAATAACCTAGGAACCAAGTTTGATCGAAGAAAAATCGAGCCACCTAATTACCAATAGTGGCCGAGCACCCTAAGGGGGAGGAAGGAAAATTCCTTTTTCAAAAACTTGTCCTTTCGCGCTAGATTATCGTACCTCGGAGTATGTACTACTTCGTGTAACCTTAGTGAGTATTGATTACTGATTTTCTGATAGATGTTGATGGAATTCTGTGGTTTTTGCTCTAAGGTTTATTTGAGGAGTTTCAAGGAGAAGAAGGCATAGAGTGTGAAGGAACGTTTGAGGAGAACGCTGGAATAACTATAGGTAAGGGCAACTTACCTTACTAGCTAATGCTTTAGGTGTCGACGCATTCGACTTGATTTACTGTTTATGCACTTGTTTGTGTTTTGATTGGGAAAAGTTTTCTGAGGCTTCGGCTGACAATGTAGATGATTCATCTACTGACTGTTTTTGAGATTGACTTACATGCTATGTGCTATGTGGGTAATCTAGGATGTGTGATGCATGCTTTATATGCTAAGTGCTACGTGATTATTCTAGGATGTGTTGATATATGACATGTTTGATGACTGTGCTGATTTAATTATGTCTTTTCACTGATATCTGTGATACTGAAAAGTGAGAATAGCGGGCAGGTCATGCCGATTTTATTTTGAGAGTTTTGAGGAAGTTTGATAGGACGAACGAGGATTCGGGCCTTGTATTGTTTTAGTGGATCGAGACATTCTCTGAAATTTATTTGGGATTAGGAGATCCTTAAAAATCATAAGATTTGCGATAAGACAAAGTGGAAGCTATTTTATAAGGAAAATTCATAAGACATTAAGCAACCTCTAAACCTTTAAATAATGATAATAATCTTGAAGGAAGAACTTAGGAGTCAAATCTTAGTTTTGAAAACACGAGAAGTGTCGTCGGATCCCAGTGTTGAGAAAGTTAATAATTTTGAGTATGTCGATACTCTTTTGCTCGAGGAGCAGTTTTGTTGTTTGGCTATCTAAAGGATAAGCCGGGAAACGGGTAGTTTCCCGAGTATGTCGATACTCTTTGCTCGCTGAGCAGTTTTTGACCATCGGATGGAGATGAGTCGGATGATTCGAGAAATCATCATGAGATAATGTTTATGCCTTCGGGTACAGTTTATGCCTTCGGGTACAGTTTATGCCTTCGGGTAATTCGGACATCGACGGGGGATATGATCGACCGTAAGGTTAGGATCGACCTGTTGATTGTCAGGCATAGCAGAGGGAAAAGTCGACCCGCAGGGTTAGGACTGATCCGGCTATGTCAAGGTTGTAAGTGACACTCGAGGGTTATGGTCGACACAATGCCAGTGTTAGGACCGACTCGATCGTGCCCAGCCTACTTCTTCTGGAATCGTCGAGATTGACGTTGCATTGACATATCATGCACTCTAATTATATTCGTTATGTGTTTTGAAGACTTGATGTTGATAAACATCGTTATGTGTTTTGATGAGTAGATGTTGATAAATATCGTTACGTGCTTTGATGATTGAATTGTACTAGAGATTTGATAACATGCTATGTTTAAACCTTAGGGTAGACAATGCAGAACTTATATGTATATATACAACATATATATATACCCCTTATACCTTATCTGTTGTCTTGTATTCTCTATACTATATTCCGTAAGTTGACCCTTGCGCGTGCTACCTGTGTTTGGGGGGCTATGTATGCCCTTTTTGTCAGATGTCGTCGATGGATTCTTTCGTGATTCTTCGTCGTTCGGGGAAGACCCGGAGCGAAATGACTACTACTGAGCCTTCGACGTGGACCCGGACTTCATGCATGACCAGATGAGAGTCGATGATGGAAGTATAGGGGATAGGTGTTTAGATTCTAGTAAAGTTGGGTGTTAGTGTCATAGCTCTGACTTATTCTTATTTTTGAGGGCTTGTGTTGCTGACACTTGACCTATCCTTTTGGGATTGTACATTTTGCCTACGGGCGTTACACTTTTCTACTTTCCGTCACTGGAGGTTACTCGTGACGAGGTTGCTACTTACAGCGGGGGCTGTAATTATTATTGTACATTAGTTCTGTTATCATTAGTTGTTGAGTTTCATTTCCTTTAGTCTCTAATATTATTATCGAAAAAAAAATAACTCACGTTTTCCGCTTTAAGTTTCTTTTTGGTTACTAAAGTGACGCCACCGAAATCGGGGTGTTACATTGTGGTATCAGAGCACGGTCGAGTCTTTCAGGAGTTGTTGGGGAATAGGTCTTCTGTGCTAGGTTGTGTGACTCTGCAAAGAGTGAAAATTGATTGTCTGCAAGCGATTTTTCGCTTAGAATTGATTGAAGTTATTGCTTAATCATATTGTATAGTCATTCTAAATGCTATCTTATGATTAGTACTAACTGTTTGTTTAACTAGACAGAACTTGGTGAACTCTAACCAACTTGCTGAGATGGTGGCCACTTTGGTCCAAGCAATGACTGTACAGACGAATGACAATGCACATAGGCGTGCTACTGAAGATACACGCGAGCTACACCGGCTTCAGAGAGAAGCAGCCCTGGACCAGAACAGGGGACTGAATGATTTCAGAAGGCAGGATCCACCCAAGTTCACGGGTGGGACTGACCCGGACAATGCGGATCTATGGATCCAAGAGATTGAGAAGATTTTCGAAGTGCTGCAGACTGCTGAAGGGGCTAAGGTGGGCCTGGCAACTTATCTGCTGCTGGGCGATGCTGAGTACTGGTGGAGGGGTACCAGAGGAATTATGGGAGCTAACCACGAAGAGGTGAATTGGAACTCTTTTCGTGCTGCATTTCTAGAGAAGTACTTTCCAACTAGCGCTCGAGACGAGCGGGAGGCACAATTTCTGACCCTTTGTCAGGGGAGCATGACCGTACCTGAGTACGCTTCCAAGCTGGAATCATTGGCTAAGCACTTCCAGTTTTTCAACAACCATGTTGATGAACGCTACATGAGTAAGCGGTTCCTGAATGGGCTGAGAACAGACATCGAGGATTCAGTGAGGCCGTTGGGGATTATGCGATTTCAAGCTTTGATGGAGAAGGCCACAGAGGTGGAGCTGATGAAAAATAGAAGGATGACTAGAACAGGAACTGGGGGACCGATGAGGTCGAGCTCCCAAGACAACCTTGGAAAAGGAAAGTTTCAGATGAAGAAGCCTTATCAGCGCCCTATGGGGGAAGGTTATACCCTAGGACAGTACAAACCGATGACCATTGCTACTGGAGGTGCATGGAATCAAGTCGGCAACACGGATGTGACATGTTTCAGGAGTGGGAAGACTGGACATTTTGCTGACAAGTGCTCAGCAACTGGGCCAAGATGCTTTAATTGCAACCGAGTGGGACATCTAGCTGTGGATTGTAAGGCGCCCAAGAGGGAGCCATCTGTTAACACTGCAAGGGGAAAGCGCCTCACTACTAGGGGAAGAGTTTATATCATGGACGGAGAAGGATCGGAGAAGTTAGCCAGAGGAGAGCGCAAGAACGACGGTAACCTTCTAACCATTCTTTCTCATTCTAGTATAATACGCTCCATTACTCTCGTAGCGCATGCAACATACCTATCTTACCTATATTGTTTGAGTTTTGACCTTATAGTTATTACACCTATTAAGACTTTATTTGACGGTTACTCGTGTTTAAACTATAGAAGTACACGAGGTTTAGGATAATACACTAAGCCTAGAAAGTATTCTTCCACCGATGCGTTTAAAAGGAAGCTAGAAGCTGAAGAATGAATCTCATAGAGATTCCTTATGGATAGTATACGTATGATGTTGAGGGCGTGTAGTTCCGTAGCGGAATCGTTGAGGATGTGATATCAGGATATTTGTGACTACTGGATGATAGGAACTCATTGACTGTTCCAGTGGGTTTTTCTAAATTTCCACCTTCGATGTATTAGGCCTGATCAACTTAATATTGAGGGGGTGATATTCGGAATCACAGCTGGCTATGGACTTTGATAGAAGGATTGGTAAGATTAACTTGAGTTGATCGAAGATTAGTTGAAATTGAGAGGAAAGTTCGTGTTAAGTAATTGATTTTCTCTGGGAAGGAGTTGTCGTTTTAAGAAATGAATACCCAATTAAGAAGTATTGAAGAATTAAAGGGTGTTGGAGGTCCAAACTTAGCGAAGGTTTAGATTTTAAGACAGTTGATGTAATCACGAACGCGTGAGACATGAAGTCTTGTCAGGTTTTGATCGAGAGACTAAGTATTGGATTGTTTGGAGGATGATCAAGTTACAGAAAGGAAAGTGTAAATTGGTTCGAGTGAGGAAGGTTTTGAGGACGAAGACGACAATAATGGATTTTTAGATATTAAGATGAAGATTAGCTTATAAGTTGTTGATAAGTTCATGTTAAGGGAATGAGTCTTGTGATGCACAAGGTATTAAGACTCAAGTTGAGTTTTAATTTGAATGGTGATTAAGTAGAAGATTGATTTCATGGTGCGAATGAGGATAATTACGAAGTTGGAGTGACGTTAATGGACTAGTAGATTCCAAGCCAATAGTTCGTCTAGGAGTTATCAAACGATCGAGTTGAGTTTTGGATCATGAGTGAACGTCACGGGGACAAGTTGAGCATTCACTCCGGAACATAGAGGAGTACCGAGCTTCTAATCAGCATTTTGGACGAACAAAAGCAAAGGAGCAAGTGGTTAAGGTTGTGCGATTGCACGAATGCCAATAAATATTATTTCCAACGGAGACTCGACGCAAGTGGTCGAACCGGACAAACATAGAGTTGGGAGATGATATGTCTTTTGAGACGCCGTCGGTCAGCATTGGGGCTGGAATAGTGAAACAATCGAGGAGAAAGCAGAGTGCTTTGGTGAAAGTTATTTGAAACAAAGACACGGACGGTGCTATATGGGATTTAGAGGAAAAGATCAAGGAATAATATCCGAAGTTTTTACTGAACCTTAAGTTTCGAGGACGAAACTTTCTTTTTGGAGGGTAGTAATGTAAGACCCAAGTTTTTAAGCTTAGAATAAGTGGAAGAGATTTCCCTTTACGATTAGCCTTGACGTATCGTGAAGGAAAAACCTGAACAAAGAGTTTACCAAATGAAATAAATTTGTGAAAGGGAAAGTTCAGGAAAAGTCTAAGGATTGTATCGAAGTCGATAAAAGTTATAGCACGATCGTTATACGCTTAAACCTAGGGCAGAAACCCTAGTAAATAGCTAGTTTTCTCTTAAAGGCACGTTGAGAACTAATTCCAAATATCTTCAGAGAAATGTTAGAACTTCTCTTACTCCATATATCACAATCGTTTCAAGGCGAAACTCTAGGATGTACGAACGTCCGATTCCAATCCTCGGAAGTTTGCCGAAACTAAAACCCTGATAGTTCAAAAACCCTAGAATCAACCGACGATGAGGACTTTTTCTATTCGGAGTTTCAAATGAAGATTCAACACGCGTACACCCATTTCTCTTGATGATTTCAATCTTTCTTCAGAAGGAACTTTTCTATTCCGACATTCGATGCAAAAAGTAACTTATCGGGTAAAATAGTTTTACACCGACTTTGCATTAGTCACTTAAAATACAAGGAAACCTCTTTTGAGTTTTGGATTTATGTCGCCAAAACCTATCTTAGAATTCACGGAGAATGAAGCCGGAAAAATCGGAATCGCGAAACTTTCATTTTCCCGCGTTTTGCCAACCTCTATATATAGCAAGAAAAGGAGAAAAAATGGCAAAACTTCACCATTTTCTCTCCATAAACCCGCGAGCTTCACCAAGAGGAAGGAGGAAGAGATTTTCTTCATTTCTTGCTTGATCGTTGATTCAACAGTTGCTGCTTGAAGGTATCGAGGTATAGTCGCTAATCCTTACCTCTGATCGTCTTTTCCATAGCTTTTCTCTATGTCTTTCTGTGCTCATAGTTTTGAGGTTTTTGCAAAACTATCCTGATAATTCCATTTTTGATTCTAAACATCTTCCCTACGTTCTCCTGAGTATGTTTATCTAATAATACTGCGCCGATTCTCGAAAAACTACCGTCGAGTTTCAATTCTGCTTAAAATACCCATTTTGGGGCAAAGCTTCGTCCTTTGGGCTGAAAAATATCGCCTTAGCTTAGTGCTAGTAGGATTAGTTGTCATAAACGTCGTTGGTGACGTCCCCATCCAATTTGCTTTTCGAAATTTCAGTTTTGAATTTCTGAGCTAAAAATATTGACCAAAATACCCCTGCGACAGTTTTCGATCCGATAATTTTTCCGAGTTTAGAATACCCTTAGTTACGACTAATAATAACCTAGGAACCAAGTTTGATCGAAGAAAAATCGAGCCACCTAATTACCAATAGTGGTCGAGCACCCTAAGGGGGAGGAAGGAAAATTCATTTTTCAAAAACTTGTCCTTTCGCGCTAGATTATCGTACCTTGGAGTATGTAATACTTCGTGTAACCTTAGTGAGTATTGATTACTGAGTTTCTGATAGATGTTGATGGAATTCTGTGGTTTTTGCTCTAAGGTTTATTTGAGGAGTTTCAAGGAGAAGAAGGCATAGAGTGTGAAGGAACGTTTGAGGAGAACGCTGGAATAACTATAGGTAAGGGCAACTTACCTTACTAGCTAATGCTTTAGGTGTCGACGCATTCGACTTGATTTACTGTTTATGCACTTGTTTGTGTTTTGATTGGGAAAAGTTTTCTGAGGCTTCGGCTGACAATGTAGATGATTCATCTACTGACTGTTTTTGAGATTGACTTACATGCTATGTGCTATGTGGGTAATCTAGGATGTGTGATGCATGCTTTATATGCTAAGTGCTACGTGATTATTCTAGGATGTGTTGATATATGACATGTTTGATGACTGTGCTGATTTAATTATGTCTTTTCACTGATATCTGTGATACTGAAAAGTGAGAATAGCGGGCAGGTCATGCCGATTTTATTTTGAGAGTTTTGAGGAAGTTTGATAGGACGAACGAGGATTCGGGCCTTGTATTGTTTTAGTGGATCGAGACATTCTCTGAAAGTTATTTGGGATTAGGAGATCCTTAAAAATCATAAGATTTGCGATAAGACAAAGTGGAAGCTATTTTATAAGGAAAATTCATAAGACATTAAGCAACCTCTAAACCTTTAAATAATGATAATAATCTTGAAGGAAGAACTTAGGAGTCAAATCTTAGTTTTGAAAACACGAGAAGTGTCGTCGGATCCCAGTGTTGAGAAAGTTAATAATTTTGAGTATGTCGATACTCTTTTGCTCGAGGAGCAGTTTTGTTGTTTGGCTATCTAAAGGATAAGCCGGGAAACGGGTAGTTTCCCGAGTATGTCGATACTCTTTGCTCGCTGAGCAGTTTTTGACCATCGGATGGAGATGAGTCGGATGATTCGAGAAATCATCATGAGATAATGTTTATGCCTTCGGGTACAGTTTATGCCTTCGGGTACAGTTTATGCCTTCGGGTAATTCGGACATCGACGGGGGATATGATCGACCGTAAGGTTAGGATCGACCTGTTGATTGTCAGGCATAGCGGAGGGAAAAGTCGACCCGCAGGGTTAGGACTGATCCGGCTATGTCAAGGTTGTAAGTGACACTCGAGGGTTATGGTCGACACAATGCCAGTGTTAGGACCGACTCGATCGTGCCCAGCCTACTTCTTCTGGAATCGTCGAGATTGATGTTGCATTGACATATCATGCACTCTAATTATATTCGTTATGTGTTTTGAAGAGTTGATGTTGATAAACATCGTTATGTGTTTTGATGAGTAGATGTTGATAAATATCGTTACGTGCTTTGATGATTGAATTGTACTAGAGATTTGATAACATGCTATGTTTAAACCTTAGGGTAGACAATGCAGAACTTATATGTATATATACAACATATATATATACCCCTTATACCTTATCTGTTGTCTTGTATTCTCTATACTATATTCCGTAAGTTGACCCTTGCGCGTGCTACCTATGTTTGGGGGGCTATGTATGCCCTTTTTGTCAGATGTCGTCGATGGATTCTTTCGTGATTCTTCGTCGTTCGGGGAAGACCCGGAGCGAAATGACTACTACTGAGCCTTCGACGTGGACCCGGACTTCATGCATGACCAGATGAGAGGCGATGATGGAAGTATAGGGGATAGGTGTTTAGAGTCTAGTAAAGTTGGGTGTTAGTGTCATAGCTCTGACTTATTCTTATTTTTGAGGGCTTGTGTTGCTGACACTTGACCTATCCTTTTGGGATTGTACATTTTGCCTACGGGCGTTACACTTTTCTACTTTCCGTCACTGGAGGTTCTTCGTGACGAGGTTGCTACTTACAGCGGGGGCTGTAATTATTATTGTACATTAGTTCTGTTATCATTAGTTGTTGAGTTTCATTTCCTTTAGTCTCTAATATTATTATCGAAAAAAAAATAACTCACGTTTTCCGCTTTAAGTTTCTTTTTGGTTACTAAAGTGACGCCACCGAAATCGGGGTGTTACATTGTGGTATCAGAGCACGGTCGAGTCTTTCAGGAGTTGTTGGGGAATAGGTCTTCTGTGATCATGTGAAATTTTAATTGTTAAAAAAAACTTAATTGTTAAATTTTTTTTTAATATTTCTATGATCAGGTGAAATTTTTGTACTAATGTGATATACATTTATCTTTCATATCTATCTATCTATCTATCTATCTATCTATCTATCTATCTATCTATCTATCTATCTATCTATCTATCTATCTATCTATCTATCTATCTATCTATCTATCTATCTATCTATCTATCTATCTATCTATCTATCTATCTATCTATCTATCTATCTATCTATAAACTATATAAAGGAAGAGTTTGTGCAACTTTGAGGGTAAGATGGGAATTCAATAAATCAATGCACATGAGTGAATATTTTTTCATGGGCATATATGTAAATTTGTGACTAATTAATTCTGAAATCAATCTTGACCATTGATTGCTTCTAATCCTAGCCGTGCATCATTTCTTATGAAACCCTTTGAGCAACCTTTTCACATTCTTGGTTGTTTTTTTGTTACTTTTGTAACTCTTGATTGTGATTACAAAAATCATCAAGAGTCTCTTCATTTTTCTCCCATAAATTTATTAAGTTTTGAGTCTTTTCATTTCCTTTCAAATTCTTTTCATCTTTCCCATCTTGATATTCATATACTATATTCATATGCAAGAAATATCTCCCTCTGAATTCTCCTACAACACCATTTCTGCACAAGAAGATCATCCATCAGGTTAGAAAAATTTCTTCTTCATCATTTTTCATTCTTAGGCGTTAATGTTCTTCTCCATCACCATCATCCATCCGGTAAGAGCCCCTTTTCTCTTTTGATCTCCCCTTTGATTTATTTATTCTGGTTTTATAATCTTTTTTCTTCACATTTCGTTCTCAAGATATGTTCTTCTTAACCGATCTTCTTTTTTCCCATCCATTGTTCTCATTCCTCATCTTTCACTGCGATAAGATTCAGTGTTTATTCGTAATATGCATATTGTTATCACTAATTCAATCAGTAGAAGTTACCCACTTTACAATACTTTTGTCATTGATGCATGTTTTGTTCTTATGCTATGGATTATTAACATTATTATGATATTTTCTTATCTTCTATTCCATTTTAAAAATAATTTTTCTTAACTTCCAGTTGTAACATTAAACGGTTAAATTCATCTCCTTTATTATTTCTCTAATTGTGTTTCATGCACAATTTTATGATGTTGCTTCCCTTACTTTACGGTAATCTTCGGTTAATGGAAGTTTCGTATTTTTTTTCATTGTTTTATTATCAACTAAATCAACCAAATGATTGTCTTTTCGTTTAATCAAATACATTATAGCCTTTGTTCTCCTTTTACATGTAACTGATTTAATTTCAATTTTTTCTTCTTTCAGATTTTGCCTCTATTGTTTCCATTCTTCCAATGTACTATCTTCAAAATATGTAAGTTTTTTGCATTTTATGTACTTTTTATTGTTTCATTGTCTCCTAAAAATGACTCTTTAGGTAGAACCATTTTATTTTACTTTCTGTTGTTGATTGTTGGGAGGAAGCAGGGGTTTTGTCTCCCAACAAATTCGTCTCAAGAAAGCGAAGCGAGAAGGAAGAAAACGGTGAAGGGCAAGTTCGCTCTCTCCAAATATGGTAAAACCCTTCTTCTAATTTTTTCTACCATTTGTTTTGTGGAAAACGAAGCGAGAGGGAAGAAATCCACAAAGAGCAAGATCGTTCTCTCCAACTGTGGTAAGAACCGTTCCTTTTTTACCTTCTTTTCGCGTTTTGACTTTAGAGTTCAGACTTATTTTTCTACAATTTATTTTCCACATTAGGTTGTTGTCTTCTTTATTCTCATTTCTCCTCTTCCAATCCAGTAAGATACAGTCTTTATTCCTAAATTCAATTTTTTTTTTCACATTAGGTTGTTATCTTCTTTATTTTATTCCTTATATGGGTGCATGATTTCAAAAGTGACATCTTATGAAGTATCTACGGGCTCAAGAAGTTCCCTAATACTATAATTTATTTTATTCTCTTCTCATAATGTTATCTCAGTTGATTCTCTCCTAATTATTTTCTAAACCTCTCTTCTACTTTCTATTAAAAATATATTCATTTTAATTTTTTAAGGCCAAGAATTGCCACTCATTAATTTACAGGTTTCAATGCCCTAATTTTGGAAGAGCTCTCTTATAAGTTTCAATGCCCTCTTTTTCATTTATATGTGGTTATTGAAGAATTTAGTGGTTACATATTAGTAATTAATATCAGTTAAGGAATTCTAGAGGGCATGATTAGTTAGTTAGGATATATACAAGACATTAATCATAAATATTAAAAGTTGATAGCAATTACAAGTACTGACTTTCCACTAACTCATAAGTCTAAACAGTTTTTCTTCTCTATTTGTGGTCATTCAATACACAAGTTGATTTATTGTTGAATGCATATATTGGAAGGAGTGGGGAAGGGAAAGACATAAGTTAGGTGGTACAACTCCTATTGAAGAGGACGAAGAGGGGGGAGGAGAAGGAAGAGAAGAAGAAGAAGAAAAAGATGATTCTGAGAAACAGGACACCAATAGTGTCGTAAATGACTTTTCTTTGTTTCTTCACCTTTCTTGATATGTTATTTCCAAGTGTTGCTTGCTATACTTAATTTAAGGGTATGCTATGAACATCACATTATTGCTTCAGAAAGTTTGTGTAACACCCCGATTTCGGTGGCGTCACTTTAGTAACCAAAAAGAAAACAAAGCGGAAAAAAACGTGAATATTTTTTTTCGATATTTGTTTTAAGTAAATAAAAGACTTGTCGAATTAAAGACGTATCGACGAAAGATAAACATGACTAATATACAGATATATATACAACCCCCACAGTAAGTAGCATGCTACGTCACGAGTAATCCTCCAGTGACGGAAAGTAGTGCCTGTCGGCAAATATGTACAGAACAAAATATAAGGTCAGTATTCTGAATACAGTCCTCCAACGAAAGTAGGTCAGCCCAAAAACAGCCCGAAGACCTCCTAGTCCGACCAACTCCCTGTGACTCCCGTAAAGAGAACCACACAAAAAGCTAAAGGTCGGGGACCTACCCTGCCCCAAAATGAGAAAACTGAAGATCAGAGCCACGACGCTACTCCTACCCTAATCCTGACTAGAGGAGAACACCACAGCACTCGCAACTATGCATCACCATGGTCGTCGTCTGAATCTGAATCCAAGACGACTAGGTCTATGACTGCATCGGTCCTCACAGCTGGTCCTGCGGGTACTGTACCCGATCCCAAATCAACAGCAGCCGCGACGGTGGGTGAGCTAGAGTCAGATGAAGTCCCTCCTACAGGCACCTCCTCCGAGGGGTCCTCATCGTCTGAAGGCGACGGTGGTGGTACAACGACTCCAGGTCCACAATGCACACCTGGTGGTAGGTTGAAGCTGACGGTGTAGCGTCTCAAAACTCCGTGCGTCAAGTTTCCCATCCTGTCGACGCGATCCTCCATTATTCGCCCCGAATAAATGGCTCGGTGACCGGCGGGGTCGACCACCCATGAGCCCGGGGTGTCCTGATCCAACATCTCGAACCTAGTCCCCCCCCGAAGGGACGACCATCTCGAACCAATCTGCCATCGACATCTGACAAAAAGGGCATACATAGCCCCCCATACACAGGTAGCACGCGCGAGGGTCAACTCAAAGAATTACATAATAGTACATCCAATAGGTAAAGTTAAGCAATAGCTACATAGGCTTAGATATGAATGACAACATTATAAATTGTATAATTCCCAACGAATATAAATAACAAGTAACAACAATTAGCATGTATCAACTAAGATTAACAAGTAACAATCACACTCGGCAACTAAGTCAGTATGCATGGTGCATGAGTGCAATGCTAAGGAACAAGATGCAATCCGGAGGGATGGGCACCATCGAGTCAGCCCTTACACCGGCCAAGGTGGGACCATTTCGGCTCGGGCGTCTCTTATACCAAACAAAATGTAGTCAGATCAGCAGTGAACCCGTAGGTCTGCCATTTCCGTCTGCTACTAAGAATCACCGTAGTGTTCTTATATGGAAATCCGGGTCTTAGGACCATTTTGGAATCCATCGAGGTCCGACTTCCTGCCGTATATTAACCTCAAAATGTGTGAATGAATGCAAAGTGATTAGCCAAACAACGTCTCCGACCTCACTCGTCACGTCGTCACGTGTTCTAGCTAACTTATTGTCTCTAAAAAGAATACCCTAAGGTAAAAGTCGATTCTGCGACAAAAGACAATTAAATATAAAAAGAGTGTAATCACTCGTGATGACTTCTCGAGTCATCTAACTCATCTCCATCCGATGGTCAAAAACTGCTCAGCGAGCGAAGAGTAACAATGTACTTGGAAACTTATAGTTCCTTGACTTATCATTTAGATAGTCCAATAAATAAACTGCTCATCGAGCAAAGAGTATAAAATACTCAGAAACTTATTAGTTTTTCCTAAATCTTGGATTCAGCGACACTTCTCATTTTCCAAAGCTAGTATCCAAACCCTAAGCTATCATCTGAGATTGTTATCATTCTTTAAAGGGTTCAGAGGTTGTTTAATGTATTATGAATTTTCCTTGTGAAATGGTTTCCATTTAGTTTTGTCTCTAATCTTATGAGTTGAAAAGATCCCATAATCCCAAGTAATTCCCAGAGAAGGTCTCAATCCATTAAAGCAATAACAAGGGTCCGAACCTCGGTCCGTCCCGTCAAACTTCCCAAAATCTCATGATGTGTGTGGCGTAACTGCCCGTTATCCTCACTCTGACGAACAACAGATATATGTGTATTTGCATAATCAAAGTAACACAATCCAACAATCATGGCACATATATCAACACATCCTAGATTAACCATTTAGCACATAGCATGTGAATCAATATCAACACATCCTAGATTAACCATTTAGCACATAACATGTGAATCAATCTCAAAAACAATTCAAGCGATAAATGATTATCAATTGTCAGCCGTAGCCTCAGAAAACATTTTTCCCAGTCAAACACAATCAAGTGCATAAACAGTAAACAAGTCGAATTCGTCGACACCTAAAGCATTAGCTAGTATTCAGTGAGTAGCCCTCACCTGTAGTTCCTCCAGGGTGTTCCTCAAACTTTCCTTCACAATCTTCCTCTCCGACTCCACAGAGTTCCTCAAACGAACCTTAGAGCAAATTCACAGAAATCAATCACAATGAGTCAGAAACTCAGCAAACAATAAGTACTAGGGTTACACGAAGCATTATAAACTCCGAAGTACGATAATCTAACGCGTTAAGACAAGTTTTCGAAAAACAAAATTTTCCTCCCCCAATGGAGGAGCTCTCGGCCACACATCATAATTGTGTGCGCCGATTTTTCTTCGATCAAACTTGGTTCCTAGGTTATCATTAGTCGTAACTAAGACGAATCTAAGCTCAGAAAAATTTTCGGATCGAAAACTGTCGCAGGGGTATTTTGGTCAATATTTTCAGCTCAGAATTTCAAAATTGGAATTTCGAAAAACAAATTAGATGGGGACATTACCAACGACGTTTATGACAACTAATCCTACTAGCGCTAAGCTAAGTCGAGAGTTTTAAACCGAAAGAACGAAACTTTGGCTCAAAATGGGTTTTTCAAGCAGAATTGGAATTCGGCGGCTGACGAACACACTGTCGCGGGTGCGTGTCAAAGTATTTTTGCTTTGAATGCAGTACAAGGTGATGAACACCAGGATCGTTCTCACAAGGACTTGATAGATTATTAATTGATATTAGAGTAAAACAAAAGCAAATAAAAGAGGGTTTTTTGATTGATTTGATAGAAGGTAACAAGCAATAATTAAATAGATTAACCAGAAGAAAGAAAGTGTTAGTCCTCGGATTATAACATTCAAGTGGAACAAACCTTCATTGGTTACAAAAGATTAATTCTTCCTTATCAATTCCCTAATTCGTGAGAACTAATTAATTAAGCGGAAATTAATTCACAGTTTCCTAAACTAAGCGATTAAGAAACAGTTACGAACTAACATGAACTAAGCGAACATGCATCAACTCTTATTCCTAAACCTAAGGAATTAAGCAAACCCTAGATCAGAAATAGAGATGAAAAGAATTAATAAAGAAAGAAATTTGCATTAAGAACAGAACCTCAAGTTTGCAAACACAAGAATATTAAAAATCCTAAGACTAACTATGGAGTTTAGCAACTCATACTAGAAAAGATGGAGAGAAATATTAGGAGAAGGTGGAGGAGGTGATGGTGAGATGTGGTGAGGTGGTGGTAAGGTGGTGAGATCTAACAAAAGCCTAAACTCACTTATTTATACTAATAAATAAACTTGTTCATCAAGTTACAATCTTTGTTATCTAAATCTTTTCTAAATCTTCACAAAATCGGGCCCACATAAAGTAAACAATCAAGCATTCGCGGGTCCCACAAGAAGTCTGAATCTGTAACACCCTGATTTCGGTGGCGTCACTTTAGTAACCAAAAATAAACTTAATGCGGAAAAACGTGAATATATTTTTTTTTTATAATAATAACTAAGACAAGACTGAATTAAATAAAACCCAAATGCGAAAAACAATAAAACTAATATGCAATATATGTAACATCCCCCGTTGTAAGTAACAACCTCGTCACGAGTAAACCTCCAGTGACGGTAATAGAAAAGTGTAGCGCCCGAAGGCAATATGTACAGACCAAATGAAAAGGTAGAGTGTCCGCAACACCATCCCTCAAAACTGGGAATAAGCTGGCCCATCGGCCTGAAACAAGACCTCCTAAGTCCAACCAACTCTCTGTGATTCCTGTAAAGAAACCACACAAAAAGCTATAGGTGGGAGGCTACCCTGTCCCAAAAGAAACAAATGATGTTCAGAGCTAAGACTCTACTCCTACACTAATCCCATCTTGAGGAGCTCACACCAGCACTAAAGCCTACATGCTAGCATGATCGTCGTCCGAATTCGAAATCCAGAACGACCTAGTCTATGTACACCATCCGTCATCCTCTCGCTACCGCGATGCGCTCCTGTTCCATGCATCTCAACCCTGGTTCCCCCCGAAGGGTGAACCATCATGAGCTAGCCCGCCAAAGACATCTGACAATGGGCGTTTGTCCGCCAAAGCACACACAGAAGACGCGAGGGTCAACTCCAAAGAATTATATAAATAATACCACCGATAGATACAGATAAGGAAATAGCCACTTAGGCTTATAGCTAGGGATAACATCCTAGGGTTGCATATTTCACAATGAACATAAATGACAGTAAATCACAGTTAACATGCCTCAAATAGAATTAACAAGTATCACACACACTCATCAACTAAGTCAGTATGCATGTTGCATGAAATGATATGCAGGTTAACCCAGTCAACCAATATGCAATCCGGAACGGATGGACATCATCGGATCAGCCCTAACACCAGCCACGGTGGAGCCATTTCGGCCCGCGTGCCTCTTACTCCAACGACAGCGGTAGTCAGATCAGCAGTAAACCCGTAGGTCTGCCATTTCGGTCTGCTACAAGAGACGTCTATAAACGCTCTTACACGGCATTCCGGGTCTTATGACCATTTTGGAAACCGACGAGGTCCAGAGTACGTCCTGTGTTAATACCTCATTAATGTTGCATGAATGCAGGATGGTTAGTCAAACAACGTCTCCGAATCTCACTCGACACGTCGCCACGTGTTCTAGGTAAATTAAAGTCTCTAAAAGCTTACCCTAAGGTAAAGTCGATTCTGCGACAAAAGACACTTCTTCACAACAACACATAACCCACGATGATCTCCAAATCATCCGACTCATCTCAATCCGATGGTCACAACTGCTCAACGAGCAAGAGTATCAACATACTCGGGAACTATCAATTCCCCGGACTTATCCCCAGGATAGCCCAACAACATAGCTGCTCCAACAGCACAACAACAACAGCTGCTCCAACAGCACAACAACAACGCTGCTCCAACAGCACCACAACATCTACATACTCGAAGTCTCTCAACTTTCTCAACACTGGGATCCGACGACACTTCTCGTTTTCCAAAACTAATATTTGACTTCCAAGCCTTCCTTTCGAGATTGGTATCATTACTTAAAGATTTTAGAGGTTGTTTAATGTCTTATGAGTTTTCCTTATAAAATAGATTCCATTTTGTTTTATCGCAAATCTTATACATTTTCAGGATCTCCAAATCCCAAATCACTTCCAGAGAATGTCTCGATCCACTAAACAAAAACAAGGCCCGAATCTCATTCGTCCTATCAAGCTTTCTCAAAACTCTCAAAATAAAATCGGCATGACCTGCCCGCTATGCTCACAATTCAGAATCTCAGTTTCCAGTGCAAAGCATATTTAAATCATCACAATCATCAACATGTCATATATCAACAAGTCTCATCATAAACACTTAGCACTTAGCATACAAAGCATGCACCACACATCCTAGATTACCCACATAGCACATAGCATGTAAGTCAATCTCAAAAACATTCAGTAGATGAATCATCTACATTGTCAGCCGAAGCCTCAGAAAAACATTTTCCAATCACACACAATCCAGTGCATAAACAGTAAACAATGTCGAAAGCATCGACCCTAAGCATTAACTAGAGATTCAGTGAGAAGCCCTCACCTGTAGATTCTCCAGGGTGAACTTCAAACTCTTCCTCACAAGCAAAGCGTTGCTCCTCAGGAAATTCCTCAAAAGTTCCTTTAAAGCAAAATCACAGAAATACTATCAGAATCTATCGAGAACTAAGCTATCGATACTTACTAAGGTTACTCGAAGTAGTTCATACTCCGAGGTACGATAATCTAGCGCGAAAGGACAAGTTTTCGGAAAAGGAAATTTCCTCCTCCCCCCTTAATAGGCTCGGCCACTTTAGGTAATTAGGGGACTCGATTTTTCTTCGATCAAACTTGGTTCCTATGCTATCATTAGCCGTAACTAAGGGTATTCTGAACTCGGAAAAATTATCGGATCAAAAACTGTCGCAAGGGTATTTTGGTCATGATTTTTAACTTAGAATTTTCAAAACTGAAATCCCAAAAACCAAATTTGACAGGGACATTACTAACGACGTTTATGACAACTAATCCTACTAGCACTAAGCTAAGGCGATAGTTTTCAGCCTAAAGGTTGAAGCTTTACTCCAAAAACTCCAAAAATGGGTATTTAAGGCTAAAATTGATTCCGGCGGAAATCCGGCGGCATAACGGAAAATCTAATCCGGCAGAAGTGATCTTGGGCACATAAGGAAGAGGTTTAGAATCAGAAATGAAATATTCAGGATAGTTTTGCAAAAACCTCAAAACTATCAGCTCAGAAAAGTCTACAGAAAAGCTATGGAAAAAGCGAACAGAGGTAAGGATTAGCGACTATACCTCGAAACCTTGAAGCAGCAACTGATTGATCGACGATCAAGCAAGTAATGAAGAAAATCTTCTCTTCCTCCTCTCCTCTCAAACTCGCGGCCTTGGTGGGGAAAATGGGTATGGTTTTGTGTTTTTTTCTTCCTTTCTTGGCTATATATAGAGGTTGGCAAAACGCGGTAAAATGAAAGTTTCGCGAATCTGATTTTTCTGGCATCATTCTCCATGAATTCTAAGATATGTTTTGGCGAAAGAATTCCAAAACTAAAATGAGGTCTCCTTGTATTTTTGGCAACTAATGCATAGTCGGTGTAAAACTATTTTACCCGATAAGTTGCTTTTTGCATCGGATGTCGGAATGGAAAACTTCCTTCTGAAGAAAGATTGAAATCATCAAGAGAAATGGGTGTACGCGTGTAGAATCTTCATTTGAAGCTCTGAATAGAAAAAGTCCTCATAGTCGGGTGATTCTAGGGTTTTGAAATACCAGGGTTTCGGTTTCGGCAAACTTCCGATGATTGGAATCGGACGTTCGTAGATCCTAGAGTTTCGCCTCGAACCGATTGTGATATATGGAAAAAGAGAAGTTCTAACATTTCTCTGAAGATTTTTGGAATTAACTTCCATCGTGCCTATAAGTGAAAACTAGCTATATACTAGGGTTTCTGACCTAGGTTTAAGCGTGTAACGATCGTGCTATAACTTTCCTGAACTTTCTCCTTCATAAATTTATTCCATTCGATAAACTCTTGTTCAGGTTTTCCTTCACGATACATCAATCCTAATCATGAATAGGAATTTTATTCACTTATTCTGAACTTAAAAACTTGGGTCTTACAGAATCTTCAATTGAGGTAAACATGAGAGTTGTAGCTCTTTAAGTCAGCTTCGCGAGCCTTCAATCAGATCCTAATTCGGAGTTCTGTAGCCCAAGATATGATCATTTTAGTGCAGACTGTTCCAAACTCGCAGGATTAGCGACAGCAACTTTGCAAGGCCATTCTGACCAAGTTCGAGGCTGATTCTAGAATTGTGCTGAACATGAAAGTTGTAGGGCTTCGAGTGAGCTTTCTAACGACATATTATGGGCCTAATTTCGATATTGCTAGCTCCATATTCAATCTGTTCTAGCAAAACAGTCATAGAAACTAAAAGTGTAGAATTAAGCTCTTTTCCATGAATAATCCAAATAAACACTAATGGTCAAAACATGGCTAAGTCCTAACAATTAAGCACAAAAATGTATATAATGAAGCTTAGAAAGACACACGTAAAGTGCATCAATATGCGCTTATCAAATACCCCACACTTAACCTTTTGCACTCCTGGGCAAAACTTAACTTCAAAAAAGATTCAGAAAATCAATTATGATAACAAGTACTTCCTAAAACATAGAAACTCAGCTCACACTTATCTTTGAGAAGTAGAAATTCAGATTTATGAGCAAGAAAACAACCACTTCATTTTCCACAAAGATTAGACAAATTAGATTCCATCACCTACATTCCAAGCCAACAAGAAATCGCAAATTGAACATCAAAGTTGGATGCAAGTGTTATACTCTCTACTCTCAAGTGTTTGGGCTTGTGTTTAATCATGCTTAAGAAACTCTCATCATCTCATGAAAACATGCATCTATCATAGGCTTGACAAGATTCTAACACACCAATTAAATTGAACAAATGCATACAAAGATCAAAGGACTTTTGAAGGTTGTAATGAGGCTAAGGTCAAGGAAGGATTTATGAAAGATATTCAGAGTTAAAACCTTAGGAAAAATAAGAGCAATGGGGAAAAATTCAAATTAAACTTACTCACAACCCCAAGAATTAACACATTCTTCCTTTTACAACTTCATTTTTTCAACTTCCACTTCCTTTTCTTTCTTTAGTACCTTCCTTCACTTTGTAACTTCTCTTTTTTTCTTTCTTTTTCTTTTTTTGACATTTGCATATTTTTTTTTCTTTCAACTTTTTTTTTTTTTTTGCTTGCTTACAATTTATCCAGAAGGAAGGTACCTCTTTAGAAAAACTTAGACCATGCATTCAAATAAATCACCCCCGCACTTGTTGAATACTCATTCCCAAGTCAATTCCAAAGCTCTTACATTTCCTAAGGTAAGGTATCATCATTGTTTTTCACTTAGGCTTGTAATGAGCTACAAAAGAATGGAGATATTAGGCTCAAAGGGGCTAAAACAAAGGTTAAAACATGCAAGGTAAGCTTTTTAGGCCAATAGCTTATTGAAAAAGAATGCCTTATCACATCAAAGTATGAAAATGAACAACAATTTGAGTCAGAATCAAGTCAAGTTCTGCAGTGCATATAAACATGAGGAAATCACACAAGAAAGAAGAGAATCATGGCAAAGATATTACCATTCAAGTGTTTGGTCCAAAATCTCACAAGGTAGTCTCACATGGCAAGCATATAACACAATGAATCCAACAAATCAGTTCTCAATGCAAATCATGATGAACTCAAAATGCAAGCAACTTCATCCAAAAGAGACATGAAACTTAACAGAAAAGTGGTTACATTGCTCACAAACTCAGCATCTCTAAAACTCATTGAAAAAGTGTGAACTCTTTTATTGAAAACAATAAAAACAAAGCAAATAAATTGAAATTGCAAACTATCCTAACTGAGGTTCTACTACTCCTAAATAAGATTCCCACCCTCACACTTAAATCACACATTGTCCTCAATGTGTGGCACAAATCATCAAATAAATTAGACAAGTGTAAGAAAAGAGAAGGGATAGGAAAAACCAGGGATCAATGGAGCTGGCGAGGCATGAAACCTGGTAATGCTCTGAAAATGCTATCACCTGGGTCCGGTGGAGGCCTTGCATTAAGAGGAAGCTCATAGTCTTGAGGCACAACAACGACAATCCACAAGTCAGGTGGCTTTGGAGGGATCTCATCTGCAACAATCTTAACAAACTCAAACTGTTCTCTAGCACCTTCAGCATGACTCATGACAATGTTCAGTTTGAGTGAAAACTTTTTCCAAGCATGTGTACCACCTGAAATAAGAGTAAATGAAAAATCAGTACATTCAACAATCAACTCTTTGTCTGGAGGCTTTGGTAGAGGTTTCAAAGAGTAGTCCTCCATGAAAATTGATTGGTTGCAATCAACGGACTCTCCAATAAGCACGACTTTTTCAAAAATGTCTAGATTAATTAAAAGCGGCTCATGTGGAAAAATTGCTAATTTAGATCCACGTTCTACATCCATCTTCTTAACTTCATCCACTGCAAAACATTTCTTGAAATCATCCAACAACTTATTTCCTTCTTCACTAGGATAAATCTTCTCACTCTCATAAGTTCTATGTGGAAGAGGGAGATATATTTCTTGTTTGTTGTCATCATCATTAGAATTAGCATCAGAAGCAACATCGACTTCAAACTCATTAACATCACCAGAACCATCAGTGCTAGCATCAAGATGAGTATCAACACAAGGATTAACTTCATCATCAATCTCTGCATCAGCTTCATGTTGTAATGTGGGAGCGTGTGCAACTAGCTCGTTAACTGGAGCTTGTAAATTCGCAGTATCTTGCAGGTGTTGATTAGCATTTGCATTGAGATTTGCAGACATTTGGTTCAACATGTCTTGAATTTCTTGCAATATGGAAGGTTCCTCGTGTCGAGGTTGTTGAAACTGGGCTTGGTTTGCTTCATATTGCTTTGAAAGGTCTTCCAAAAATTGGGGTGGATCATTCCAAGGTTGATGGAATTCCTCTTGTGAATGATGTGGATCATGAAAAGGATATTGAAATTCCTCTTGCAGGTAGTAGCATGGTGGTGCATAAATAGGCTGTTGGAGTTGCCCTTGTGGATGATAGCAAGGTGGGTCACACCAAATATTTTCAAAATTCTTTTGTGGATAACATTGAGGTGACTCAAACTGTTGTTGATGGCTCTTGAGCAACATTTGTATAACAGAAAATTGTATCTCGTCGAGTTTGGCTTCTAGCTCATCAAGTTTAGCTTCCATCACTGCAAAAACTCCACAAACTAACACTTGTGTTCGGTTTTTTTTTTCACCACAACAAAACAAAAAAAAATAAAACAAAACAAAAACACAAACGTTAGTGGAAAAGAAAAAAAATCAAGTTAGTAAAAAAAAGAAAACGAGTTCAACGTTAGTAAAAAAAAAAAAGAAATAAAGAAAACAAAAAATTGAACGAGACCTGCAACAATAAAACAAAGGAAAAAAAAAGTTAGTAAAAAAAAATCTAGTACTAATAATAATGAGAATAATAAAAGAAGGGAAAGAAGATAGAAAAGATAGCAAAATAAAATAAAAGAGAGAAAAGATAGAGAAATAAGAAAGAGATAGTGATATAAAAATAAAAGATAGGAAAGAGAATTAGAAGATATGAGATAGAGATAAAAGATATGAGATAGATATAGAAGATATAAACAAAAAATAAACTATAATCTAATAAATAAAATAAAATATAATAAATAAATAAAATAAAATCTAACAGTAACCGCAGGTCTTCTTTTTTTTTTTTTTTTTTTTTAAATAAAAACGAAAATAAAAATATAAAATATAAAAATAAATTAAATTAAACAAAAAACGAAAAAAAATACTCTAAGAACAATTAATAATCACCGAAGTCCTCGGCAACGGCGCCAATTTGACGAACACACTGTCGCGGGTGCGTGTCAAAGTATTTTTGCTTTGAATGCAGTACAAGGTGATGAACACCAGGATCGTTCTCACAAGGACTTGATAGATTATTAATTGATATTAGAGTAAAACAAAAGCAAATAAAAAGAGGGTTTTTTGATTGATTTGATAGAAGGTAACAAGCAATAATTAAATAGATTAACCAGAAGAAAGAAAGTGTTAGTCCACGGATTATAACATTCAAGTGGAACAAACCTTCATTGGTTACAAAAGATTAATTCTTCCTTATCAATTCCCTAATTCGTGAGAACTAATTAACTAAGCGGAAATTAATTCACAGTTTCCTAAACTAAGCGATTAAGAAACAGTTACGAACTAACATGAACTAAGCGAACATGCATCAACTCTTATTCCTAAACCTAAGGAATTAAGCAAACCCTAGATCAGAAATAGAGATGAAAAGAATTAATAAAGAAAGAAATTTTCATTAAGAACAGAACCTCAAGTTTGCAAACACAAGAATATTAAAAATCCTAAGACTAACTATGGAGTTTAGCAACTCATACTAGAAAAGATGGAGAGAAATATTAGGAGAAGGTGGAGGAGGTGATGGTGAGATGTGGTGAGGTGGTGGTAAGGTGGTGAGATCTAACAAAAGCCTAAACTCACTTATTTATACTAATAAATAAACTTGTTCATCAAGTTACAATCTTTGTTATCTAAATCTTTTCTAAATCTTCACAAAGTCGGGCCCACATAAAGGAGTAAGCTGCTGAACAATCAGGCATTCGCGGGTCCCACAAGAAGTCTGAATCTTCAATTGAGGTAAACATGAGAGTTGTAGCTCTTTAAGTCAGCTTCGCGAGCCTTCAACCAGATCCTAATTCGGAGTTCTGTAGCCCAAGATATGATCATTTTAGTGCAGACTGTTCCAAACTCGCAGGATTAGCGACAGCAACTTTGCAAGGCCATTATGACCAACGACATATTATGCTGAACATGAAAGTTGTAGGGCTTCGAGTGAGCTTTCCAACGACATATTATGGGCCTTATTTCGATATTGCTAGCTCCATATTCAATCTGTTCTAGCAAAACAGTCATAGAAACTAAAAGTGTAGAATTAAGCTCTTTTCCATGAATAATCCAAATAAACACTAATGGTCAAAACATGGCTAAGTCCTAACAATTAAGCACAAAAATGTATATAATGAAGCTTAGAAAGACACACGTAAAGTGCATCAATATGCGCTTATCAGCGGTATTTCGGCGACATTCGGCAAAATGTAATCCGCTAAACACGCTCTTGGGCATGCATGGAATAAGTTTAGACAGAGAAATCGAGTTATTTGGACAATTTTACAAAAAGCTCAAAACTTTGAGCACAGAAAGACATAGAGAAAAACGACAGAATTGATGATCAGAAGTGAGAGATAGTATCTATACCTCGATGTCTTCGAATAGCAACGAACGGTGCAGCGATCGGGCAAGAAACGACGAAAATCTTTTTCTCCTCCTCCTCCTTGGGTGCTCGCGGGTTTGGGGTTTGAATAGGTGAAGGTTTTGAAATTTTTTTCATTTTCTTGCTATTTATAGGTTTTGGAAAATGCGGAAAAATGAAAATTTCGCGATTCCGATTTTTCCTGCGCATTCCTCCGTATATTCTAAGATAGGTTCTGGCGACAGAATTCCAGAACTCAAAACAGATTTCTTGGAATTAAAGCAAACGATCCAAAGTCGTTGTAATTCGATTTTACCCGAAAAGTTACTTTTTGCAGTTGATGTCGGATGAGAAAACTTCGTTCTGAAGAAAGATTAGAAATATCAAGAGAAATGGGCGTACGCGTGTGGAATCTTCGTTTGAAGCTCCGAATAGAAAAAATCTTCATCGTCCGTTGATTTTAGGTTTCTTGAACTATCAGTGATTTAGATTCGGCAAACTTCCGAGTATTGGAATTTGACCTTCGACATTTCAGGATTTCGTATTGAAACACTTGTTATGGAAGAATTAAGAGAAGTTCTAACATTTCTCTGAAGATTTTTGGAATTAGTTTCCATCGTGTCTTTAAGTGTAAATTAATTGTTTACGATCGCTCTTGTCCTATTTATAAGTAAATACTAATCGTGCTATAACTTTTATCGACTTTAATACTATCCTTAGCCTTTTCCTGAACTTTCTCCTTCATAAATTAATTCCATTCGATAAACTTGTTCAGGTTTTCCTTCACGTTACATCAACTAATCGTGAATAGGAATTTTATTCGGTTTATTCAAAACTTGAAACTTTGGGTCTCACAGTTTGAGCTTTCTTAATTTGTCTAGCCACCATTACAATGTATCAATTATATTCAATATTAATTGACTTAATCATGGTGAATTTACAAAGATACAAATTTATTATTGAAGAGAGATATTTTTTTTAATAAATTGAAAGACAGACTTTATCATACTCTGAGAGGGTAACGATAAATATATCTTTTTTTGTAAGTGGTTAATTAGTTGGTTAAATGGTATTAGTTTGTGATTGATTATAAGGATAAAGTGGTTAAAATAATTTGATGTTTGAAGAAAAAAGATACTCTTTTTGCTTCATCGAAAAACAAGAAAAATACACCCTAATACAAATTTAGTATTTTTCTATTGTAACATTACGAATTTTCAGAATTCTTAATTTTTTTTTCATATAGTTTCAAAATAATTGTTTTTGTAACAAGACAAATAACATTCTAGAATTCTTAATCTTTCGAAATAAAAAAATTATTAGTTATGAAATTCCTTAAAACATGATCATTTAGTTTAGATTTCTAGAATATAATAATTAATATTTATTTAAAAATAAAGGTTGATGTTTTAACATTAAAATTTATAAGGATCCCAAAATTACTCATCAAAATAAATGGTTAATATAAATGGTATTTCAGTGGTTAATATCACCTACGTTTATTTATTTATTTAGTGTTTAGTTAAATTAATTACACAGTAAATTAAAATTAATATTAATCATTGAAGTCCATAAGTCATGGTAAATTATTCTATATTTATAAAAAATTAATTAATATTAATACTAATATTTAACAATTAAAGGTAGGGTTTCTTTTTGGGTGGAAAAGGTAGGAGTTTAAACATTAAATCTGATATGAATACCAAAATAAATGTTGGATTAATCTTTCCAGCTTCATCAAATTTATATATTAGTTACATATTAGGTTAATAGAAATAATAGAATTACATAGGACATGATGAATTATTTTAATTTTCTATTATATATATTATTTATTATTAATATTAATTAAAGTTTGGGATTTTAACATTAAATATGATATGAATGCGACAATAAAATTTATACTAACCCTTGCGCTTCCACTTAAGTTTTTTGTTAACTGTTTAGTTAATATTCTTTACATTTCAAATAAAAATAAAATTTTAGTTACGAAATTTCAAAAGACATGATAAATTTTCTTGGGAATTATAGATACGGAATTTCACAAGGCATGGAAAATTATGATCAACTTTATACAATACATAAATAAATATTAATATTATTCTTTAGCATAATTAATTTTGGAATTTTAACATTAAATTTGATATGAATGCAACAATAAAACTTTTACTAACCCTTTCACTTACACTTAGATATTTTATTGGTGTTTAGTTAATATTATTTACACCCTAATTAAAAAATTTAATATCAGTTACGGAAATCCATAGGACATGCATGATAGTTTAATTAGGATTAGATAATATAATAAGTATTATTATTATTATTATTAATCTTTAAAATGTTAATATCATTTACAAAATTATTTTGGATTTCAAAAATATATAAATATTAAACTAAGGATAAGATGTGTATTGTAATTATGATTTTATTAAACGGTTGAATCAAATTATTCTAATGAGAATTTTACCATGAATTTCTTTGCACAAAATTTGTTAATTAATATATTTAATAATTCTTTTACTGCAAAACAAAATGTGTTACAACAAAAGGAGTTGTAACATTCTTGCTTCATGTAGTTAATTATGGGAAAATTAAATTAATAAATAAAAAAACCAAATATATTTATCCGATTATACTAATTATTGTCTTATTGTTTTTTTTTCTTTTTAAAAAAGTAAAGAAAAGATAATGAGATTAGATATTGTTCCGGGAACCCTGGCCAAGGACGGACAGGGCACCCGGGACGGCCACTGACCCCACAAGAGCGTCCCTGTCGAGGGACGGTATAGGGAGCCTGGGAACCCCCTACTTATGGGCCCTACCGCCTAGGGTAAGGACAAGACCCAGGGCCCACCGAATAGGGGTTGACCTAGGCCAACCACCCTAGGGGTTAGGTTGGCTGGCACAGATCCGTAGGGGCCCCCAAACCGTTGGATCACTGTTCCTCTGCAGGTACCGCAGGTAATCCAACGACGGGTTGTACCCTGCTTACGAGCCATGCATGACGTTACATGGCTCCAACCCTAAATCCACCTCCCCTATATAAGGGGAGCACCTCTTCTATTGAAAGGTAACGTATTCTCTCCATACTCACTATCCTCACGATTTCCCTCACTGACTTTAGCATCGGAATGCCTTGCAGGAGCCCCTCCCGGGACTTAACCAGCTCAGGAGTCCTTCAGCACGTCTAGATCCTCCCTCTCCTACCCCTCGTCAACGGGTAGCTTGATCACTCCCTGATCAGTTGGCGCCGTCTGTGGGGATCTGGTAAAACTCTTCCAAACACCGCGTGTCGTCACCTCAAGTCACCCGCTAGCAAACTATGGTGGAAACACGTCAAACTTCGCGCCGTCCTATACCAACTCCTGAAGGCCATGTGGAGACCATCAACGATTCAACAGATCGCAGAACTCCTCCTCCTCAACCCCAGCACCCGCCTCCACCAACTCCTCAACCTCAACCCCGTCACTCGCCACAGCTCGCGGGCATTACCCCGCATGCGGCCCACGAGGCTCTCTGCCGCTTGGAAGCACGCATCCAGGCTATGGAAGAAGACAACGGGGCAGGAAGGGAGCAAGCCCACAACATCAGGATCCGAGATGCCCAGGAGGAGATTCGCATGCTCCGAGCACATCTACGACAGCTTGAAGAGCAGGAGACTCGCTCGCGCCCTCAACCCGCGTTTTCCCAGGAGGGGGAGATGAGCGGGGGCCCAAACCGGACCCCCTACTACCAGGAGGAGCGCCGCCGAGCACCCGCGGCAGAGAGGGTGGCTAGCCATACACCACGGAGACACCACTCTCCCCGGCGAAGCCCTTCCAGGCGAAGGAGCCCTTCCCCGACTCGGGATAGGACTCACAACTGACCCAGGTCCAACAACGCGCTTGTCGCCTATCCAGCGCCGATTGGAGGTCCTCTATCCCCTGAAGTTATGGCTTTTCCTTTCCCCTAGGGGTGGGAACGACCCAAAGTGAAACTCTACGAGGGAGACACCGACCCGCAGGAGCACGTGAACTTCTTCGTAGGTGCGATGCAGTATGCCGGGGCCAGCGACCCCTTGTACTGCCGGTGCTTCCCCATGAGCCTCGGAAAAGGACCCATGAACTGGTTTCAGAACTTACCGAGCAACTCCCTGCACGACTGGAACAGGGTTGTGTCCTGCTTTTTATCCCAGTACTCCTCGGTCCGCAGTATACCTAAGACCGCGCAAACCTTGGCTTTTGTTAAGCAGAAAGAGAAGGAGTCTCTGAAGGCTTTTCTCAATCGGTTCAACAAAGAGGCTGGTGACATCACCGGGCTCCTCCCCGACACCAGGTTGGTCTTGGCTACCGCAGCTCTCGCTCCAGGTCCTTTCCTAACCTCGCTGGTTGGCAAACCGGCCAACACTCTAGAGGAATTTCTAGCCCGGGCAGAGAAATTCATAAACATGGAAGACGCTGCGGCCCTAAGAGCCGCGAGTCAGACACTCGCGATCAAAGGACCGCAGAAGATGAAAGAGCATAAAGATCAGCCTTCGACCCGGGAGTCCCGACGGAAGGGTCAGGACGAACGGAAGCCGAAGCGGAAGAAGTATGATAGTTATACCCCACTGAACTCCTCCCTCTCGCGTATCCTGAGAGAGAAGGCCTCCACCGACCTCAGGGACCGCCCCCCTCCACTTCTGACGAGAGGGGACAAGCTGGATTCTAAGAGATTCTGTGAATTCCACGACAGCCCGGGCCACAACACGGACGAGTGCCTGAACCTCAAGGACAAGGTGGAGGAACTGATCAGAGCAGGCAGGTTGTCCAGGTATGTAGCTATGTCGTCGGGTGCCCTCCCGCGCCCGCGCTCGCCACCCCCGAGGCGAACACCAACCCCTCCAAGGCACCGTGCCCGAACTCCTCCCAAGCGCCGATCGGCTGATCGTCAGGACAGGAGACCACCACGTCGCCGGAGCCCCGAGCGCCGCGGACGAAGCCGAGAACGTAGAAGAAGCCCCGACCGACACGACCGGGATGAAGTTCGAAGACATCATGGGAGCAACCTAGTCAGCGTTGGTTCAATAGCCGGAGGATGGGCCGCAGGCGGGCCCACTAATAATAGCCGGAAAAGGTGTACCTGCGTCATCATGTCCGCTGCCGGAAGGCCCCGCCCAGGGTCCCTCCACCCCCCAAGGCAGAAGGTGGCCATCACCTTCACGGAAGACGATTACAGCGAGGACACCGGCGAGGAAGATGATCCCATCGTCATTGAAGCCCTGATTGGCAATGGTAAGATTCGAAGGACGCTCATTGATACAGGTAGTTCCGCTGACATTATGTTTTATGACGCTTATAAAAGCTTAGGGCTATCGGTGAAGGACCTGCTTCCCTACGACCATGATTTGATCGGGTTCACGGGGGACAGAGTCCTACCCTTTGGATATTTTGATACTTGCCTTTCCCTGGGAGATCATAGGATTTGTAGGACAATAAAAGCTCGCTTTCTAGTGGTTGAATGTCCAACGGCGCACAACGCCATCCTTGGCAGGCCAAGCCTCAACACCTTCAGAGCGATCATATCCACCCACCACCTGATGCTTAAGTACCCCTGGGCGGGAAGGGCAGTACCAGTACGCGTCAATCTCGAAATGGCAAGGAGCTGCTACAACTCCAGCTGCAGGCTGGCTAGAGAAGAAAGAAAGAGAAAGAAGTCCAAAGCCCACGACCAGCACGACAACTTCCACGTTCAGCACACCAGTTTCATGACCGACCTCGACCCCCGAGTGGACTAGTCCAGGGACGATCAGGGCCTCAAACTCGACGGGGAGTCCCGCCCTATCCAGGTCGGTCCCCTTCCGGAGAATACCACCAACATAGCTCGTGGCCTCCCCCGAGATCTCTCCAAACGGATGGAAAAGTTACTGCTTTCCAATGGGAAGCTGTTTGCTTGGTCATCGGCAGATATGCCCGGCATCGACCCCGCATTCTGCAGCCACAAGCTGTCCGTCGACCGGAAGTTTAAACCAGTTGCTCAGAAGAAAAGGCAAATGAGCGCCGAGAAGCAACAAGTTATCCAGCAGCAGACCACAGAGTTGCTTCAGGCCGGGATCATTCAGGAGGTCAAGTACACCACGTGGCTCTCCAATGTGGTCTTGGTCAAGAAAGCAAATGGGAAGTGGCGCATGTGCGTCGACTACACCGATCTCAACAAGGCATGCCCTAAGGACCCTTTCCCCCTACCGAGCATTGATGCACTTGTAGACAACTCCTCGAGGTACGAATACCTCTCTCTCATGGATGCCTATTCAGGCTACAACCAAATCCCCATGCATAGGGACGACGAGGAGAAAACTGCTTTCATCACTGATCGGGGCACTTACTGTTACACTATGCTGCCTTTCGGCCTCAAGAACGCAGTGGCAACCTACCAAAGGATGATGACCCGGATCTTCGGGGACTTGATGGGAAAATCGATAGAAGTCTATATAGATGATATCATAGTCAAGACCCCGAAGGGGGGAGATCACGCAGCCGACCTGGCGGTCGTCTTCGAGCAGTTAAAGAAGCACAACATGCGCCTCAACCTCGACAAGTGTACTTTTGGCGTTCGAAGCGGGAAATTTCTTGGATATATGCTGACCAACCGTGGAATCGAGTTGAACCCCGACAAATTTCAAGCGATCATGAATATGAAGAGCCCACGTACCGTCAAAGAAGTCCAGCAGCTAGCTGGTCGCATGGCCGCGATCGGCCGCTTTTTGCCAAAGGCCGCTCTCCGGGCACTACCTCTTTACACACTTCTAAAGAAGGGAGCAACTTTTGAATGGTCGGAGGAGGCCGACACGGCATTCACCCAGCTGAAGGAGATCCTTTCATCCCCCCTATTCTGACCAGCTCTAGACCAGGGGAGACGCCGTACCTATACTTGGCAGTACGGGAAAAGGCAGTAAGTTCCGTTCTGATCAGAGAAGAGGAGGGAGTCCAACTACCTGTCTATTTTGTCAGCCGTTCATTGAAGGGTGCGGAGGTATAAGATGCTGGAGAAAGTAGCGCTGACCTTACTGACCACGGCTCGGCGGCTGCGGAGGTTCTTTCAGGCTCACCGCATTGTCGTACGCACCGATCAGCCGGTCCGACAGGTCCTCCAGAAACCTGACCTGGCCGGCCGAATGGTTAGCTGGTCCATCGAGCTCTCCGAGCATGACATCCGTTATGAACCCAGGAGAGCCATTAAAGCACAGGTCCTTGCCGACTTTTTAGTCGAGCTCACAGATGAAGAAGAGCCCCCTGCCGAGACTACATGGGTGGTCAACGTAGATGGCTCGAGTAACAAGGAAGGTGGTGGGGCTGGAATCGTCTTGCAAAGCAGCATCAGGATGGTGGTCGAGCAGTCCCTCCGCTTTAACTTCCCAACCACAAACAACCAGGCCGAGTATGAGGCCTGCATCGCGGGACTGGTCACAGCACGAGACCTGGGAGCAAAGGAGATCCTTGTCTGCTGCGACTCACTTTTGGTCGTCTCACAGGCAAATGGGGAAGCTCAAGCTAAGGATCCCATCCTGGAACAATACTTGACCCATTTGAAGCGACTGGCTTCCACCTTCACCAAAGTAGAATTCCGCCACGTCCCCAGAGCCCAGAATGATCGCGCTGACACTCTGGCCAAACTGGCTAGCACCGGAAAACCTGGCCTGAATGGAACGGTCATTCAAGGGACCCTAGCCCTCCCTTATGTCGCTGACCCCAATCGTCCATTGGGACAAGTGATGATGCCGGTCAGTATGGAGGAAGACTGGAGGTCCCCGATCCTCAAGTACCTCAGATCTGGATGGTTGCCAAAAGACAAGGCCGAAGCCAAGAAGTTGGTAAGGAGCGCCTCCTGGTACACCATAGTTAACGACGACCTCTTCAAGCGGGGATTCTCCACCCCCCTTCTCAAGTGCTTGCCCAAGGACAGAGCGGCTTATGTCTTAGCGGAAATCCACGAAGGCAGCTGTAGCCACCATCCGGGTGGACGCTCCCTCGCCCGAAAGTACTCCGAGCCGGTTACTACTGGCCAACCCTGGAGAAAGATGCTGCGGATCATGTTAAGCAGTGTCACTCGTGCCAGAGGCACGCTGACCTGCACAACGCTCCCCCTGCACGTCTTTCATCTCTGGTCAGTCCCTGGCCTTTCCACCAGTGGGGCATGGATTTATTGGGCCCGTTCGACACTGCCCCCGGTCAGCTCAAGTACTTGGTTGTAGTAGTGGATTACTACACCAAATGGATTGAGGCCGAGCCGCTAGCGACAATTACCTCAGCTCGAGTACAACGCTTCTTCTACAAGAACGTCATCAGTAGGTTCGGAGTCCCCAGGGTCCTGGTCACAGACAACGGGCCCCAGTTTACCTCTAAAGGGTTTAGGGATCTCTTGGACGGGCTACACATGAAGCAGTGGTTTACCTCCGTCGAGCACCCCAGACAAACGGGCAGGCAGAGTCAGCCAACAGGGTCATCCTCTAAGGCCTCCGAAAAAAGGCTGGGGAGGGCCAAAGGCGACTGGACCGAGCAACTCGACCACGTCCTGTGGGCATACCGCACTACTCCGCACTCGACTACGGGGGAGAGCCCGTACCGCCTCACCTTTGGCACAGAAGCAGTGACTCCGGCCGAAATAGGGGAACCGAGCGCTCCAACGGCTGGATTCGACCCCGACCAGAACGACCAACTCATAGAGGAGGACCTTGATCTCCTGGCTGAAAGAAGAGCGGTCGCCAACTACAAAGAGCTGATCGCAAAGCAACATGCGGCTGTTCGCTACAACAAGAAAGTAGTTCTCCGCTCCTTTGCCACGGGGGACTTGGTCCTCCGGAATGCCAGCATCGGAGCACGATCGACCGAACGCGGAAAGCTAGCGGCCAACTGGGAAGGCCCTTATAGGGTGACCGAAGCAACCGACACGGGAGCGTACAAGCTGGAAACTCTAGCAGGAAAAGAGATCCCCCGTACCTGGAATGCAACCAATCTGAGAAGATACTACAGCTAGGGCACTACCGACCCGGCACCCACTATCTATCTTTACGTTTTCCTTTAACTTAGTCTTTTTTAATCAAGGGTACACACCCATCTTGTCCAAGTTTGTACACGGCTAGAACCGCGAACTCTAAGCGCAGAAATGAAGTTGTTTTTTATTTTGAATTCGAGTTATTTGAACCGACGAGACACGCGATCGTATTGACAAGCGGCTAAGGAATTAAGACCCATAGGGCATTAAGACCCATAGGGCACCAAGACCCGCCGGGCACGAAATTATTAAAGACCCTCCGGGCATTAAGACCCATAGGGCATTAAGACCCATAGGGCACCAAGACCCGCCGGGCACGTAATAATTAAAGACCCATAGGGCACCAAGACCCACCGGGCACGAAATAATTAAGGTCCCTCCGTTCGGGTAAACCGAGTAAAGAAATAAGAACGCGACACTAAATTAAAAACAACAAGTTCTTACAAGCACAGGACGAAAAATAGGAACAACAAGTCTTTACAAACACGAAGCGATAGTTGAAAACAACAAGTTTACACAAACACTGGAAAATGACTAAATAAGTTCAAACTATAATTAAAAGCAGAATCTCAAGGGGCTTGCTCGTCCGGGAAAGTTGGAGTAAACCTCTCCTGATCGTCCAGCGTGCCAATCTTTCCACCCAGTACAACCTTTCTATAATGAAGAGGACCCACGTCCAGTCCCGGATGGACCACCTCAAGCTGGGCCAAAGCATTGTCGAAGGAGGCCTTGTGTATCTCCTTAAGATTCGACCTCAACTTTTTTCTCTCAGCCCCCAGATCGGCAACCTTCTTCTTGAGCTCAGCGTTCCGCGCTTTCAGGTCCTCCATCTCCTTGAGTTCTCCCTCACGAGCAGCCTTCTCGTCTTTCAGTTCCTGCTTAGCTTTCTCTGCCCGGGCACGCAGCCAGTCATTATCCTTCTCGCTCAGCTCCAACTTTTCCACAAACTGCCTGGCCTTGGCCGTCACATCATGCACTTCCCCTTTGTAGTTTCACCTTGGCAGCAGTCAGCTCTTGAACCTCCTTCTTGGAACCGGCCAGCTCCTTCTCCACCTTAGCGGTCTTACTCTCGGCTTCACTCGCCCGCTCCTTGGCCTCTTCCACGTCGAGCATTACCCCCTGTTGCACATGACGAATGACGGAGGCAGTCTGAAGCACTGATTTCAGGGCATAGTTCATGAGGTTGAAAGGTTCCTTCTGGCCCAAGAACGACTGGTCTAGCTCGTTGTACACCAACGCGTCGACCTGGTCGTTATGCTCTGGAGTGTCCACTGCCTCGCGACTCCACATAGAAATCAACCTCGGCGGGGGAACTTGAGCGATTGGAGTCGCCCGTTCAGGGGGGCGACTCCCTCCGCCCGATGAGTGACGCCTCTTCTTACTCTGGCGCTCTGAGCGGCCTTCATCCCTCTCAGGGGAACCCTCTTGCTGACGGTTGGGGCTCACCCGGCCACCCTGGGGCCCCAACCCCTTGTCAGTCGTTTCTTCTTCATGGGCCGAAGCATTCTGACCGTCCCCAAAGGAATTGGTCCCGGTTACCTATTGCCCCTGGTCGGCGAGCTCTTCTTCCTCACCTCGAGGAATCCCGCTCTCATGTTCCCCCTCGCTGTCGGTCTCATTCTCGTCAACTGGCAACTGACACACCTTACCTTGGACATAATAATAATAACAATTTACCTCTCGCGCGCAATAGGCACGCGTTCTTCCGAACACTAAAGTTCAAAGCTCGTATCAACGCAACGGCCGGATACAAAACTCTTTGGGTGGATTTCCCCTCACTTCCTTCCGTATTGCGGCCACCAAGAGATTCTTGAATGCCAAGTCTACCTCCGACAAGGCCCCGGCCTCAAAACCGAAGGCACTAAGCTTCACGTCATAGTGCTTAGCATTCCAAGTCAGCGGGAACCGGGAACGACTGGCTCCGCTCGGGGCTCTCTGAAACCACCAGTAAGGAGGCTGAGTGGTAGGCGCCACCCGAAAGAATTGGTCTTTGAAATCCCGGTAAGACTCAGCGAACGGGTGGAAAATCTGGAGATCCTTTCCCGACCTCAGAGTTACAATCCCATACCCACCATGTCCTTGAGTATGGGCCACCTCGAACAGATGAAAAAACAGGGGGATCGACGGTTTCTGACCAAACAGGACGCAAACGACCTCGTAAGCGCGCACGAAGCCCTTAGCGCCGGGATGAAGTTGCGATGGCACGACCGCCATATGACGAAGGACATCACACTGAAAATCCGTGAAAGGCATCCTCACCTTCACTTTCTTCATGGTGTAAATGTGCATATACACCCCGAACGACGGAGTATGCGGCAACCGCTCCAACTTGCTCGGCGAGTACGCCATGTGACTAGGGCCGACTTGAGTCTGCAAAATAAAGCGCTGACTCCAGAAGTAACCCTCAACTTCGTTGGCGTACTCCGACTGGAGACCAAGGATGGTGCGGCACCATTTATCATACGCAGCCGCATCCCCCTCCAGATGAGGGAATTTATCCCGATCGATCTTCTTGCTCTTGGGCGCCTCTGCCCGGGGCCTAGAGGCAAAAGCCTCCCTCGGGGCCTCACCCACAGCCTTGCCCTTCTTCTTCTTAGTGGGCCTCACCATGACGACACCTGCACAAGGGAGAACGCCGTATCAACACCTAGCTTGTTTGAATTGGCTCAAAGAAGGACCCACCCGGGGTCCATCTTTGCCCTAGGCAGGACAGCGCAACCGTGCGGCGGCGAAGACTCTCTAAAAGAATCTTCCCCGCCCAAAGGGGGGCGACAAGGGGAGTGGAAACTCTCCCTGGGCAAGCCACCCGTTTTACTTGAAAAGAAAAAATAAAAAACTTAAAAGGAAAAGCGAGAGAGACAAGGACTTACGAGGAAAGACAGAAAGAGCTATCGGACGACCACCGCGTGAGAAGGATGACCACCGTGAAACGCCGGCAACTGGCGGAAGAAAGGGGGAGAGTTTTCTGAGGATTCAGGGGCGCGAAGGTGCAAATGAATCCTCCCCCCTCTCTTTTATAGAAAACTAGGGGGAAGACGTGACGTTTCGTCAACCCTGGTTTTCCTAATCATGACGCTTGGGGAAACCCAGGGGAATCATCCAATCAGCCCCTGCCACGTCAGAAGGGAGCAGCGACGGCGAAACGACGCACGCTTCCAAAATCACGTGGGAGAGAGGTCACAAAGCGACGCTACTCGCCTGGAAGCGACACGTACCCCCTCAAACACAAGGTTCATTAAATACACTGGGCCCTAGAGTCTCGCACCGTTCCCCATCCCCATGTCTTTTCAGCTATTCAAATTCAAACCGCGGGACCGTTACCCTCCCGGAGCGACCTGCTCGGTAAGAAACCCGGTCGCCCGAACACTGGACCACCACGGTCGGGATCGCCTCTGCTCGGTCGTTGCGGCAGATACAACCACGGGAAGGCGAGCGTTGACCACCGGCCACCGCATTTAATGCCCTCTTCGTTTCCCTAAAGAAACTCTTGGGAAAAGATTAATGGGCGTTACCTTCCAGGAACGTTTCGGATATAAATAACAGCAGCTCCACCTTTGCATACTACACACTCCCCACAAACTAAAATGACCCCCACAGAAGCTTGCCTGAAGGCACTCAGGGCTGAGGCTCTTGACTGCAACCTGTACTACTCTTACCAGACGCAGGCCACCACCTCCGATAGGATCAGATCCCTAGTCAGCAGACTTCTGGCAGAGAGGTCCGATCCCCAACTGAAGGTGGGATTGCTAACCTTCTTGGAGCTGGCGGAAGAAATGTGGGAATTACACCGGCGCCGCTCGGAGATCAGCATGCTAATTTGGGGACTGGAAGTATCCGCCACGGAACGCGAGGGGGAAGAAAACGGGGCGGCTGAGGAAATCAAAGCCGAGCTGGCCCCCTCCTAGCCGCGAGAAGGGATCTCGACAGAGATCTAGGAGCCGCTCACCTCTGCTACAACGCCATGCGAGTAACCCCCCCCCCTTCTAAGAATACTAAATGTAACGGCCTAACGGCCCCCCACGCTTAATGAATAAAGACTTAAATCTTTGATCCTTAAGTTACTATTCTGAGAACCTCCGTAACGCCACGAGCATAGGACATGTTAACCCTTGCCCCGCTAGAACAGCGGACCAGAGCTAGGGGCTACTGTTCCGGGAACCCTGGCCAAGGACGGACAGGGCACCCGGGACGGCCACTGACCCCACAAGAGCGTCCCTGTCGAGGGACGGTTTAGGGAGCCTGGGAACCCCCTGCTTATGGGCCTTACCGCCTAGGGTAAGGACAAGACCCAGGGCCCACCGAATAGGGGTTAACCTAGGCCAACCACCCCCTAGGGTGGTTGGCTGGCACAGATCCGAAGGGGCCCCCAAACCGTTGGATCACTGTTCCTCTGCAGGTACCGTAGGTAATCCAACGGCGGGCTGTACCCTGCTTACGAGCCATGCATGACGTTACATGGCTCCAACCCTAATTCCACCTCTCCTATATAAGGGGAGCACCTCTTCTATTGAAAGGTAACGTATTCTCTCCATACTCACTATCCTCACGATTTCCCTCACTGACTTTAGCATCGGAGTGCCTTGCAGGAGCCCCTCCCGGGACTTAACCAGCTCAGGAGTCCTTCAGCACGTCCAGATCCTCCCTCTCCTACCCCTCGTCAACGGGTAGCTTGATCACTCCCTGATCAGATATAATAAAAGAGTCTTGGGAACATAGCTCTCTCAAGTAAGCTATAACACAAGGATTCAAAACAGAGAAATAAGAACAAGTCTTAAAAGACAATAAAGCTAACTCACACCCAAGTAAATGGAACAGAAGATGACAGTACAAGGAAACTAAAAAGCAACTAATAGAGAAGCAAAACAGAAAAATAGCACCAAGGCCTTTTGTTGACCGGCTTAAATATGTTGGAGGTCCCTCTAAAATAGAGTCCTTTGGTGAACGCCCCTACAAATTTGTTTTGGTGGAATAAGCCCCTAATGTGAAAATAATATATAGTGATAAGCCCCTGCCGTGAGGTTCCGTTTAATTTCTGATGATTCTGCAAACGACGCTGACATGGATTATATTTTTTGAAAATTATTCAATTAAAGAGGGTGTCACGTAAGTAAATGAGGGTTGAAAAAATAAAATAAAATAAAAACCCAAAGTAAAAAACCCAAGTACGTTTGGGGATTTTACTTGGGTTTTTTACTTTGGGTTTTTATTTTATTTTATTTTTTCAACCCTCATTTACTTACGTGGCATCCTAATAATTTTCAAAAAATATACTCCACTTCACCGCCGTTTGCAGAATCATAAAAAATTAAACGAAACCTCATGGCATGGGACTAATCACTATATATTATTTTCACATTAGAGGCTTATTCCATCCAAAATTTTTTGTAGGGGCCTTAACCAAAGGACCCCTATTTTAGAGGGACCTCCAACATATTTAAGCCTTAGTTGACCCAAGACAATGCCAACTTCTTCAATTGATGATCCACGCCTCAACATCTCAAAACCAGTAGCATTTTACCACTTCCATAGACTTCCAAGTGTAGAAAACACGCTGCATATCCTATTTTTTTCTTATATTTCAAGAAAGCTAGCGGGTTAATCAAAATGTCAAGTTACATTCTCAATGTAATAATAATTCTATTTGCAAAAAATATTAGTATAATCATTACTTATTCAATGTCTTTTATCAGCTCATATATAATATGAGACAAGGAAAGATACACCGTTAGTGTAATTTTTTTTTACACAAACATTCAATTGTTTTCCGTCACATCAGAAACTATAACTGTAATTTAATTAAAATAAATGAATAATATAATTATTTATCCCACATGGCATACAATAATTGGATAACAGTGTAAAACTTCTTTACATTGACAGTGCACATCCATTAAACTCATATAATATTTCATCTCACTAAAATAAAAAATTAAATTATTATATAAAAGACCAAATTAAATATTTCAACATTAAAATAAACGTAAAAAATAAAAATTAGTATAATTATTACATTACTACAAAACAAATACAAACATGTGACACAACTTTAAAAGTTTTCATACAATAAATAAAAATTAAAGTCCCCGTGCATCACACGGGTAAAAGGACTAGTTTTATATATTATTAAACTTTATATTGTGTTTTCTATCTAAACTCAAGGTGATATAAATATGTAATAATTATTTATATTTTCCACTTTATATAATATTTAACTTTCAATTATGTTTACTATTCGAAATGAAGTGAATTAAGATTTTTTTTGTATAGGCAATGTGCAAATCATATAGAGTAGTTAAAAACTTGATTCACCATCCATTGTTGATTTTTTTAAACGTGAAGATGAAAGATGAACATAATTCTGATGGTTTTTTACATAGTTGACAGGTTGTGTTTTGGTTTGAGACACGGAGAGGAGAAATGAAGAAAAACACGTAAAATAAAATCCTTCCAGTGTTAAAGGGAAGGAACGAAACAACTTCATAGAACCCACTTGAAAAAATGTTCCTCTCTCCACCGGAGAGAAAGTCAAGGGATATGCTCCATTTTAAGCTAAAATGACTATGACATTGAAACCAACTTATCCAATTTACATTTAGACGTGAATCAACTAAAATTAATACCGACGATATATGAGTTTAATTGATGTACACGTAAACAAATGATGACACATAAGACTCAGTAGTTACGTTCTTTTTTAATTTTAATTAAATAAATATAAATTTCTAACATGGCGGAAATTAATTGGACGTTAGTATAAATTTGTTTTTACATTGACAGTGCATCAACCATTTTGTCTTGATAGATATAATGTTTCTTCATTTGCTTTCATGTTGATTTCATTTGGCTTATTTTACTTGTAATAATAATAACTAATTTTTGCATAACCAAAAAAGTAACTATTCGTTGAAAGATAAAATATATATTAAAATGAAGAATTTAAATATTGAATAATTATTTTAATTTTGTGCTTCACTTCAACATAATTTATTTGGCTTATCAAAAAAAAATAACTATTTTAATTTTAGTGTATTATATGATAATTACAGAAATAATGAAGATATTTCGTTAACCAAAGGACCTAAACAATTATTACACTTTTCTTTTTGGTCTCTTCTGTGGTGCCTCCTCCCAGGTGCAGGTATGGTGCCTCTGCCTATTTGGACCAGTAAGAATGTGACATGTATTAAATGAGGTTGACTTTTCAATTATTCTAAAATGATTTAAAATAATAGGAAATGATTTTCAGAAAATATGGTTTTATAAAAATAAAATGTTTATTAATTTGCTAAACTTCCAATCCAACGCACCCGAAAATAGCCCTTATCAACTTGATTTTAGAGAACTCAGTATCATTCACCTTTTCGTAACACTCCATGAGACTGTTACCACAGTAAAAGTAATTTTGTCAATTGAATTGACATTTCGATTCATGTTCCCCTCCTTTGAAAACTGAAACAACATTTATCTTTTCTCCACACTCTCCTCCTCCACACTCTCCTCTTTCAAAGGATTCCTGAGTTCTTCTTCTTCTGGAGAGAGACCTATGGAGAGGTCTGCCATCACCAGTCCATCGATAGCGAATATCGTTGTCGTTTGCTGCGTCAAGAAGAACGAGATTCGTTGTTTTCCGACTACACAGTCTCTAGATATAACCATCTTGCTCTTGCATATACTCTCTTCTCTATTCTGCCGTCAGATTCCGATGATGGCAGAGTTGCGGTAGTGGTGGAGTTGGAAAAATAGAGAGAGACTGGCGAGGCTTGTCGAAGGTTGTAAGAGCAGGTCTCGGCGACGAAGTGGTCGATGTTGGTGGTTTGGACGACGGTGACGAGATCGAGCTCGCGGAGGTGGAAAGATAAAGTGGTTGTTGGCCTCTGTTGTTCGCTGCATTAGGTTTGGGTCGAGTAAGACCTCGTTTTGGACGGAGATGAGGTGATTGCCAGTTAACCCATGGTATGAAATTTCGATTTTCCTTGATACAGATGTTTAGTTTCAAATAAAATTGCCTTGTTTAATAACAACTATTGAAACAGATTTTGATATGAGGAACAAGATTTTGCTTATACATGTGAGATGTGGTCTCATTCTTGATGCACGCAAGCTGTTTGATGATATTCCTGAGAAAGGATTAAATCTTGAAGGGGCTATGTGGAAATGGATTTCGCAGATGCAATTGGATTCCTACAGGTTCGCTCTCTTAACCTTTACATGTTCAGTTCTTGAATTGTGTTTTTACTTATTTTGTATACATAGTCCAATTAGCCTTACTTTTATGTCTCCTATTATGAGTCTCATGATAGAATTGGGATTTTAAGTCCTAATAAGAAGAGTATATCAGGTAGAGGGCAGTCACACAAATTCCAGTTCAAATAATTGAGAATGATTTGAACTTGTTGAGATTCATAACTTTCACCATGAGACAGATTGTGGAGACAATTTTTTACTGCCAGAATTTATTCATAGCTAGCAAAAATAAGCTCATTGAAACATGCTATAAGACCAGTTTTCAAATTGGTGTTTGGTATATTAAGGAGCATGAGGCGTTTGATCTAGTTTTAGTTTTGATTATGATGATTTTGTGATGTTGGGAAAATTACAGGTCCATTAGATATGGCGAGCATAATGATATCAGAATCATTGAAGATTCATGTTGCTTGAAGGCTATTATATTTTAGAGCATTAATAATTCTCCTTTGATTGTTGGATACGGCTACCAGTGGGATTTCAAGGAGGCTGTCTCTGATCTTAAAAAGGTTGTGGAATGTTTGAGAAACATCGTGGCAAAGGGATCATGCTCTTCTAGTTTCATTTTGATGCACCCATATTTGGAGTACTGTCTTGGCATCCTGCCTTTCTGTGTTGAGTAAATGGATTAAGGAATGTATTTGTTGTAATGTATTAACTAAATGGAAGAAGTGCATTGTCATTCCATATTTGAAAATCTTTCTACAATTGATTCTAAAATCAAAATATATTATGAGAAAAAACTTCTGAATGCCAGAATTGATTCTAAAAAGAAATAAGCTTATCCAAACATGCTTTGATAAATATTTAAAAATCCTTCTACAATTTCTAAAGTTATAAGTATGGGGGATTTTATGGATTTATTATGTTCTATTCATGTATATCAATGTTTTCCTTTAGATTTATTATCTTGATTAAGGTCAAATAATGCATAAAATAGTAAATTATGAGGTTCACATATTGGGGGGTTTGTAGCGAGCAGTAGCCTCAAATTTGTAAATCTGCCTTTAGCATTTAGTGGCGGTTAGAGGCTGCCGGTAATAATAACTCAAAATTATAAATCTGCCTTTGGCATTTGGTGGCGGTTAGAGGCCGCTGGGTAATAATAACTCGACCACCAGAAACATATTATACGCATTAGTGTACATATATTATAGCATTATTCTCATATTAATATTATAGATATATAATACTTTTTTTGGACGTATATATATATATATATATATATATATATATATATATATATATATATATATATATATATATATATATAAAATACTTATACATTTGTGAATTAAAAACGATCATGTTTTATTTTTATTTACATTTTAAGATGAAATAATTTTTATTTAAATCATATTATCCGGGGGTATGCTTATGAGTACTGGTGATGGGAAAGTTGAAGAAAGACCATATTGGGCCTCATAAGAAAGAGTGGTGGCCCAACATGAGTCCTGGTCATGGGAAAGTCGAAGAAAAACCTTATTAGGCCTCATAAGAAAGAGTGGGGGCCCAACATGAGTCCCGGTGATGTGGAAGTGGGAGAAATATCTTATTGGGCCTCATTAGGAAGAGTGGTGGCCCAACATGAGTCATGGTGATGGGAAAGTCAAAGAAAGACCATATTGGGCCTCATAAGGAAGAGTGGCCCAACATAAGTTCGGATGATGGAAAAGTTGAAGAAAGACCTTATAGGATCTTATTGGACCTCATAAGGAGGGGGCCAACATGAGTCCCGATGATGGAGAAGTCGAAGAAATACCTTGTTGGGTCTCATAAGGAAGAGTGGTGTCCTAACATGACTTCCGGTGATGAGGAAGTCGAAGAAAGACCATATTGGGTCTCATAAGGAAGATAGGCCCAACATAAGTCTCAGTGATGGGAAAGTCGAAGAAATACCTTATTGGATCTTATTGCGCCTCATAAGGAAGAGTCGTGGCCCAACATGAGTCCCGGTGATGGAAAAGTCAAAGGAAGACCAGATTGGGCTCATAAGGAAGAGTGGCCCAACATGAGTCCCGGTGATGGGGAAGTCAAAGGAAGACCAGATTGGGCCTCATAAGGAAGAGTGACCCAACATGAGTCCCAATGAAGGGAAAGTCGAGAAAAGACCTTATTGGGCCTCATAAGAAAGAGTGGTGGACCAACAAGAGTCTCGTGATGGGGAAGTCGAAGGAAGACCATATTGGGCCTCATAAGGAAGAGTAGCCCAACATTTGTCCCAGTGAAGGAAAAGTCGAAGAAAGACCTTACTGGATCTTATTGGGCCTCATAAGGAAGAGTGGTGGCCCAACATGAGTCCTGATATGGGGAAGTCAAAGGAAGACCATATTGGGCCTCACAAGGAAGAGTGGCCCAACATGAGTCCCAGTGAAGGGAAGAGTGGTGGCCCAACATGAGTTCCGTAATGGGGAAGTCGAAGGAAGACCATATTGGGCGTCATAAGGAAGAGTGGCCCAACATGAGTCCCGGTGAAGGGAAAGGAGAAGAAAGACCTTATTGGGCCTCAACAGGAAGAATGATGCCCAACATGAGTCCCGGTGATTAGAAAGTCGAAGAAAGACCTTATTGGGCCTCATAAAGAAGAGTGGTGGCCCAACATGAGTCCTAATGATGAGAAATTCGAAGAAATACCTTATTGGACCTTATTGGGCATCATAAGGAAAAGTAGTGGCCCAACGTAAGTCATAGGGGAACGAATCCTCTCATGTTTATTTTCTCTCAATTTTCTACAGTGGACATTTGTGGCGGTTTTTTGCCGCCACAAGTATTAAAACACCGCCACAAGTGTTGCCAATATTTTTCAACAGCATTTGTGGCGGTCTGATAACATTTTGTGGCGGCTAGAAACCGCCACAAATGTCCATTGCAGAATATTGGAGAAAATAAACATGAGAGGATCCCCACCCAAGTCATAGTTAGTCATGAACCCAATAAATTCTAGTTTTGACAATTAATTAGAAAATTTGTTGCTAGCTTAGTGGTTGTTATAAATGTATGTTTGTTTGGGGGTCACTGGTTCGATTTTTCTTGGCTAACTTTTTTAATGTTAAGAGTTACTCTTTAATTTTTAACCATCTTGCACTATCGTTTCTCACCGGGACTTCCCCATCACGAAACTCCACAAGTTTATATTTAAAGCATATTTGCAATTTTGGCGGTTGTAACGTGTAACACCCCGATTTTGGTGGCGTCACTTTAGTAACCAAAAAGAAAATAAAGCGGAAAAACGTGAATTTTTTTTGATTTGTTTAAATAATAAAATTAAAGACTTGTCGAAATAAAGACTCTACAGCGAAAGATAAACATAACTAATGTACACTATATTTACAGCCCCCGCCGTAAGTAGTGAACCACGTCACGAGTATCCTCCAGTGACGGGAAGTAACCGAAAGTAGTGCCCGTGGGCAATATGTACAAAACCAAAGTGAAAGGTCAAGTGTTCGTAATACAGTCCTCCAACACGAAAGTAGGTCAGCCCAAAACGGCCTAAACAAGACCTCCTAGTCCGACCAACTCTCTGTGATTTCCATAAAGAAAACCACACAAAAAGCTAACGGTCGCGGACCTACCCTGCCCCAAAATACGAACATGAAGACCAGAGCTATAACGCTACTCCTACCCTAATCCTGTCCAGAGGAGTACACCCCAGCACCCACAACTACATGCTGGCATGATCATCGTTCGAATCAGAATCCAGGACGACTAGGTCAATGTCTGCAACCATCCCCCCTCTCGCTACTGCAACATGCTCCTGAGCTGGTCTCACGGGTCCAGGACCCGATCCAAAGTCATCAGCAACAACAACAGTAGGTGAGCTAGAGTCCGATGAAGACCCTTCCACTGGCTCATCCTCCGAGGGGTCCTCGTCGTCAGAAGACAACGGTGGTGGTGGTGCTCCTACACCGGGTCCACAGTGCATGCCGGGTGGCAGGTTAAAGCTGACAGTGTAACGCCTCAGAACTCCCTCCGTCAAGTGTCCTAGACTGTCGACACGATCTTCCATTATTCTCCCCGAGTAAATCGCTCTGTAGCCAGCGGGGTCGACCACCCATGAGCCGGGGATCTCCTGATCAAGCATCTCAAACCTAGTCCCCCCCGAAGGGTGGACCATCGTAAACCAATCCGCCATGGACATCTGACAATGGGCGTAGTCCGCCAAAACACTAACAGAAGGCGCGGGGGTCAACTCAAAGTATTACATAAGTAATACACCCAGTAGATAAAGTTTAAGGAATAGCTACTTAGGCTTAGAAGCTTGTGATAGCATTATAAATTGTATATCTTCCAATTGAATATAAATGATAATTACTGACAATTAACATATATCAAGTAAGATTAACAAGTATCAATCACATTCGGCAACTAAGTCAGTATGCATGGTGCATGAATGAGATGACGAGGAACAAGATGCAATCCGGAAGGATGGGCACCAACGAGTCAATCCTAGCACCGGCCATAGTGGGACCATTTCCGTTCGGGTGTCTCTTATACCAAACAAAATGTAGTCAGATCAGCAGTATACCCGCAGCCCTGCCATTTCCGTCTGCTACTAAGAATCACCGCAATGTTCTTATGTGGAAATCCGGGTCTTATGACCATTTTGGAATCCACCGAGGTCCGACACCCCACCGTGTATAAACCTCAAAATGTGTGAATGAATGCAACGTGATTAGCCAAACAACGTCAAATAAACGGTCGATGAAGACTTTTTCTATTCGGAGCTTCAAACGAAGATTCCACACGCAAACACCTATTTCTTTCGATGTTTCTAATCTTTCTTCAGAAAGAAGTTATCTCATCCGACATCAACTGTAAAAAGTAGTTTTTCGGGTAAAATAAATTTACACCGACTTTGGATCGTTTGCCTTAATTCCAAGAAACCTATTTTGAGTTCTGGAATTCTGTCGCCAGAACCTATCTTAGAATTCACAGAGGAAGGCACAGGAAAAATCGGAATCGCAAAATTTTCATTTTTCCGCATTTTCCATCAACTATAAATAGCTTGAAAAAAATCAAAAATTTCTCACCACCATTGCCATTGAACACGCGAGCTTGAGAGGAGAAGGGGAGGAAGAGATTTTCACCGTTTCTTGCCTGACCGCTGCACCGACAGTTGCTACTCGAAGACCTCGAGGTATAGATGTTATTCCTTACTTCTGATCGTCAATTCTGTCGTTTTTCTCTATGTCTTTCTGTGCTCAAAGTTTCGAGCTTTTTGTAAAACTGTCCAAATAACTTGATTTCTCTGTCTAAACTTATTCCCTGCATGCCCAAGAGCAATATTAGCGGATTACATTTCGCCGAATCTCGCCGAATTGCCGCTGAGTTTCAATTCTGCTCAAAAACCCATTTTCTGACCAAAGCTTCGCCCTTTAGACTTAAAACTCTCGACTGAGCTTAGCTCCAGTAGTATTAGTTGTCATAAACGTCGTTGGTGACGTCCCCATCTAATTTGTTTTTTGAAATTCCAATTTTGAAATTCCGAGCTAAAAACACTGACCAAAATACCCCTGCGTCAGTTTTCGATCCGATAAATTTTCCGAGCTTTACTTCGCCTTAGTTACGACTAATGATAACCTAGGAACCAAGTTTGATCGAAGAAAAAGCGCTGGACACATTTAATGTGTGTGGCCGAGAGCACCCTTAAGGAGGGGAGGAAAATTTCTCTTTTTCGAAAACTCGTCTTATCGCGTTAGATTATCGTACTTCGGAGTTTATAATGCTTCGTGTAACCTTAGTAATTATTGTTTGCTGAGTTTCTGACTGATCGTGATTGAATTCTGTGATTTCGCTCTAAGGTTCGTTTGAGGAATTCCAAGGAGCGGAAGGAGGAGATTGTGAAGGAACGCTGCAGGATCGCACTTGAGGAGCTACAGGTGAGGACTACTCACTGAATACTAGCTAATGCTTTAGGTGTCGACGAATTCGACTTGATTTATTGTTTATGCACTTGATTGTGATTGACTGGGAAATGTTTTCTGAGGCTTTGGCTGACAATGTTGAATATTCATCGCTGGATTTGTTTTTGCTATTGATTCCCATGCTATGTGCTAAATGGTTAATCTAGGATGTGTTGATATTGATTCACATGCTATTTGCTAAATGGTTAATCTAGGGTGTGTTGATATATGTGCCATGACTGTTGGATTGTGTTACTTTGATTATGCAATTACACATATATCTGTTGTACGTCAGAGTGAGGATAACGGGCAGTTATGCCACACTCATCATGAGATTTTGGGAAGGTTTGACGGGACGAACGGAGGTTTGGGCCTTGTTATTGTTTTAGTGGATCGAGACCTTCTCTGGGAATTACTTGGGATTATGGGATCTTTTAAACTCATAAGATTAGAGATAAAACTAAATGGAAACTATTTTACAAGGAAAAATTCATAAGACACTAAACAACCTCTGAACCCTTGAAATAATGATAACAGCCTCAGATGGAAGCTTAGGCTCTGGATATTAGTTTTGGAAAATGAGAAGTGTCGCCGAATCCAAGTTTCGGGGAAACTAATAAGTTTCTGAGTATGTTGATACTCTTTTGCTCGATGAGCAGTTTTATCATTTGGCTATCTAAAAGATAAGCCGGGAAATTAATAAGTTTATGAGTACGTTGATGCTCTTTTGCTCGATGAGCAGTTTTATCGTTTGGCTATCTAAAAGATAAGCCGGGAAATTAATAAGTTTCTGAGTATGTTGATACTCTTTTGCTCGATGAGCAGAATCGACATTTACCTTAGGGTATTCTTTTTAGAGACAATAAGTTAGCTAGAACACGTGACGAGTGAGGTCGGAGACGTTGTTTGGCTAATCACGAGCAAAAGAGTAAAACTGCTCATCGAGCAAAAGAGCATCAACGTACTCAAAAACTTATTAATTTCCCGGCTTATCTTTTAGATAGCCAAACGATAAAACTGCTCATCGAGCAAAAGAGTATCAACATACTCAGAAACTTATTAGTCTCCCCGAAACTTGGATTCGGCGACACTTCTCATTTTCCAAAACTAATATCCAGACCCTAAGCTTCCATCTGAGGTTGTTATCATTATTTCAAGGGTTCAGAGGTTGTTTAGTGTCTTATGAATTTTTCCTTGTAAAATAGTTTCCATTTAGTTTTATCTCTAATCTTATGAGTTTAAAAGATCTCATAATCCCAAGTAATTCCCAGAGAAGGTCTTGATCCACTAAAACAATAACAAGGCCCAAACCTCCGTTCGTCCCGTCAAACTTTCCCAAAATCTCATGATGAGTGTGGCATAACTGCCCGTTATCCTCACTCTGACGTACAACAGATATATGTGAAATTGCATAATCAAAGTAACACAATCCAACAGTCATGGCATATATATCAACACACCCTAGATTAACTACTTAGCAAATAGCATGTGAATCAATATCAACACATCCTAGATTAACCATGTAGCACATAGCATGGGAATCAATAGCAAAAACAAATCCAGCGATGAATATTCAACATTGTCAGCCGAAGCCTCAGAAAACATTTCCCAGTCAATCACAATCAAGTGCATAAACAATAAATCAAGTCGAATTCGTCGACACCTAAAGCATTAGCTAGTATTCAGTGAGTAATCCTCACCTGTAGCTCCTCAAGTGCGATCCTGCAGCGTTCCTTCACAATCTCCTCCTTCCGCTCCTTGGAATTCCACAAACGAACCTTAGAGCGAAATCACAGAATTCAATCACGATCAGTCAGAAACTCAGCAAACAATAATTACTAAGGTTACACGAAGCATTATAAACTCCAAAGTACGATAATCTAACGCGATAAGACGAGTTTTCGAAAAAGAGAAATTTTCCTCCTCCCCTTAAGGGTGCTCTCGTCCACACACATTAAATGTGTCCGGCGCTTTTTCTTCGATCAAACTTGGTTCCTAGGTTATCATTAGTCGTAACTAAGGCGAAGTAAAGCTCGGAAAAATTATCGGATCGAAAACTGACGCAGGGGTATTTTGGTCAGTGTTTTTAGCTCTGATGAGCAATATTTTACCCATTTTATATAGCCTTAATTTGTCATTATTAATGATTATTCGTAATTAATTGACCTTGCTTGACAGAGATTTCTATTATTTGGTCTAATTACGTTTATTCTTATTTTCAGGTTTTATTTGACATCAAGGGCATTTTGGGGAATTGCGGAATGAAGATTTGATTGTGCTGGAGTGAAGATTGTATTTTAGGAAAAATTAGGATTTAATTTCGGAATAAATTAAGTTTGATATCTTTCAGATTCAAACTTATTTAGGTTGTTATTTTAAAACTCTATCTTTAGGATTTATTAGGATTTACTGTTATCTTTTAGGATTTGATTAGGATTTGTGATCTCAGCTCCTATTTAAGGATTTGTGCTGAGAGAAACAAGGACCTTTTTTACCATCTACATTATTATTTTATGCAATTTTCGAATTTCAGTTATATTAGAGCTCTGCTAGGGTTTTATGCTTTTAATCCCTACTCTCTTCTCCAATATAATTGTTGAATTCGCCCGATCCATGGAAGGCTAATTCCTTTCGAACGAATTCCTTTGCAAAGTATATCGCGCTCTTGAGGTATAGTGCTTAATAGAATTCACATGATTAGTTTTCTTCATCTCTACTTCTGGCTTAGGTTTGCTTAATTCCTTATGATTAGAAATAGAAGATGATGTATGTTCGCTTAGTTCATATTAGGGCGTAAACGATTCTTAATCGCTTAGTTTAGGAATCTGTGAATTAGTTATCTCTTAGTTAATTAATTCTCACGAACTAGGAAACTAATAACAAGAATTGATCTTTAGATACCCGTGATTGAGCAGCGATATACTGAACAAAGGGATTCGTCCGTCTTTAATTGATCATATTAATCTTTGTTTACTTTCTGCTAATCTTTTGAACTGAATCACAAACCCCCCCAGTGTGTGTGCGTTCTTAATACTGAATCTTTGTTGAAACGATAATCCTTGGGAAACGACCTAGGACTCACTTCCTAGTTACTACAGTTTTCTAAATTAATTATTTGTATCGGGTACGGCCTCGATCAAATTTGGCGCCGTTGCCGGGGACTATCGTCTTTACCAAAGGTTTAATAGAGTTAGTATTAGTAGTATTTGTATTATTAGTAGTAGTATTAACAAGTTCGATCTCTGACGCAGGTACTGGATTTGTTGGTGAAGGTAAGGATTAGTGATTTGTGAAGGATAATTAGGCTGTAACTTCAAACGGCCATATCTTTTGCTCCAAAACTCGGAATTCAACATATTATATATGCTTTTGGGGTAGAAAAAAATTTCCAATTCATCCGTGAGATCGATTCTTAAAAACGCAAAAAGAGGCCTTCCTCCAAAAGTTTTTTTAGGGTTTCGAAAAAAAAAAATTTACTTTCAAGTGATTCTTATTCTAATTGGGATACTTAGTGTTGCATGACTAGGGCTAATCCTGGGTTTTTGCATCCATTTATTTCTGAAATAGATCGAGAATTTCATAGGTTAATTAGAGCACGTAGAGCTTTTGTTACTGATCCTCATTTAAGTGATTCTGATTCTGACCTTGATTTTGATTCTGAATTTGTTGCAGTTTCTGAAAACATGGCTGAAGAAGGACCGCGAGAAAGAACATTAAGGGAGCTGGCTGCACCTGATTTCACCTACGAAAGCTTGTGTATCCAGTATCCTGAGGATGTACCATGTGTACTCAAAACTGGACTAATCCATTTATTGCCTAAGTTTGGTGGTCTTGCAGGTGAAGATCCTCATATGCATATCAAGGAGTTTCGTACTGTCATATCCACCATGAAGCCTCCTGAAGTTGACAAAGATCATATCTTTTTGAAGGCTTTTCCTCATTCCCTTCAGGGAACTGCAAAGACTTGGCTGTATAACCTGCCTCCTTCATCCATTGCAAGCTGGGACGACCTGAAAAGAAAGTTTCTTGAGAAGTTCTTCCCTGCCTCTAGGACAACTTCAATCAGAAAAGACATCTCAGGAATCAGGCAGCTACATGGAGAGACTCTACATGAATACTGGGAAAGATTCAAGACACTATGTGTGAGCTGCCCCCATCACCAGATTACCGAGCAGCTCCTAGTTCAGTATTTCTATGAGGGTTTGCTCAACATGGAGAGACATCTCATTGATGCTGCTTGTGGAGGTGCATTGAATGACATGACTCCTACTGAAGCCAGGCAGTTGTTTGAGAAGATGGCTGCTAATTCTCAGCAGTTTCAAACAAGGAGTAATGATGCTGTTAAAACTGTTAATGAGATTGGGACAGATCCAAGGATGGACAAGCTTGAGAAGAGGATGGAAACCATTGCCAGCTTGGTTACTCAATTGGCCATGAACCAGAATAAACCTTCACAACAGGAAAAGGTTTGTGGCATTTGCACTAAAGACCATAATACTGATGTTTGTCCTTCTCTGCAGGAACCTACAGATGAGAATCCTGAAGCATATGCTGCCAAGATTTTCAATAATCGACCTCAGCAAAATTATGATCTGTCATCTAACAGATATAATCCTGGCTGGAGAAATCATCCGAATCTTAGATGGTCTGATCAGTCACAACCTGCCAAAGCACCGTTTCAGAATAATGCTAGACCATATGTTCCTCCTCCAATGCAACAACAGGCTAACAACCCTGCTGCACCGCAATCTAAAGAATCTTCATTGGAGGATATGTTGAAGCAGATGACAGCCCAAAACATGCAGTTCCAACAAGACACCAGATCCTCTATTCAGAATCTGACCACCTAGATAGGACAGATGGCTACTTCAATAAACCAGCTACAGTCCCAGAATTCTGATAAGCTGCCCTCTCAGACGGTTGTCAATCCAAGAAATGTGAGTGCCATCACCTTACGGTCGGGGAAGAAAATTGATGTAGATCATGGACCAGAGCCAGAGCCTGAACCTAAAAAGGAGACAGAGACCACTGCCACAAGAACCTTCCAAGTACAACCACCTTCCATTCCTCTTCCATTCCCTCCGAAAGCTATGCCAAGCAAAAAGAAGGAAGAGACAGATAAGGGAATCTTGGAGATATTCAAGAAAGTGGAGGTGAACATACCTCTACTTGATGCACTCAAGCAAATTCCAAGATATGCAAAGTTTCTGAAAGAATTATGCACTCAGAAAAGGAAGCTGAAAGGAAATGAAAGAGTTCGCATGGGGAGAAACGTTTCTGCAATCATAGGTAAAGTTGGTAAACCTGCTCCTGTTTCTGATGTTCCTGAAAAGTGTGAGGATCCAGGTACGTTTTCTGTTCCTTGCGTCATAGGTGATACTAAATTTGAAAATTCCATGCTAGATCTAGGAGCTTCAATTAATGTGATGCCTATGTCTATTTTTAAATCACTTTCACTTGGACCTTTGAAACCTACGGGTGTTGTCATCCAATTAGCAAATAGGAGCACGGCACACCCTGCTGGTTGGGTAGAGGATGTTTTGGTTAGGGTTGGTGAACTTGTTTTCCCTGCTGATTTTTATGTGCTTGAAATGGAAAAAGAATCTTCCCGTAATACAGTTCCTATCATTTTGGGGAGACCATTTTTAAAGACAGCCCGAACCAAGATAGATGTTTATGCTGGTACACTGACTATGGAATTCGGTGATATTGTGGTTAGGATAAATATTTTTGATGCTATGAAACATCCACCTGAAGACTATTATGTGTTTCATATTGATTTGCTTGATGAACTGCTTGATGATATGCTTGATGAACATGAATCTGATTTCCTACATGATTCTGATTTCCCTTCACTAACAGGTATTGGATCAAGCGCTTACCACTACGCCAAAAGCAATTGCTGTTAGTGAGGGCGCAACTTTATTTCCTTATAGCACAGAGTCCTCAAGGGGCTGCGATGTTAAGCGCCATGGGGTGGGATGTTAAGCCCATCGAATCCTAAGGGTGACGCTGGATTAATAAATCCAACAATCTCCCCCCCAGTGTTAGCCGGGGGATTCGAACCCATGACCTTGCTCTGATACCACTTATTGGATCAAGCGCTTACCACTACGCCAAAAGCAATTGCTGTTAGTGAGGGCGCAACTTTATTTCCTTATAGCACAGAGTCCTCAAGGGGCTGCGATGTTAAGCGCCATGGGGTGGGATGTTAAGCCCATCGAATCCTAAGGGTGACGCTGGATTAATAAATCCAACAACAGGGTCATACACTTGTCATACATGTACTGCTACTGAAATGTGTGATTCTTGCATTGATCAATTTTTGGACACTGTTGTTGTTGACTCAGATGTTAAGAAATCTGATTGCACTAACCCAGTTGTTGAAGTGCAGGCTGCAGAAACTGTATCTGCTAGTTTGGTTCCATCTGTTTTGCAGGCACCCGTATTGGAGCTTAAGCCCTTACCAGATAACCTCAAGTACGCTTACTTGGAGGATGATAAGAAGCTCCCTGTCATTGTTTCCTCTCTCCTTCGTGAAAATCAAGAGGAAAAGTTGCTGCAAGTACTAAAGAAGCACAAGAAAGCTATTGGTTGGACCTTAGCTGACATTCCTGGGATTAGTCCATCCATGTGCATGCATAGAATACTCTTGGAAGAAGGAGCGAAGCCAGTAAGACAACCACAAAGGAGACTTAACCCAGTGATACTTGATGTTGTGAAGAAGGAGATCGCCAAGCTGCTACAAGCTGGAATTATATATCCGATCTCTGACAGCCCTTGGGTGAGCCCAGTTCAAGTGGTCCCTAAGAAGACAGGACTGACCGTAGTGAAGAATGAGAGGAACGAGCTTATCCCTACTCGAGTGCAAAACAGTTGAAGAGTCTGCATTGATTATAGGAGGCTCAATCAAGCAACTAGAAAGGATCACTTTCCTTTGCCCTTCATTGATCAAATGCTTGAGCGCTTAGCAGGTAAAAGTCACTACTGTTTTCTTGATGGTTTTTCTGGGTACTTTCAAATTCACATTGCTCCTGAGGACCAAGAAAAGACCACATTCACTTGTCCCTTTGGCACTTTTGCCTATAGGAGGATGCCTTTTGGCCTATGCAATGCCCCTGGTACATTCCAGCGGTGCATGGTAAGTATTTTCAGTGATTTCTTAGAGAGTTGCATCGAGGTCTTTATGGATGATATCACTGTTTACGGATCTTCATTTGATACATGTTTAGATAATCTGGATAAAGTTTTGCATAGGTGCATTGAAATTAACCTTGTTTTGAATTATGAGAAGTGTCATTTTATGGTAGAGCAAGGCATAGTTCTAGGTCATGTGATTTCTAACAAAGGCATAGAGGTGGATCCTGCCAAGATAGATGTTATTTCACATTTGCCTTACCCCTCTTGCGTGCGAGAGGTGCGTTCTTTTCTTGGCCATGCAGGTTTTTATCGCAGGTTCATTCAGGATTTCAGCAAGAGAGCCCTTCCTCTTTCTAACTTGCTGCAGAAGGAAGTGGCGTTTGATTTTGATGAGAAATGCAGAGAGGCGTTCGATTGCCTCAAGAAAGCCCTGACCACCACTCCTATCATTCAGGCACCGGATTGGACAGCCCCTTTTGAGCTTATGTGTGATGCCTCTAATTACGCATTGGGTGCTGTCCTTGCTCAAAAAGTAGATAAGTTGCCTAGGGTAATATATTATGCATCTAGAACTTTAGATTCTGCACAAGCGAATTACACAACCACTGAAAAAGAACTTCTAGCTATTGTGTTTGCTCTAGATAAATTTCGATCATATTTGCTAGGTTCTAGAATTATTGTGTACACTGACCATGCAGCTCTAAAGTTCCTGTTGAAGAAGGCTGAATCAAAACCTAGGTTGATCCGATGGATGCTCTTACTCCAAGAGTTTGACTTGGAGATTAGAGATAGAAGTGGAGCACAGAATTTGGTGGCCGATCACTTGAGTCGGATAGAGAGGGATGCTGATACTCTCTTCCCATTAGAGATGACTTTCCGGATGAACGGCTCTTTAATATTTCAGTTTCTTTTCCAGCACCCTGGTTTGCTAATATTGTAAATTATTTAGTTGCTTATGTTTTCCCTCCATTTGCTTCTAGAGCTCAGATTGCTAAGCTCAAGAGTGATGCTAAATATTATTGTTGGGATGACCCCTATTTGTGGAAGTTTTGTACTGACCAGGTTATTAGGAGGTGCATTCCAGATCATGAGATTGAGTCAGTCCTTCAGTTTTGCCATGCTTCTGCAGTGGGTGGTCACTTTGGACCCCAAAGGACAGCACGCAAGGTGCTTGATTCTGGATTTTACTGGCCCACCATCTTCAAAGATGCGGCAAGGATTTGCAGCACCTGTGAGCCATGTCAGAGAGCAGGCGGTACCATTTCTTGGAGAAAAGAGATGCCTCAACAGCCCATGCTGTTTTGTGAGGTCTTTGATGTATGGGGTATCGATTTTATGGGTCCTTTTCCTGTTTCTTTTGGTTTTTATTATATTTTTCTTGCTGTTGATTATGTTTCTAAATGGGTGGAAGCTAAGGCCACCCGGACTAATGATTCTCGAGTTGTTGTGGATTTTGTTAGGTCTAACATCTTTTGCAGGTTTGGCATTCCTAGAGCAATCATTAGTGACCAAGGCACCCATTTCTGCAATAGGTCCATGCAAGCTCTTCTCAAGAAATATGGGGTTGTTCATAGAATTTCCACACCATACCATCCTCAAACAAATGGGCAAGCTGAGAATTCCAACAGAGAGATAAAGAGGATCTTGGAGAAGACGGTCCAGCCTAACAGGAAGGATTGGAGCAATAGACTTGAGGATGCTCTTTGGGCCCATCGTACTGCTTACAAAGCACCCATCGGAATGTCTCCTTATCGCGTTGTTTTTGGTAAGGCATGTCATCTCCCTGTTGAGATAGAGCATCGTGCTTATTGGGCTGTGAAGACTTGCAACTTGGCTCTTGATCAAGCTGGTGGCGAAAGGAAGCTTCAATTGAGTGAGTTAGATGAGATCCGCTTGGAAGCCTATGAGAACTCTAAGTTCTACAAAGAGAAGACCAAAATATTCCATGATAGCTTGATTTCCAGAAAAGACTTTTTGGTTGGACAACAAGTGTTGTTGTATAACTCTAGGCTTGGCCTAATGAGCGGTAAGCTTCGTTCTAAGTGGATTGGTCCTTTTGTTGTTACTAATATGTTTCCTTATGGTACTGTAGAGATCAAAAGTGAATCCACAGATAAGAGCTTCAAAGTTAATGGTCATCGCCTCAAGCATTTCCTCACTAATCCTTCTCTTGTGGATGCTACCATGGACGATGTTTCCTTGGTTGTTTCCACCCTCCTCCCGCCATGAATCAGGGAGTTTTCTTTCCCTTCTTTACTTTTATTGCACTTGTTCAATTCCATATTTGTTATGCTTCATTGGGACAATGTGTAGTTTAAGTGTGGGGGGGGGGGGGGAGATTAGCTTAGGTAGAATAAATTAGATGAATAAATTGATGCATGCTTCTCTTTGAATTCTTAGGTCTTGTTTAGATTATGGGCATTTCCTTTCTTTGAACTGAGTCATGATATCTTGTGATGTGAATCCATGCATTCTTGTTGTCAAGTTACTTTTGAAAATTGAGGGGTTGAAACAATTATGATAGACTTAATTCCCCTGTGAGAGTTTTTGAGCCTTAACTGTAGGTGGTCAACCGTATGCCATGCCATCTCTAATCTTTTTCTTGTGTGATTGCACTCTTGATTACTTGCACTCTAGAACTTGACTTGACGCTTGTTTCTACTTGATATTCACATGCACATATTGAGGTGATTTTAAGCATTTTCTTCTTTTAATTAATAAGCCACTAGCCATATAAGCTTACCTTGAATGAATTATCCTTTGATAACCACTTTGAGCCTTTTTACCCTTCTTTTCTTTAGCTCATTACAAGCTTATAAGTGAAAAACCATGATTGACCTAATCTTAGGGAATTTTGGAGCTTTGGAATTGTTTTGGGAGTAAGTACTAAGTGGGTAAGGGTGCATTGTTCTTTAATTCTTCCAATTCTCGGTTATGCTTAGTTGGTTATTGTAAATAAGTATGGTGGTGATGTTTTCCTTACCAGTTTTGTTATTCAGTTAAAAAAAAAAAGAAAAAAAAAAGAAGGCCAAAGAGGAAAGAGGAAAAAATGAATGAAAGGATGAAGGATGAAAAGTTGAAGTGTGGAATTGGAGGAAGAATTGCAAATCTTATGCTATGAAATTGGGTTGATTTTGACCTACTTCTTACTTATTCCCCATTGCTCCTTTATTTCTTAAGGTTTTAGCTACTTATCCCATATTCTGTCCTACCTTGTCCTTGGCCCCATTACAACCTTTAAAAGTCCTTTTTGATCTTTATGTGCATGTGTTTTTGATTGTTGATGTTAGCGTCTTGTCAAGCCTATGGTAGTGTTTGTTCTCATGAAGTGCCTTGAGCGTAAACACAAACCTTAAACACTTGAGTGTAAACACTTTGAGAGCATAACTTGTGAGGTTCTATCATCTTTGTTCTCACCTCTTGGTTGGATTGGTTACTTTACATGCTTGGATGTTTGGATGATATTCATGGATTTCTTGTCTCTTTGATTCTTCAGTTGATTTTGCCCATTTCTCTACATTACCTAGGATTCATTGTTAAGTATGTGATCTTTTAGGTTATTGCATGATTCACTTCCAGTTACAAATTGGTTTTCATGTTCTTAATTCTTTATTTTGCCCAGGAGTGCAAAAGGCTAAGTGTGGGGGTATTTGATGAGCAATATTTTACCCATTTTATATAGCCTTAATTTGTCATTATTAATGATTATTCGTAATTAATTGACCTTGCTTGACAGAGATTTCTATTATTTGGTCTAATTACGTTTATTCTTATTTTCAGGTTTTATTTGACATCAAGGGCATTTTGGGGAATTGCGGAATGAAGATTTGATTGTGCTGGAGTGAAGATTGTATTTTAGGAAAAATTAGGATTTAATTTCGGAATAAATTAAGTTTGATATCTTTCAGATTCAAACTTATTTAGGTTGTTATTTTAAAACTCTATCTTTAGGATTTATTAGGATTTACTGTTATCTTTTAGGATTTGATTAGGATTTGTGATCTCAGCTCCTATTTAAGGATTTGTGCTGAGAGAAACAAGGACCTTTTTTACCTTCTACATTATTATTTTATGCAATTTTCGAATTTCAGTTATATTAGAGCTCTGCTAGGGTTTTATGCTTTTAATCCCTACTCTCTTCTCCAATATAATTGTTGAATTCGCCCGATCCATGGAAGGCTAATTCCTTTCGAACGAATTCCTTTGCAAAGTATAGCGCGCTCTTGAGGTATAGTGCTTAATAGAATTCGCATGATTAGTTTTCTTCATCTCTACTTCTGGCTTAGGTTTGCTTAATTCCTTATGATTAGAAATAGAAGATGATGTATGTTCACTTAGTTCATATTAGGGCGTAAACGATTCTTAATCGCTTAGTTTAGGAATCTGTGAATTAGTTATCGCTTAGTTAATTAATTCTCACGAACTAGGAAACTAATAACAAGAATTGATCTTTAGATACCCGTGATTGAGCAGCGATATACTGAACAAAGGGATTCGTCCGTCTTTAATTGATCATATTAATCTTTGTTTACTTTCTGCTAATCTTTTGAACTGAATCACAAAACCCCCCCCAGTGTGTGTGCGTTCTTAATACTGAATCTTTGTTGAAACGATAATCCTTGGGAAACGACCTAGGAGTCACTTCCTAGTTACTACAGTTTTCTAAATTAATTATTTGTATCGGGTACGGCCTCGATCAAGCTCGGAATTTCAAAATTGGAATTTCGAAAAACAAATTAGATGGGGACGTCACCAACGACGTTTATGACAACTAATCCTAGTGGCGCTAAGCTCAGTCGAGAGTTTTAAGTCTAAAGGGCGAAGCTTTGGTCAGAAAATGGGTTGCTGAGCAGAATTGAAACTCGGCGGCAATTCGGCGAGATTCGGCGAAATGTAATCCGCTAAACATGCTCTTGGGCATGCAGGGAATAAGTTTAGACAGAGAAATCAAGTTATTTGGACAGTTTTACAAAAAGCTCGAAACTTTGAGCACAGAAAGACATCGAGAAAAACGACATAATTGACGATCAGAAGTAAGGAATAACATCTATACCTCGAGGTCTTCGAGTAGCAACTGTCGGTGCAGCGATCAGGCAAGAAACGGCGAAAATCTCTTCCTCCCCTTCTCCTCTCAAGCTCGCGGGTTCAATGGCAATGGTGGTGAGAAATTTTTGATTTTTTTCAAGCTATTTATAGTTGATGGAAAATGCGGAAAAATGAAAATTTCGCGATTCCGATTTTTCCTGTGCCTTCCTCTGTGAATTCTAAGATAGGTTCTGGCGACAGAATTCCATAACTCAAAATAGGTTTCTTGGAATTAAGGCAAACGATCCAAAGTCGGTGTAAAGTTATTTTACCCGAAAAACTACTTTTTGCAGTTGATGTCGGATGAGATAACTTCTTTCTGAAGAAAGATTAGAAACATCGAAAGAAATAGGTGATCGCGTGTGGAATCTTCGTTTGAAGCTCCGAATAGAAAAAGTCTTCATCGATCGTTTATTTTAGGTTTCTTGAGCTATCGGAGATTTAGTTTCGGCAAACCTCCGAGAACTAGAATCGGACGTTCGTACATTCCAGGGTTTCGTATCGAAACGCTTGTCATGGAAAGGATTAAGAGAAGTTCTAACATTTCACTGAAGATTTTTGGAATTAGTTTCTATCGTGTCTTTAAGTGCAAATTAGTCGTTTACTAACGCTCTTGTTCTAGGTATAAGCGAATACTACTTGCGCTATAACTTATATCGATTATAATGTTAACCTTAACCTTTTCCTGAACTATCTCCTTCATAAATTTATTCCATTTGATGAACACTTGTTCAGTTTTCCTTCACGTTACATCGAAACTAATCTTGAATAGGAATTTTATCGGTTTATTCTGATCTTAAAAACTTGGGTCTCACATTACTACCCTCCAAAAAGAAAGTTTCGTCCTCGAAACTTAAGGTTCAGCAAAAAGTTCCGGATACTGTTCCTTGATCTTTTCCTTCAGCTCCCATGTCGCATCGCCTGTGTCCTTGTTCCAAATGACTTTCACCAACACAATCTCTTTTCCCCTCAACTGTTTTATCCTTGTGTCACCAATGCTAATTGGCGGCGTCTCGAAAGACAGGTCATCCTTCAACTCGATGTCATCAAGTTCAATAACATGCGTCAGATCCGCAATATACTTCCTCAGTTGTGACAAATGGAATACATCGTGAATGTTTGATAAAAATGGTGGTAGTGCAATCTGATAAGCAACTGGTCCTACTCAACGAGTAATTTGATAAGGTCCAATGAACTTTGGCATAAGCTTCCTTGACTTAATTGCTCGACCAACTCCCGTAGTCTGTGTAACTCGCAGAAATACATGGTCTCCTTCTTCAAATTCTAGAGTTCTGCGCCTTTGATCGGCATAACTTTTCTGTCTACTTTGAGAAGTCTTCATTTTCTCTCTGATCTGCTTGATCTTCTCGGTTGTCTGTTGCAGAAGTTCTGGTCTAACTAACAAATTCTCTCCATCTTGATACCAACACAAAGGTGTTCTACACTTGCGACCATACAAAGCTTCATACGGTGCCATACCTATGCTCGTATGAAAACTGTTGTTGTAAGTGAACTCAATCAATGGCAGTAGATCATCCCAACTGCCCTTGTTGTCTAATACGCAAGCTCGTAGTAAATCTTCCAATGATTGGATAGTTCTCTCAGTCTGTCCACCAGTCTGTGGGTGATAAGCAGAAGTTAATCTCAGCCTTGTCCCCAATGCCTCCTGAAGAGCTCCCAAAAAATGTGAAGTAAACTTTGGGTCTCGATCGAAAACAATACTAGTCGGTACCCCATAAAGGCGTACAATCTCAGCTATGTAAATCTCCGATAGTTTCTCCACGTTGTAGGTAGTTCTCACAGGTATAAAGTGAGCCGACTTAGTCAATCGATCCACTATTACCCAAATCGAATCATATCCCTTCTGAGTTCTTGGCAAAGCCACGACAAAATCAATCGATATGCTATCCCATTTCCATTCTGGTACATCCAAACTTTGTAGCATACCTGAAGGTTTCTGATGTTCCACTTTAGCTTTCTGACATGTTAAACACGCAGCTTCATACTCAGCCACTTGTCTTTTCATTCCTGGCCACCAAAAATTCATCTTCAAGTCTTGGTACATCTTTTTCATTCCAGGATGAATGCTCAGCTTGCTCTTGTGACCTTCGTCCATAATCAACCTCCTCAAGTCAGGGTTGTTAGGTACGCAAACTCTATCCTTACACCGCAGGATATTGTCACTTCCTACCTTGAATTCTGGGTCCTTACCCTGAATTACCAAATTTCTTTTCCCGAGTAGAAATTCATCTTCTAACTGTTGATCTCTGATTTCTTCCATCAATCCATTAGCGATCTTGATCATACCGAACTTCAGTTCTCCCCCGAATGATCTCACATCTAAGCTCAAATCTCGAAATTGTTCCAGCAATTGCAGCACTTTAACCATCATCGACGAGATATGCATCTTCCTGCTCAAGGCATCAGCAACAACACTAGCCTTTCCAGGATGATATTGCAGGGTAAATTCATAATCCTTGATAAATTCCATCCATCGTCGTTGTCTCATGTTCAGATCCTTCTGCTCAAACAAGTACTTCAAACTCTTATGATCACTGAATATGGTAAAAGTGCATCCATATAAGTAATGTCTCCAGATTTTCAGCGAAAATACAATGGCAGCTAGCTCTAAGTCATGAGTCAGATAATTCTTCTCGTGAACCTTCAGTTGTCGTGAAGCATAAGCCACTACTTTCCGATGTTGCATCAGCACACATCCTAAACCTTGATGCGAAGCATCACAGTAAACCTCATACGGTTCCTCTGGTTGTGGCAGAACGAGTACAGGTGACGTCGTCAAACGTTCCTTCATCGTCTGGAAGCTAGTTTCGCACGCTTCGGTCCATGCAAAAGGTTGATCCTTCCTCGTAAGTTGAGTCAAAGGTCCAACAATCTTGGCGAAGTTCTCGATGAAACGACGATAATATCCCGCCAAACCGACAAAACTTCTGATTTCAGTCACAGTCCTTGGCTGTTCCCATGCCAACACGGTCTCTACCTTTGCTGGGTCCACAGCTATACCCTCTTTAGAGATCACGTGGCCTAAGAATTTGACTTCTTCAAGCCAAAATTCGCACTTGGAAGGGTTGGCGTACAACTCCTTCTCCCTCAGCACTTGTAAAACCCGACGCAGGTGCTCCTCATGATCCTTAGCATCCTTTAAGTAAATTAGAATGTCGTCAATAAACACCACGACGAATCGATCTAAGAATGTATGAAAAGTCCTGTTCATGTAGTCCATGAAAATAGCATGTGCGTTTGTCACCCCAAATGGCATCACTAAATATTCATAGTGTCCGTAGCGAGTTCTGAATGCCGTCTTCTGGATATCCTCAGTCTTTACTCTAATATGATGGTAACCCGAATTCAGGTCTATTTTTGAGAATACCGCAGCTCCTCGAAGTTGATCCATCAAATCATCAATTCTAGGTAACGGATACCTATTCTTGACGGTTGCTTTGTTAAGTTTTTGGTAATCGACACACAATCTAGATCTTCCATCCTTCTTCTTCACCAATAAGACTGGCGCTCCCCAAGGAGAAACGCTTGGTCGGATAAATCCTTTCGACAGAAGATCCTCTATTTGAGACTTCAATTCCACTAACTCTGCAGGTGCCATACGATATGGTGCAATCGAAATCGGCCCTGTTCCCGGTACGATGTCAATAGAAAACTCGATGTCGCGTACAGGCGGCAATCCAGGTACATCGCTAGGAAAAACATCAGTGAAGCCTCTCACAACTGGAATATTTTTCACTTCCGGGTTCCCTTTACTCTCTAAGTTTAGCAACACAGAGTACTCTTGAGATCCTTCGTTCAAAGAGACACTAATGTGGTTGGCAGATAGATACTCGAAAAGATCCGAGTCAGGAAATACCACTCTCTTTTGGTTGCAGTCCAAAAGACAATGATAATGAGATAACTAATCCATTCCTAGGATAACATCTAAGTTCTTGAGAGTTATGCATACTAGGTTAGCATGAAAGACTTTATCTCTATATGTCACTGGATAGTACATGCATGCAGCATTAGCAAGTAGGGTTTTAGCAGGTGTGGTAACAATAAGATCAAAGCTCAAAGCAGTAACAGGAAGTTTCAATCTGGTCACACATTCCCTAGAGATAAACGAATGCGTTGCACCGAAATCGAAAAGTACAGTTAGGAGATTACCATCAATCTCGCAATTTCCTCTGATCAGGCCGTCAACTCCTTCAGCCTCTTCACCATCCATGGTGTAAACTCTTGCTTTAGCAGCAGGGCGCTTTCCTCGAGCAGTGTTAACAATCGGTTCAGTCTTGGGTGCCTTGCACTGACTGGTAGTGTGTCCCAATTTGTTGCAATTAAAGCACTAGGGTCTCGTATCTGGACAAGTATTAGCATAGTGCCCCAACTTTCCACATTTGAAGCAAGTCACCTCCCTGTTCAAAGTCTGATTTCCAGAACCACCAGCAGTACCAGTTATGGGTCTGTAAGATCCTGAGGTAAATCCTCTCCCAGTAGGACGTTGATACGGCTTCTTGTTCTGAAATTTCCCTCTACCTTGATAGTTTTGAGAACCTGACCTCACTGGTCCTCCAGTCCCAACACGGTTCAACCTCTTATTCTTCATCAGTTCCACCTCTGTGGCTTTCTCAACTAATGACTGAAAGCGCATGATTCCTAATGGCCTCCCAGAGTCCTCGATATTGGGCCTCAGTCCATTGACAAAACGCTTACACATGTAGCACTCATCAACATGATCGTTGAAGAATTGAAAGTGTTTCGCCAGAGACTCCAACTTCGAAGCAAATTAAGTTACAAACTTACCCCCTTGACGGAGTGTCAGAAACTGTGCCTCCCGCTCGTCCCGAGCACTAGTTGGAAAATACTTTTCTAGGAATGCAGTTCGAAAGGAGTTCCAGTTGATCTCCTCGTTATTGAATTCCATAATTCCCCTGGTGCCTCTCCACCAGTACTCCGCATCACCAAGTGGCAGATAAGTTTCCATGCCTACCTTGGCCCCTTCAATAGTCTGCAGCACACCGAAAATCTTCTCAATCTCTTGGATCCAAAGATCAGCTTTGTCCGGCTCAGTACCACCCGAGAACTTTGGTGGATCCTGTCTCCTGAAGTCATTCAGTCCCTTGTTCTGATCTAGAGTTACTTCTCTCTGACGCTGATGTTGGTCACGTGCTTCCTCAGCTGCACGTCTCATAGCATTATCATTAGCCTGTGCAGTCACAGCTTGGGCCATAGTGGCCATCATCTCAGCTAGTTGGTTAGAATTCACCATGTTCTGTTAAGTCAAACAAACAGTTAGTACTCATCACAAGATAGTATCTGGCATAACTATACAATATGATTAAGCAATAACTTCAATAAATTCTAAGCGAAAAATCGCTCTGCAGACAATCAATTTCCACACTTTGCAGAGTCACACAACCTAGCACAGAAGACCTATTCCCCAAAGACTCCCGAAAGACTCGACTAGCTCTAATACCACAATGTAACACCCCGATTTCGGTGGCGTCACTTTAGTAACCAAAAAGAAAATAAAGCGAAAAAATGTGAATATTTTTTTTTGATTTGTTTAAATAATAAAATTAAAGACTTGTCGAAATAAAGACTCTACAGCGAAAGATAAACATAACTAATGTACAATATATTTACAGCCCCCGCTGTAAGTAGTGAACCACGTCACGAGTATCCTCCAGTGACAGGAAGTAACCGAAAGTAGTGCCCATGGGCAATATGTACAAAACCAAAGTGAAAGGTCAAGTGTTCGTAATATAGTCCTCCAAAACGAAAGTAGGTCAGCCCAAAACGGCCTAAACAAGACCTCCTAGTCCGACCAACTCTCTGTGATTTCCATAAAGAAAACCACACAAAAAGCTAACGGTCGGGGACCTACCCTGCCCCAAAATACGAACATTACGACCAGAGCTATAACGCTACTCCTACCCTAATCCTGTCCAGAGGAGTACACCCCAACACCCACAACTACATGCTGGCATGATCATCATCCGAATCAGAATCCAGAACGACTAGGTCAATGTCTGCAACCATCCCCCCTCTCGCTACCTCAACATGCTCCTAAGCTGGTCTCACGGGTCCGGGACCCGATCCAAAGTCATCAGCAACAACAACAGTAGGTGAGCTAGAGTCCGATGAAGACCCTTCCACTGGCTCCTCCTCCGAGGGGTCCTCGTCGTCAGAAGACAACGGTGGTGGTGGTGCTCCTACACCGGGTCCACAGTGCACGCCGGGTGGCAGGTTAAAGCTGACAGTGTAACGCCTCAGAACTCCCTCCATCAAGTGTCCTAGACTGTCGACACGATCTTCCATTATTCTCCCAGAGTAAATCGCTCTGTGGCCAGCGGGGTCGACCACCCATGAGCCGGGGATCTCCTGATCAAGCATGTCAAACCTAGTCCCCCCCAAAGGGTGGACCATCGTAAACCAATCCGCCATGGACATCTGACAATGGGCGTAGTCCGCCAAAACACAAACAGAAGGCGCGAGGGTCAACTCAAAGAATTACATAAGTAATACACCCAGTAGATAAAGTTTAAGGAATATCTACTTAGGCTTAGAAGCTTGTGATAGCATTATAAATTGTATATCTTCCAATTGAATATAAATGATAATTACTGACAATTAACATATATCAAGTAAGATTAACAAGTATCAATCACATTCGGCAACTAAGTCAGTATGCATGGTGCATGAATGAGATGACGAGGAACAAGATGCAATCCGGAAGGATGGGCACCAACGAGTCAATCCTATCACCGGCATAGTGGGACCATTTCCGGTCGGGTGTCTCTTATACCAAACAAAATGTAGTCAGATCAGCAGTATACCCGCAGGCCTGCCATTTCCGTCTGCTACTAAGAATCACCGCAGTGTTCTTATGCGGAAATCCGGGTTTTATGACCATTTTGGATTCCACCGAGGTCCGGCATCCCACCGTGTATAAACCTCAAAATGTGTGAATGAATGCAACGTGATTAGCCAAACAACGTCTCCGACCTCACTCGTCACGTCATCACGTGTTCTAGCTAACATATTGTCTCTAAAAAGAATACCTTAAGGTAAATGTCGATTCTACGACAAAAGACAATTAAATATAAAAAGAGTGCAATCACTCGTGATGACTTCTCGAGTCATCCGACTCATCTAATTTCGATGGTCAAAAACTGCTCAGCGAGCAAAGAGTACCAATGTACTTGGGACTTATAGTTCCCCAGCTTATCCTTTAGATAGCCAAACAAATAAGCTGCTCATCGAGCAAAAGAGTATCAACATACTCAGAAACTTATTAATTTCCCGGCTAATCTTTTAGATAGCCAAACGATAAAACTGCTCATCGAGAAAAAGAGCATCAACGTACTTAGAAACTTATTAATTTCCCGGCTTATCTTTTAGATAGCCAAACGATAAAACTGCTCATCGAGCAAAAGAGTATCCACATACTCAGAAACTTATTAGTTTCCCCGAAACTTGGATTCGGCGACACTTCTCATTTTCCAAAACTAATATCCAGACCCTAAGCTTCCATCTGAGGTTGTTATCATTATTTAAAGGGTTCAGAGGTTGTTTAGTGTCTTATGATTTTTTCCTTGTAAAGTAGTTTCCATTTAGTTTTATCTCTAATCTTATGAGTTTAAAAGATCCCATAATCCCAAGTAATTCCCATAGAAGGTCTCGATCCACTAAAACAATAACAAGGCCCGAACCTCCGTTCGTCCCGTCAAACTTTCCCAAAATCTCATAATGAGTGTGGCATAACTGCCCGTTATCCTCACTCTGACGTACAAGAGATATATGTGTAGTTGCATAATCAAAGTAACACAATCCAACAGTCATGGCACATATATCAACACACCCTAGATTAACCATTTAGCAAATAGCATGTGAATCAATATCAACACATCCTAGATTAACCATTTAGCACATAGCATGGGAATCAATAGCAAAAACAAATCCAGCGATGAATATTCAACATTGTCAACCGAAGCCTCAGAAAACATTTCCCAGTCAATCACAATCAAGTGCATAAACAATAAATCAAGTCAAATTCGTCGACACCTAAAGCATTAGCTAGTATTCAGTGAGTAGCCCTCACCTGTAGCTCCTCTAGTGCGATCCTGCAGCGTTCCTTCACAATCTCCTCCTTCTGCTCCTTGGAATTCCTCAAACGAACCTTAGAGCGAAATCACAGAATTCAATCACGATCAGTCAGAAACTCAGCAAACAATAATAACTAAGGTTACACGAAGCATTATAAACTCCGAAGTACGATAATCTAACGCGATAAGACGAGTTTTCGAAAAAGAGAAATTTTCCTCCCCCCTTAAGGGTGCTCTCGGCCACACACATTAAATGTGTCCGGCGCTTTTTCTTCGATCAAACTTGGTTCCTAGGTTATCATTAGTCGTAACTAAGGCGAAGTAAAGCTCGGAAAAATTATCGGATCGAAAACTGATGCAGGGGTATTTTGGTCAGTGTTTTTAGCTCGAAATTTCAAAATTGGAATTTCGAAAAAAAAAATTTGATGGGGACGTCACCAACGACGTTTATGACAACTAATCCTACTGGCGCTAAGCTCAGTCGAGAGTTTTAAGTCTAAAGGGCGAAGCTTTGGTCAGAAAATGGGTTTTTGAGCAGAATTGAAACTCGGCGGCAATTCGGCGAGATTCGGCGAAATGTAATCCGCTAAACATGCTCTTGGGCATGCAGGGAATAAGTTTAGACAGAGAAATCTAGTTATTTGGACAGTTTTACAAAAAGCTCGAAACTTTGAGCACAGAAAGACATAGAGAAAAACGACAGAATTGACGATCAGAAGTAAGGAATAGCATCTATACCTCGAGGTCTTCGAGTAGCAACTGTCGGTGCAGCGATCAGGCAAGAAACGGCGAAAATCTCTTCCTCCCCTTCTCCTCTCAAGCTCGCGGGTTCAATGGCAATGGTGGTGAGAAATTTTTGACTTTTTTCAAGCTATTTATAGTTGATGGAAAATGCGGAAAAATGAAAATTTCGCGATTCCGATTTTTCCTGTGCCTTCCTCTGTGAATTCTAAGATAGGTTCTGGCGACAGAATTCCAGAACTCAAAATAGGTTTCTTGGAATTAAGGCAAACGATCCAAAGTCGGTGTAAATTTATTTTACCCGAAAAACTACTTTTTGCAGTTGATGTCGGATGAGATAACTTCTTTCTGAAGAAAGATTAGAAACATCGAAAGAAATAGGTGTGCGCGTGTGGAATCTTCGTTTGAAGCTCCGAATAGAAAAATTCTTCATCGACCGTTTATTTTAGGTTTCTTAAGCTATCAGGGATTTAGTTTCGGCAAACCTCCGAGAACTAGAATCGGACGTTCGTAAATTCCAGGGTTTCGTATCGAAACGCTTGTCATGGAAAGGATTAAGAGAAGTTCTAACATTTCTCTGAAGATTTTTGGAATTAGTTTCTATCGTGTCTTTAAGTGCAAATTAGTCGTTTACTAACGCTCTTGTCCTTGGTATAAGCGAATACTACTTGCGCTATAACTTATATCTATTATAATGTTAACCTTAACCTAATCGTGCTAGGAATTTTATCGGTTTATTCTAAGCTTAAAAACTTGGGTCTCACATAACGCATCCAGTGGGGGCTTAAAACCGCCACTAATGCACAAAATGATTTTCACATGTAATTCAGGTTCCCTCTGATACGATTGTCCTGCACGATGCTGGGACAAGAGGTGTGACAACCGCTTAGCAGTAAAACAGAACTTAACAACAGAATCAATAACACACAGTAATTTTTAACCCAGTTCAGTGAAAAACTTTCACCTACGTCTGGAGGGTTTGCACCCAAAGAAAGGAAATCCACTATCTCAAGATTCAGGAATTACAGACACTCATGAACAACTCAGTTCATAGTTCACTTCCTAATCTACCCAGTGTATTTCTACTTAGAATCTCATCCTAAGTATGAGAGCCCCTCTCACTTTCTCTCAATCACTGCCACAGTGATTGGTGAACACAATGAACAATCAAAGTTTGAATGCAATCAAACAACACAGAACCCTTCTTTGCTTTATAGAATCAGTGAGCAAAGAGGATTCACAATTAACAAAGGACAAAGAACAATAACAAATCCTAAAACACTCGATCTCTCTCTATCAGCTTCGGTCGTCTTCATGTTTTAGATCTTCATCCTTTTATAGACTTCAGCAGCGGTAGCATGGGCTTTAGGGTTGGCATGGGCTGAAGTAACAGATTGCAGCAACAACAAATCAAAACGCAATCTTGATAGATTTGGCTTCTTATTGCACAAGTAAAGATAGAAACCAATCTTTTAACAACCCAACAATTAAAACCCTTCTGGAATAGCTACTTGCTCCTCAAGTAACTCAAACACATATCTTCAGTAAATCTTCAGAGGGCCCATAACATAAACACAAGCTGAGGACTGATGCCCTAGCTTCACGGAATCAGATGCCACTGCATCAGCTTCGACAATCGGTTGTTTTGACAAAATGCATGGCAACATGTTCCAACATCACAGATGCACTATAATCAATTGAAATGATTTCCATAAGTATGAATTCTGCAAACCATAAGTTAAACACTCATCCAACCTCTGCTTTTTCTAATGTAACTTGCATCACTATTAAGCTTTCTTATACATAAACACATAAGTAAAAACATAAGATTACAATAAAAAACAAAAAATTTGATAGGCAAAGAATATATAAAGGGAGTACAAGGAGTACTCCAACCCATAATACATAGTAAAAGAGAGAAATAAGGGTACAAAACTGAAAAGCAAGATAATACAAAAGTACCAATATGAGGTACACCCCCTCCAAACTAAGATTATAAGGCCTTACCCATCTACTATTAAATCACCTTCCAGACCACATAATGAGATATAACCCAGCTGCCCAACAAATACACAAACACTTACCCCAACCAAATTTATTCTCCAGTTGCCTCACCAAGTAACAAGACTCTGCACAGCAAAATGCAGATTATGCAGAAAGGCAGGAACAATGCATCTGACTAATTGCCACACTCGAAGGACAAAAAAAAACAGGAGGTATGCTTATGCAGCGGAAGCTAAAGCCCACCAAAATGCAATCAACAACCAATATATCCCACAAAAGCCAAGATCATAATATCGAACGCTATGAAAATTATTTGTCGAGAGAGACTGTCACTGTATCCCTTAACCTGTGAATGACAAAAAATAATTATTTACTATTATTATCGAAAAATAATCCCTTAAACTTCTTTTTCTCAGAAGATCGAATGTCCTGGACATTGACTTCAACATCTGACTCAGAGTCATCAACTTCAACTGGAATCTTCCTCTTCTTCTTCTCATTGGGAGTCTTGTCTTCCGTTTGCTTTCCCTTACTCTTCACACTGGCCTGTCGTGACTTGTAGGTTATAGGTGAAGACTTGGATTTCTTTGATGGAGTAGGAGTAACTTCAGGAGAAAAAACCCTTCTTTTCTTCTTCATTCTCGCAGCAACACTATCAGCAAAGGACTCAGTCAGAGGAACATCATCAGAATCATCATCAGAGATGTCCTGAACAGAGACTGGAGCCTGGATTGGCTCTTCAGAATTGGTACCCTCAGAGTTACCATTCTTTGGATCAGCATCCTTCGAAGAGGATGAAACAGAGATATCAGGCTTGGTAGCATTTCCTGAATCTTCATGAGAAGTGGAATCCTTTCCAGAATTTTCTTGAGCAGAACTTTCTTTAGACCCAGATGTCTCAACATCAGGCACAACATCAGGAGGCGATTTCACAGGAGAATCTTCATCATTGATTTTCTCTTCGTCAGGAACTTCTTCAAGGATAGGAACATTTGTGGGTTCCCTGTTCTTGACCTGTGATTTGTAGACCTTACACGTCGGGTTTCTTGATCTCATCTTCTTGGGAGCTTTCTTGGACACGGATGATGGTTGAGAAGAATCACTCTTCAAACCCATACACTTGACTCCTTTAGCAGTTCTTTCAATCTTGGCCTTGACAGATTCCTTCTTTCCTGAACTTTGAGACATGATGAATCGAGAGCAAACACAAACAGAGTACAGAACAAAGAGCACGAATTGCAAATGAAAGATGATAAGTCTTGAAGAAGATAGATGCACAAGCGGTTGAGAGAACACAATTTGCCCGTTGGAGGGAGTTATAGGAGAAGTGAACCATGAAGTAACTTTCTCTCTGCTGATGTCACAACGGCAGTTAATGATGATAAAAAATAAACTAGCCGTTAACACACTAGGGCACGCTAACTGCTATGCATCAAAAAGACAAATCCCTAGATTGCCTCTTAATTTTTCAAAGGTAATTACATCAAGAGGTTTTGTGAAAATATCAGCTAACTGCTTGTCGGTTGTAACATGCTCCAAATTGACAATTTTATCCTCCACCAAATCTCTAATAAAATGATGTCTAATGTCAATATGCTTGGTCCTGCTATGCTGTATGGGATTCTTAGAAATATTAATTGCACTGAGATTGTCGCAGTACAATGTCATGACATCCTGTTCAACATTATACTCTTTCAGCATTTGATCCATCCACATGAGTTGAGTACAACTACTTCCTGCTGCAATATACTCTGCTTCAGCTGTAGACAATGAGACACAATTTTGCTTCTTGCTAAACCATGAAATCAAATTATTTCCCAAGAAGAAACATCCACCAGATGTGCTCTTTCTATCATCTGCACTTCCTGCCCAATCTGCATCACAGAATCCAACTAAAGAAGAATTTGTATCATGAGTATAGAGAATGCCATAGTCACTTGTGCCATTGATGTACTTGATAATTCTCTTGACCTGTAGCAGATGACTTGCCTTAGGAGCTGCTTGGTATCTTACACATACACCAACTGCAAATGTGATATCTGGTCTGCTAGCAGTAAGATACAACAAGCTTCCAATCATGCTTCTATAGAGACTTTGATCAACATCTTCTCCTTGCTCATCCTTGGATAGTTTGACGTGTGTAGCAGTAGGAGTTCTCTTGTGACCAGCCTTTTCAAGGCCAAACTTCTTGACTAAGCCTTTAGCATACTTACTCTGTGATATGAACATAGAATCCTCCATTTGCTTGACTTGTAGCCCTAGAAAATAATTCAATTCACCAACTAAGCTCATCTCAAACTCAGATTTCATTTGTCGGACGAAATGCTCCACCATTGAGTTCGACATTCCTCAAAAAACAATGTCATCCACATAAATATGTGCTATCATGAGCTTACCTTTGTCATTCTTCACAAACAAAGTTTTATCAATTCCACCCTTACCATTGCTTACAAGGAACTCAGTTAACCTTTCATACCAAGCCCTAGGAGCTTGCTTCAAGCCATACAAGGCTTTCCTCAACTTGTACACATGATCTGGATGATGTGGATCTGTAAATCCTTTAGGTTGTTCAACATAAACTTCTTCACTCAAATAGCCATTTAGAAAAGCACTCTTCACATCCATCTGATAAAGTCTGAACTTCAAGAGACAAGCAACACCTAACAAGAGTCTTATAGATTCCAGTCTAGCTACTGGAGCAAAAGTCTCATCAAAATCAACTCCTTCTATCTGAGTATATCCTTGAGCAACTAGCCTTGCTTTATTCCTTGTGACTGTTCCAGTTTCATCTGACTTGTTCTTGAAGATCCACTTGGTACCTATGATGTTTACTTCTTCAGGCCTAGGCACTTACTCCCACACTTCATTTCTCCTGAACTGCTCTAGCTCCTCTTGCATAGAATTTATCCAGTACTCATCAGTGAGAGCTTCATTTACATTCTTGTGTTCTATCTTAGAGATGAAACAACTGTGAGCAATCATACTTCTGGATCTGGTAGTCACCCCTTCTTGAAGATTACCAATAATGTTTTCTTGAGGGTGATTCTTCTGAACCCTGATTGATGGAGCTTTGTTTGATGGGATATCTTTGTCTTCCTTTTCATCAGCACTTGTTTCTGACTCATTGTCGAGGGCGGTTGCTGGAGTATCGGCTGGAACATCAGCACCATCATCATCTTCATTCAAAACTGCCTCTTCCTTCTTGCTTGGTTCATCATCCACAGTCACATTCACAGATTCCATCATGGTCATTGTGCGAGAATTAAAAACTCTGTAAGCTTTGCTGTTCATAGAATACCCAATGAAAATTCCTTCATCACTTCTTGGATCAAGCTTCCTCCTAGGATCACGATCTGCAAGAATATAGCATTTACTTCCAAATATATGAAAGTATTTTACAGAAGGCTTTCTACCTTTCCATAGCTCATACTGTGTAGAGGATGTCCCTGCCCTGATGGTGACTCTGTTGTGTATGTAACAGGCAGTACTCATAGCTTCAGCCCAGAACTGGTGTGGAATCTTCTTAGCATGCAACATTACTCTAGCTGATTCCTGGAGAGTTCTATTTTTCCTTTCGACAATTCCATTCTGCTGTGGAGTGATGGGGGCAGAAAACTCATGGTTAATACCTTCTGTTCCACAAAACTCCAAGAATTTTGAATTCTCAAACTCCCTTCCATGATCACTTCTGATTCTCACAATCACACAGTCCTTCTCATTCTGAAGTCTCAAACATAGGTTCTTGAATATTTCAAAAGTCTCTGATTTTTCTCTCATAAATTCAACCCATGTATACCTTGAAAAGTCATCTACACAGACAAACACATACCTTTTTCCTCCCAAGCTTTCAACCTGCATGGGACCCATGAGATCCATGTGAAGCAATTCCAGAACCTTTGTCGTGGTCTGATGTTGGAGCATCTTGTGAGACACTTTCGTTTGCTTACCAATCTGACATTCTCCACATAGCTTTCCTTCTCCCAAGCTCAAACTAGGCAGTCCTCTTATTGCTTCATCAGCAATAACTTTTTGCATACTCCTGTAGTTGAGATGTCCTAGTCTTTGGTGCCATACATTCACCTCATCTTCTTTGGTTAACAAACATCTAGAAACATGAGCTTTTTCTTCTGATGTCCACATATAACAGTTGTCTTTTGATCTGATTCCTCTCATCACAATTTTGTCCTCATCAGTGGTCACGACACATTCTATTTTATTGAACTTCACATCATACCCTTGGTCACACAATTGGCTTATGCTGATCAAATTTGCAGTTAAACCATTGACAAGTAACACATTATTCAAGCTAGGAGATTCTGTGCTAACAAGCTTTCCTACTCCCTTGATCTTTCCTTTAGCTCCATCTCCAAAGGTAACATAGTTGGTTGAGTGACTTCTAATGTCTTGTAAAAAACTCTTGTTCCCTGTCATGTGCTTTGAGCAGCCACTTTCAAAATACCAGTCTTCCTTTGATGACGCTCTGAAAGATGTGTAGGCTACCTGACATATGATTTCACCCTTGGGCTTCCATAGCTGCTTCATCTGAATAGGCTTTGTAGACTTGATATTATTGTGCATCTGAGGATAGCCATATAACTTGAAGCAGTAGGGCTTTATATGACCATTCCTACCACAATAGTGACACTTCCAAGACACAGTTTTGCCAGACTTAAGCTGAGGGTTCACATGCTGAGACACATTTCGAGACAATGGGTCTGACAACTGACAATTCCTGGGCTTCTTGAATTCAGTTTGTTTTATAGCAGAAACAAATTTCTTTGATCCTTTCTGATCTTCTTTGTTAGATGTCCTGTAGTCAAAGCCAATTCCCTTCAAGCTCCTTCCTTGCTTAGTGGTTTCTTTCAGAATTTCATCAAGCATATCAGAACCACTGTTCAGCATTCTAACAGATTTGTGAGTAGCTTCAAGCTTTCTTGTCAGAGTTGCCACTTCCTCTTGAAGTCCTGCATTAATCAACACTAGATTAGCCTTTTCCATAACATCAGCATTATTAAACTTACTTTGCCATTCCTCCAGATCTTCCTTCAGCTTTGTGCTGAGCTCTTTCAGCCTTTCATTCTGAGAGACAAGTTGTTCTATTACACTTTGCATTTCTCTCACAAGTTTACATGCTTCTTCCCACTTGATATGTAGCAGCTTGTAAGTCTCAGCCAGTTCCTCATCTGTAATGTCCTCATCACTTGTATCAGACTCATAGATGGTTCCAGAGAAAGCATTGACTTTGTTTGCAGATATCTCCTCCTCATCTTCAAAGTCTTCATCTGACCAAGTTACCATCATACCTTTCTTCTGCTTCTTTAGATAGGTGGCGCATTCAGACCTGATATGGCCATATCCTTCACATTCATGACACTGCACTCCTTTATTCTGACCAGATCTTTCTTCTTCTTTGGTCTTCCTCTGTGAATTAGAAAACTTGGGTTTGTTGTCGAACTTCATGTCCTGGACATTAGGCCTGGTTCTTTTGTCAATCTTTCTCAATGCTCTGTTGAATTTTTTTGCTAGCATGGCCAGAGCCTCAGAAAGATTTTCACCCTCACAACATAAACACAAGCTGAGGACTGATGCCCTAGCTTCACGGAATCAGATGCCACGACATCTGCTTCGACAATCGGTTGTTTTGACAAAATGCATGGCAACATGTTCCAACATCACAGATGCACTATAATCAATTGAAATGATTTCCATAAGTATGAATTCTGCAAACCATAAGTTAAACACTCATCCAACCTCTGCTTTTTCTAATGTAACTTGCATCACTATTAAGCTTTCTTATACATAAACACATAAGTAAAAACATAAGATTACAATAAAAAACAAAAAATTTGATAGGCAAAGAATATATAAAGGGAGTACAAGGAGTACTCCAACCCATAATACATAGTAAAAGAGAGAAATAAGGGTACAAAACTGAAAAGCAAGATAATACAAAAGTACCAATATGAGGTACACCCCCTCCAAACTAAGATTATAAGGCCTTACCCATCTACTATTAAATCACCTTCCAGACCACATAATGAGATATAACCCAGCTGCCCAACAAATACACAAACACTTACCCCAACCAAATTTATTCTCCAGTTGCCTCACCAAGTAACAAGACTCTGCACAGCAAAATGCAGATTATGCAGAAAGGCAGGAACAATGCATCTGACTAATTGCCACACTCGAAGGACAAAAAAAAACAGGAGGTATGCTTATGCAGCAGAAGCTAAAGCCCACCAAAATGCAATCAACAGCCAATATATCCCACAAAAGCCAAGATCATAATATCGAACGCTATGAAAATTATTTGTCGAGAGAGACTGTCACTGTATCCCTTAACCTGTGAATGACAAAAAATAATTATTTACTATTATTATCGAAAAATAATGACACTATAAATAATTTTAAAATAGTAAAAATTATTCATTCATATGTTCCTTAGGTCAGAGAAGCATGCAAATGGATCTGCAACATATTCACTTAAGCATTTGAGTTGTGTTGGTGATTGGATTGAAGCATACAGGGAAAACCGTGAAAAAGCACAAACTTGTGGGAAATCACAGAAGCAGTTTTCAAACATACAAGTCCAGCACATCAAGCAAAAGCACAACCACTTATAGCAAGATGTAGTAGGGTGTGAAAACTAATATTTTGCCATCTAATTTTTTAAACTCTGAGTTTCATTACAGGCTCTGCTCAGTGCTAATCTTCTATTACTTCAAGTAACAATAAGTCAATAAATATTCGAACCTTCAAAAATTAAGATAATCCAACAAATACATGCATTATTTGCAGAATCATGTAAAAATACAACTAACATTACTTGACATGGAGTGATGACATAGAGGAAGGAGAAAATCTATTTTTCCTTGCCATGTTCTGCATCAACTAGACGTCGCGAGGAGACCCCCAGTGATGGGTTACTTTTACATATAGGCTACTTTCATAAAAATGGAACTAAATTATCCACTATGATCTTTGTACCAACATATATTTCCAAAGGAACGAGATTTGAACAAAAAGGTATAAGCTTTAGCTAAATGGAGCTTAATTAACAAAGACAGCATAAACCAAACACAATTTAACACAAGCAACAAAACAATAATTCAGCTGAAACCCACTAACCAGAAAAAAGGAAAAATACTGAGTTTTGAGACTGCTAAACCTGTCAAAGCAAAATGCCTCTGTAACACAACCTTCAGGTTCTCTTTCCTACCTACTTCAATATGTGTATAGAAAAAGCCAAAGTTGCAAACTTTACCTGAGCAAGGTTTCTTCAAAATTGGAAGCTAATTGGAATCCAAACCAAAAACAAAAAAAAGGAAATTATCAACCATATGAGAAGAGCCTCGAAGAGTAATGTTTGGGTGACGGTGGGGTGGCCAACGGTCGCCGCATCCTCCGTCCACCCACCGTGAACCATATTCAGATTTGAAAAAAAAACACAAACGAACAAAAATTGATTCAGACCCTTACCCAGATTCAGAAACATGCGATATATAGACCCAAATTTGAAAACGAACGACAACAGCAAAACATCAATTTGAATACACTAAAAAAAACCCTAAACCCAAACCTAATAATACAACATATACAGAGCAAACGCACCTTGTTCCTTGGTCGGTGAGTGAGAACCAAAATGGAAGACGGAAAAGATTGAACGAAAATGGTCCCTCCCCTACGAAATACAAAGATTGGAAGATGACGAACTGTGTATTTCAAGCTTCCTCTTTGATCAGTAACACGGAATCAGATCAGATGAAGAATCGAATATGGAGTGTGGAAGGTGAAGAAGCTAGGGTTCAGGATGAAGATGAAGAGTAAGCAACAAGATGAACTCAGAATAATAATAAGCACTTTGATGGTAAAAATTCTCACTCATGGTTAAAGATCAGATGTAACTTTCAAACAATTGCTAAAAGACCCCTCTCAATTTAAAATAATAATTAATTTTTTATTTTCAAAAGACATGAAATTTGAAGCAAAAAGGAAAATCTGGAAAAAATAATACACATGGCAGTTTCTTATTCGCTAATGACCTTGGAGGCACCACACCCTTAAAAACTGAGAGGCACCACAGAATTTGCCTTTCTTTTTTTCTTTCTTTCCTTTCTCTATCTTTCATTAAAAATTAATTGGAAAAGAAAAGAGTCGATCTATAGGAGAGAGAAACTCTGGCTTCTCTCTAGTTTCGCCCTGTTTCATGGCGACACTCATATGAAGGCAAGCACTTCACATCAGGGAGGAGGGAAGCAGAAGGAATGGCGCGAAGTCAAAGAGATAAACTTTCTGTTCGTAGATGGCTTGGAGCCAAACACCACCTACACACAACTAAAGGAGTTTTTCACGAAGGTTGGATGGACTGTGGGAACTTTCATCCAGAAAAGGGTTAAACCAAACAGAAGTCACAAATTCGGCTTCGTAAGATTTTCCAGAAAACGTGACGCTCTGGAAGCCATAAAGACTCTGAATGGTGCTTGCCTTGAGGGGGCACCAATCAAGGTATCAATGGCGAGATATACTTTCTTTGCTAACTAGAAAGGTAAACAAGGGAGTCCCCATGGTAGACATCAGGAGTTCAGAGAGAAGGGGAAGGCGACATCCTGGAAGGAGGCTTTTAGTATTGGAAGAAGAACAACGAAACAGAGAAGGGAGGACCCAACAAGGGTGGGTGTTTACTTAGCATATGAGCAGTGGCGGATCTACCACATGGCTTGGTAGGTCCAATGCCCTGACTCAAAGAAAAAAAAAAAAAAAATTTCTTTGGACTAGGTAGGATTTTTGGCCCAAAAAAAAATTAGAGAAAGGGCAAAATTTACAAGAAAAAGCAAAATTTAGGGACTTAATTATAAAATTTTCCTAGGCTTCCTAAAATTTCTAGTTCCGCCACTGCATATGAGGACGATGAGAAGAGGGTGGGGAGATCAGCGATCGCAGTCCTACGAGGTTTACAGAGCATCAGGGATATTCAGAGGTTATTCCAGACAAATGGGTGGAAGAATGTGGCGATCAAATCCATGGGGGCAAAGGAGATAGTGCTGGAATTTGTTGATCAGGAAGCACTCTTCCTTTTTATGAGTGATGGAGGAAGAAACTAGGAAGATAAGTTGGAGCTAATCAGACCAGCCACTTCCCACGATAAACCCACGAGACATTTCCACTGGTTACAGATAAGGAATGTCCTTATTGGTCTTTGGAACGAGAAGTTCTTCAAGACAGTTGCAGGTTATATGGGCACCTTCGTTTGCGTAGATGACCAGACTGAAGCAACGACACGATACGACATGGCTCGATTACTAATTAAACCCTCAACCCCAGAGGTGAAAAACAGGGCGATTCACATGAGTATGGGAGAAGAGGTTTTCACGATCTCGGTGATTTGCGAATACTCTTCTATGATGCCAAATTTTGCTCTGGAGGCTATGAAGATGAAGGAAGCGTCGAGCAAGGATGGCTTCGGGGGAGACGAAGCTTTGTCAGGAACGGTGGTGGAGGAGACTCGGGGCACTGGAGAAGCAACTCCGGCGACGGAGGGGACCCAGTGGACGGGGGCCACAACGCCGGCGGTGGCAGGAGATCATGAATCGGTTACAACCGATGGGTCCCAAGAAGGTTGTGTGGGACAGAGGGTGCATCGATCGGAGAAATAGATAGTAGCGATAACAAATACAGGATGTCAAATTACATCTTTTGGGAATTTTTTCAAAAACTCAATGGTGGGTAGAAGAGTACATCTAGAGAGTACTGGGGCGAGGTTGACAACTATATACATGGGAGGGAGTTTAACTATCAATTTGGACAATTTGTGCCTTAGGGTCCCTGACACCTTTAAAGTCAAATTTCTAGGAGGCAGAAAGAGGAGTTTCGCTACTGACGGAACATAACTTTTGAGTTTTGACACAGGGTACTTTGGAGATATGTCAACACGTGGGAGGGGGAAGAATTCTGTTTTTGGGTAAGGACAAGGGGATCCATGAAAACTGGAATGATATGAGATCATTGGATCAAACAAAAAAACTGATTGGCCCATTGGCAATTGGGTACACTGAACCAGGCCTATTGGAGCCCAATGGGGATTTTAATGAAACATTGGAGAGGGGCCAAGCAGAGGAGTACGTAGGGGGCGTAGGTAGGGGTGTTCATCGGATTGGATTGATCCGATGAAACCGGCGAACCAAACAGAACCAAAGCAATTGGATCGGTTTTTTTGTTATTCGGTTTAAAACTGATCCAAACCGATAGAAACCAATGAAGATTGGTTCGGTTCACAGTTTGGAAAATTAAAAACCAATGAACCGATGAACCGAACCGATGATATATATTTATTTATAAAATATGTATATATATATATATCTATATATATTTATTAAAGAAATGTTTTGAAGAAATATTGTATATGTTAGATTTTTTATGTTAGTTATACTTATTATGCTTTGTTTTCTATTGTTAATTGGTAATGTTTTTGTTTACAACAAAAGCACCCTCTTATTGATTGAAAACTTTGATTAATTTGTAATGGTGCTGATACTAAACACTATTTTAAGCACTTCTACATTGTTAAGTACTTAAGTTGTTGATTTTGCATTATGAATTTGTGATTAACTATGATTGAGTTACTAATTTGTCATTTTTATGCATTGTTAAGTTGTGAATTATATGTGATTCTTATTTATTTAAAGTTGTGGTATTGATATTGACAAAAAAAAAAGAAGTTGTAAAATCGAGGAACCGAACCGATCCAAACCGTTCATCATTGGTTTGGTTCGGTTCGGTTTTGGATTTTTTTTTTGTTAACAATGGATAGAAACCGAACCAATGAATTTTAATTGGATCGGTTTTTGGTTTCACTTAAAACCGGTCCAAACCGAACCGCGAACACCCCTAGGCGTAGGGGTGCTCTGGGGTGAATTTGCAACACAAATTGATAGAGATTCGAATGCCTCTTTGGAGGAATTATCTTCGAAGGTTGCGGTAAGAAAGGGGGGCAGACTTAGAAAAATTAAGGTTCCCACTCGCCCTTCGAACCAAGAAGAAGAGCATAAATTAGCAGCAACAATCAAACTTGGTCGCAAGCCTAAGAAGCCTCTTCCCCCTGTTCCGGCACTAGCGTTGGAGGTGAACTCGTCACTAGCGGAATCGCGTTTGGCGGAGGCTACGCAGGGTTGTCCTACAGGGAGATATTACACCAGGGCCACTAAGATTTGGTTACTTGGGAAGGTACCGGACTCGATATGAAGGCACATATTGGCAAGCAATAAGAGGGCTAGACAGAGAAGAGAGAACTAAAGGTTTCTCTTCCTAGAGAACAACTTGAGCAATGAAACGCAAATGGCTATGCTGGAATGTGCGCGGGCATGGAAGGGCAGAGAAGAGAAGAGCAGTGAAAGAACTATTGTGAAAAGCCCAACCGGAGGTAGTGTTATAGCAAGGTACCAAGCTAGACTTGTCTAGAGAGAAGAAGTTGAGGAATTTAGCAAGTTTGCTACAGTATGAAATGGAGTTTGTCCCTTCGTTAGGAGTTTCTGGATGTCTTTTTCTCTTTGGAAATCCACAGTATTCTCAATGGAGGAGGTGGTATAACGGACATATATTTTTTTAATCTTTGGCAAGGTGTCTCTTAATGATATCGATTGTGCCATCGGGATTGCATACATGCCGAACCGGGCTGAAGCAAGAATGGTCTTTTGAGATGCAAATAGTAAAATCTTGGGGTATTTATCTCTGAATTCAGGGCACGGTTGGTCTTAGGAAGCTGAGCAGTGGGATGGGTGGTTTCAAAGGCAAATAGGACTTGGAGATTGACAAATGAATCAATCCACATGGACTTTCTGGTGCAAGAGGTTAATTGTGTGGAAATTAGACACATCTTTAGAGAGAGCAACATCATTGCAAATTCTCTGGCTAAGGAAGGGTGTAGTAGATCTTTTGTGTGGAGGACTCAAAGGGGGGAGAAGGGGCCTTTTGTTTGGAAAGTTTGTTTTGAACATAAGGCGCATCTGATTTGATTTGCAGGATCCTTGGTTTTGGAGGGAAATTTTGCTGTCATAGAACTTCTGTCCATGTACTCGTTTTTTATGTCATGAGGTTTCATCTTGTCTAGCTATCTTGTTTTAGCTTCTTGGGTACTTTAGGTGAAATTGGGGTTTTGCACTTGTTGTGCTGGTTTTTGTTTTTTTTTTTTTGCTTTCATTGCTTTTCTCTCTTTTGGTAGAGAGTGTACTCTTTCGGTTATTTGGATCAATATATCTCTTTAATTTTCAAAAAAAATCTTTCATTTTTCATTTATTTCCTCTCATTTTCTCTTCCATCCAAACATACCCTGATAAACTGATCTAAATTGCGGAAACGGTTAGGCCTAGTATACTCTTGTTATGATGACGTTGCCTTGAACCAAATTGCGGCTCAGATTTCGGCGCGTGGAGTGTCTTAGAGTAGTGTTGCTTGGTTGTCTGGTGCGGTCCTAATGGTCGGGTGTCTGATTCTATGGGGTGTTAGGGGGTTGTTGTTGTTTTCGGGCCTTTAAGGTACTTTGTTCCGGTCGATTATTTTACTGTATAGGAAGTTTGGGCCTTTGGTTGGAGCGTTGTAAAATGATTTTTTGATAGAGTTGTTGCTCTTCCCTTTGAGGTTTTTGTTGAGGGTGAGCAGCCATTTCTCTTTCAAGAGGTGGTTGCGTATTGGTTGTCCCTTTTCATATTATCTATATTATATATCTTTCATTTTCGAAAAAAAAAATAATTATCAAGTTTGCATATTGAAAATTTTATGAATTCTTATAGCTTGACACGTGTACCTAAAAGTGTTGAAGCTCTAGATTACTGACACATAAGATTTTGAGGACTCCCAAACTATATAATACTAGTGTTTTTTACCTGTGCGTTGCAGGGGGAATATGTCTAATCTATTTGATACATCAATCTACACCTTGATTATTAAAAATATAATAAACTACAAATGAAATAGAAGAGTCGGAAATGATGAGCAAAGTGGACAAAAAGTCTTAAATTGAAACCCTTGTTGCATAGATTGAATTTCGTACAATTGAATAACTAATAGAAAGATTGTTTAACCAATTCTCCAATTCTACAAAACATATCAGGGGATGGTTTAATGATGGCTAATAAACAATAGCTGATTTAATCTACAGCGAAAAAAAGAGAAAAAATTATTCATGAACGTGATTACGCGAGTTCGTCTTCATTACCTAAAAAAAATCAAGAGGGAATGAAAAAAATGGAATAATTTATTAAAAATTAAATGCCATTAAAAAAATAGCGTCATCACACATCAAGAAGACAAGGGGAAAAAAGAAAACAAAAACTTCATCATAGCAGGTTGAGTTTAGACGTATTAAAAGATTTTGTTTTCACTCCAACCAAATGAAAAATCACCATATGAAAAAGCACTTCATGAAGTAAGAAGGTATCACACTCTGAATTTGAATCATTAAAATATGGGTTAAACGTGAAAACCGTCCCTGAATTTTGACCGGGATTTGATTTTCGTCCCTCGCCGGAAAATCTTCTTCCCATGGACGCCCTCAAACTTAGTTTTTTGTTTGGAAACCGCCCTTGCAGTTAAAAAGCTCCGGCCGTCGTATCCAGGTGTCTATTTTGGGCCTATGTGGACATGCCACGTCATTTTATTAAATGACGTGTTATTTTTTTAAAATAAAAAAAATTAAATAATTTAATTGTAATCAAATCCCCCCAAAACTTAGCTAATTTAATTTCTAACCCCATAATCTTCTTCACCTTCTTCAAATTTCATCATCATTTTCCAGAATCATCTTCACCTTCAATCTTCATCATCATTTTCCTAGCAGCTTCCCCCACCCATCACCACACCCAACACCACGCCTCCAACCTTACTCCCACCGCCCCCAACCTCATCTCACGCCCAATGTTTTCTTCGTTCCTCGAAACTGATAACATCCTTCGATTCCATTGTAGGTTTGCCACCTCGTAAATTCTAAATCAAATCGTTGTTTGGATCCCACCATTGCGACCACGCCCAACTTCCAATCTGCATTGTGCAAATTCCTCAATCAGATCTCGTTGTTGCTGTGGAATCTGAAGGTTGAGGTTTAGATGGATCAGTTGTCGGTGAAGATTCACTTGTTAGTTTGATGGAATCACCAGACTTAACTTGCGGGAATGCGAAAATGTTGGGATGCGAAAATGCAAGGAAGAGAAGGTACTTAAGGGACTACTACTACCTTCGTTTACCTGCATTTTTTCATGTATAAGATCAATCATCAATGTGCCCATCACATTTTATCCGTACTTAACTTTTTATTATATGTCAATTTGATTCCTCCTCAATAGATAATTTATGTATGTTTTTTGTTACTATGAAATATGAATGAATTGTGTTCTGTTTATAAGTTGAATGTGACAACTCATGTTCTTCAGCCACCATTTTTTACCATTTGAAATGTTGACTCTTAGACAAGTGAAGAAAGAATCAAGAATGTCAATATGGATCTCTTTTATTTTTCAGTTCACACTTATGTTATTAATTCACAAGCTTATTTGGGAACACACTGTTACTCCTAACATTGACTTTTGTTTGACAACATCTCAATATTCAATTATGTTTATTTTATGGTGAAATTTTTTGTTCTTGAGAAATTTGCTCACCATAATTTTTCTCTAAATTTATATGTAGTTCCTGTCAAGACCAGTGATTACCCTTTATTGATCATGTTGAGCTTACTTCATTGAGATTCACGTTTTTACAGGGATGACTTCCTGTCTCAAGGATTCAAATTGACATTGTAAGAAAGAAAGAAAAAAGAAGGAATGAGATGGTATGTGGCTGAGACTGGATTGATGGTATCTTCTGGAACAAGGTAGTTAAAAGCGGGATTGATGATACCTTCTGAAGTTACCTCTGGTGATGAAATTAGGGGCCTTGGTTCATGGGCAGTGCTGAGTTGATCAGGAACAGAGTTACTCTTTGTTAAGATCTAAAGACTTTTTCCTTGTGCTGCCTTGGTTTTGCACCTTTTGTCTTGTTTTTTGCCAGCAAAGAAGGTTAAAGAATTGCCCTGAGTGAAACAAAGGGCTCGAGTTCCCATTATCAAGATGTAGGAAACAGAAATTGAAGAACAGATACAGGTTGTACATTGCTTCTTCTTTACTTTTCTTTTGTTTGCTGGATCACTTGGTCCAGTTATCTGTAATTGCTAGGATCCCGCAGAACCTGCCACCCTCAATAGAAAGAAAATGGCCCTATGTCTTTTTGTTGTGATGATGTGTTGACAATTTTAATTTAATTTTCTCACGGTATTGTATATATGCAGATTGTTATGGTTGTGCCAGCAACTAGAATACAAGGTTTACACTTGTCTATCACTCATGAACTGTGTTTTTGGTTTATTAATTCCTGATGAAGTGCTTGCATTATAACATTAGGGCTCGTTTGGTAAACCGTATTAGCCATGATAGTATAAGCTTATACAATACATTATGAACTTATCTATTGTTTGGTGCTCACATTGTATTGTATAAGCTTATACATCAATCTCCTCTTATACATCAAAATGATGGATTATTTAATTCACCCAATAGATGATGAATAAGACATGATAAGAATGAAATGTATAAACTACTTCAATATATTTAATCAACCGCCATCACAATCACCCTCCACCACCACCGCCTCCACCACTACAAATTTAAGAAACGCAAGAATGACTACAAAATAATACATAACAAAATAGTGTATATTATGTCATAGTCATATGACATACGTGTTCTATTGATAGTCCTAGCTACCTTTTCTTTTTACTGTTTTGTGGGAGGAGAAAGGGAGGGGGAGGGGAGGGGAGGGGAGGCAGGGGTTGGGGTGGGAGTTGGGTGGTGGTGGGGGATGTGGAGGTTGGATGGGAGGAGGAAGACGAAGTGGAATAAAGGGGAGGAGAACGACCAAAAGTGATTAATGAAATTTAGAAGAATCAAAAGTGATGTGAAAAGTGTAACACCCCGATTTTCGGGTGTCACTTTAGTAACTCAAAAATAAAACAAAGCGGAAAAGTAGGTATTTTTTTTTTAAATAAAAAGACTTGTCGAAATAAAGACTCAACTCATTTGCGATTAACAGCGACTAATATACAATAAAAGCACAGCCCTCACTGCAACCCAAAATCATCGTCACAAGTGTCCTCAAGTGACGGAAAGTAACATCAAGTAACTGAAAGTGGTGCCCGCAGGCAAACAAGTGCGACCCATAGCCAGAGTCATAAGTTTTATAAATACAATCCTCCAAGAAAGTAAGTCAGCCCAAAACGGCCTCCAAAGGACCTTCTACGTCCGACAAACTCTCTGTGATCCTCATGGAAGAAAACCGCACAAAAAGCTAATAGTCGGTGACCTACCCAGCCCCAAAATAAGAAATGAAAATCAGAGCTATGACACTAACACCCAACCTTAGTAGGCTCTAAACACCCATACCCTATACTTCCATCATCGACCCTCATCTGGTCATGCGTTCAGTCCGGGTCCTCGTCGAAACTTCAGTAATGGTCATTACGCTCCTGGTCCTCCCCGAGTGACGAATCATCACGAACCAGATGTCGAACGTCTGGCAGCAGGCCGACCGCCCAAACACAGACATACAAACAAAGCCAAGGCGCTAGGGTCAACTTACAGTATACAATAGATATACAACTAACATTTGAAGAATAAGGGGGTATATATATATATGTTGTATATATACGTATAACTTATGTATTGCCTACCCTAAGGTATATACATAGCATATTTATCAACATCAAATCATCAAGATATATAACGATGTTTATCGACATCAAATCACAAATGACAATTGGATCTTCAACACATCAACAAATATAGTTAGGTGCATGGCGTGCCAATGCAATGTCATGCTCAAAATATGATCCGGATAAAATGTCACCAACTCGATGGATGGGACGAGTCAAGCATCTCGCTCCGCTAAAGCATCTCGCTTTTATGAAGCATCTCGCTCCTGTGAAGCAGCACGCTCCTGTGAAGCATCTCGCTCCAATGAAGCATCTCGCTCCGATGAAGTCCGATCTGAGATCGTCCTTCGGAAAGTAGCACACTTTCCAAGAAATGTATGCATGAATGCAATATGGTTAGCAAAACAACGAAACGTCCTCACCAAGGTACGCGTGTCTAGCTAGAGTACATTGTCTCTACAATACCCTAAGGTAAACAAGGAAGTGCTAATTACACTTGGTAACTTTCCTAGTCACTTTGGCTCACCGTCTCGATGGCCAACCAAACTGCTCCACGAGCAAAAGACTGCATCTCGCACTCAGTGACCTTTCAAGTTACCCTGGCTCACCATCTCGATGGCCAAACAACTCATCAACGATTAGAGAGAATGTTGCTCGCATTCTGTGACTTCTCGTCACAACAGCTCATCCTCTTGAAGACTGAACCAAATGCTCAAGGAGCAAGGAGTGTCATCCGCACTCAGTGACTGTCCCAGTCACAACGCTAGGATCGCCGACACTTCCCGTTTTCAAACTTATTTCAGATCCTAAGTCCTTTCCAAGAAATTGTTATTACTATTTGAAGATGTTCTATCTTTGGTTAATGCATTATGAATTTCATTTATGAAGTCAAGTTTCGTTTCTCTTTTGTTCCAAAACTCTATAAGTAAAAAGATCCTAATAAACCCAAGTAATTCCCCGGGAAGGTCTTGATCCTAAAATGACTATGGCTTAGACCTCCGGTCAAAGCCTGCCTAACATTTCCCAAACCTCGTCATTAGCATGGCATAACATCACGTTTTCCCCACACTCCGAAATCATATAATCAAGTACTATCTCAAATCAGTACAATTCAATAGAGCATATGCAAAACAACATAAACTCAGCAGAAATAATAGCATATAACTCAGTTCAAAAGGAAGCCAGTAAACGACCGAAGCCTCTCAGAAAACGGAGACACACGTCTCATATAAGTTCACTCGGCCGAAGCCCCCAGAAAACATTTTCTAGTTCAAAGCGATAAACAACATTCAATGCAATCTTCAATATCAAGCAGTATTCAAGTCGAAGTTATCGACGCCTACAATACAAATAGCTAGTAAGTAAGTTGCCCTAACCTTAGCCAATTTCCATACTGAGGTGCAACTCCGATCCGAGCACATCTTTGTTTTCCTGTGTAAGCTTGCTTCCTTTTGTCCTTTGGCTTTGTCGCCAAACGCTCCCGTTATTCGTACCAAAATCCAAGTTCGAAGAGTCGCCGAAGAAAGTTGTGGTTCGCGTGGTTGACAGAGGAACTTTCGCTAGAGACACCAAAGGGATAGTGTTTCTTCATCCTTTCAAAGCCAGGAACTCAACGGCGCTGTCCGTTTCCCAAAAGAGTCGACGATTTGCCCAGAAAATTAAGCCGAAGGTCGACGGTGGTCGTCGGGGTCGTCGAATAAAATGACCCAAATATGAAATTGAAATTAGGGATTTACTCTCCTCGCGGCAAGGATGGTCGCAGTACACTCCGTTTTTCCATTGGTCACCGGAGTTGACCGGAAAAAGCTCCCGAAAGCGGCAGCGGCGGCGGTCGACGGCGACGAAACGACGATCCGGAACATGGGTTTCGTTGTGGACATCGCAAAGGTTCCAACAGTACTAACCTCGCTGTGATCGGAGGCCCGAGGACACTGAAATCGAAGGTCAAAGTTGACGACGTCGGCGGCGTCGTACTCCTCTGTCTTCACGTTTTTCTTGCTCTGTTTTGTTCGCGGTGGCTGTGGCAGCTCCAAGCTGTGATGCGGTGGTGGTGTGGTGACTTTGAGCTCATTGATTGGTGGCTTTTCCTCGCCGGAAACGGAGGACGAAGGAGTACCCACGGTGGTGGCTTGCTCGCGGCCAAGGAAAAAGAGGAGCGGCAGTTGCTGGTCTTGGTGGTGGTTCACGTGGGTAGATCTCGTGGTGGCCATGAAAAAGGAAGCTTGTGATGATGACTGCTGCTCTGTTTTGGTGGAGACAATGATCCATGGTGGTGTGAGTTCTTGGTTGCTGCCATGTGAGGAAAAGAAAGCACGGTGATGAGGAAGAAGAAACATGGTGTACGTGGACAGCAAAGGAGAGGAAAATGGTGATGGTGTATGAGGTGAAAGAATGAGTGCTTGTTATGGGATGATGATGAAGGGAAATGGATGCTGAATCGTGAAGAGGAAACAGGGAGTATGGTGCTGCTTGGTTGAAGGTGAAAATGATATATGGCCTGGTGATTTTGGTGAAGAACAAAATGATGTGGGTGTGAGCAGGAGAAAAGAAGAAACGCAAGTGAAGTAGGAGGTTGCGGCAAGGAGAAATAAGGAGATGAATAAGAAGAGAAAAGATGAAGAAAATGTGTTCTGCAGAGGAAAGAAATAAAACGTGAAGATGTAAGGGAGAGAGGATGAGAACGGATTGGTGGAGGGATAAGGATGAATAGATATTTTGTAAGATATTTTTAAAATTGGTACAAATTGATTTAGACACTGAAGATTTACTCCATAGAGTTAAGAGAAAAATGTAGAGATGATATATTAACCTATAAAAAATTATGAGGAACTTAATGAAATTATAAAATATAAATTAGGATCACTTTGAGCAGAACAAAATGATTCATGGACAAGAAAATGTGTAAGAATTAAGCTAAAGAATAATTGTTAGACAATTAGAACAAATATGACGTTGTCATATTATGCAATTAAGCTAAGTATCCTTCCATAAAAGGCCGATAGTTTTTTTGGATTCATTTAAATGAGAAAATGGCTTGAACGTAGTATGGGTCGAAATACGCCGCAAAACTACTTTTTGTGTTTGACGTCGAATGAAGAAACTTCCTTCTGAAGAAAGGTTGGACACATCGAAAGAAATAGGTGTACGCGTGTGAAATCTTTATTTGAAGCTCCGAATAGAAAAAGTCTTCATCGTCGGTTTATTTTAAGGTTCTTGAGCTATCAGGGATTTAGTTTCGGCAAACTTCCGAGAATTGGAATCGGTCGTTCGTACATTCCGGGGTTTCGTGTCGAAACACTTGTCATGGAAATAAATAAGAGAAATTCTTATATTCCTCTGAAGATTTTTGAATTTCGTTTCTACAATGCTTTAAGAGTAGATTAGCCCTTTACTAACGCTTTCGCCCTAAGGCGGACGTGAATAAGGCTCGTGCTATAATCTTTAGCGACTACAGTACTATTCCCAAACAATTTCCTGAACGTTCTTCTTCATTAAGTCATCCAAAACAGCATTCTCCTTTACCAGGTCTTTTTGCGGTTAAACCGATTCTACTCGTGGGTTGGAAAAATAATTAAGAATAATTATTTAAATCCAAGTCTCAAATTTGGGTCTTACAAAAAGTTACATAGATTAGCCATAGAAGCATCGTGACGTCATCTTCACCAACACATTGGTGGTTTGAATCTAGTGTTCAGGGACAACTGAATTGGCAAGACCCCCGTGCCACCGTCATCTTCATCACTTTCTATCTCCAAACTTTTTATTGTAGAAATTTTGAACCCATATGTTCATTGTAGAAAATTTCAAACGCTAATCCTCTAACCCTAAGATGAAGATGAAAAAGGACATGGCTGGGTAGGTTCGTTGCGGAGATTGTGTTTGGCGAGATGCATGTTGGTTAAGGCCTTAAGGGTTTGAGAGAGAAGAAGTTAATGAGGATGGAAATGGAAATGGGGTGGGTTTAATTAGCAAGAAGAAGAAGACAAGAATTAACGGGAAACAGGGTGGAATTGAGTATGTTCGATTTTGAGTGATGAGACTTATGAACACTCATGAAGTTTCATGAAAAACACTCATGAATTGAGTGATTGATTAATCAATAGTCTTAATCGAGGAATTAGGGTTTTCAAACTTGGGGATTGAGGGTTCCACATTAGCTTTGTAGGTAGAGATGACACCTGCGCGGGATGAGGCAGGGAGTTCCTCCCCACTCCCCATCCCCGCATCTCTTCCTTGTCCCTGTCCCCACTCCCCATCCTTGCATCCCTTTCCTATCCATGTCCTCAATCCCCATCTCTGTGGTGGGGTGAATTTTAGCCTCATCCACAATCCACAAGGGCCCCATGGGGACCATTAACACATCATTAAAAAAAATAAAAACTACATTAAATATAAAAAATACATAAATTTCTACTAGGCCACAATGGTTAAATATAGAAACCATTGAAAAGCAATATTATAACACAAGAAAGGGGTGTTTTAATTGTGTTCTTATAAAACTTTGTTTTTTTCAAACGGTTATTAGTTTTAAAACGTTTTCGCAATCGTTTGGTGCAGCGGATAAAAGTGTAGAATAGTAAAAGATAAAAACACAAGTAATATATCCTGGTTCACCCTTAAATGATAGGGCTACGTTCATTCCTTGGCTTAACCAAGATTTTACTAAACAAGTATTAAGGACTTCTCTTACACCAAGTATTATCCATGACTTCTCTCAACAAGTATTCTCCAGGACTTCTCCCAACAAGTATTCTCCAGAACTTTTCCTACAAGTATTCTAAGGACTTCTCCTTACAAGTATTTTCAAGACTTCTCCTTGACCAAGTATTATACAAGACTTCTCCTACAATCGTTTTCAAGATTGTTTGCTTCCACGAGAATCTCTTTTTACAAGAGTGATAGTAGAGAAATTTAAACTTGGAAACTATAATGTATTGGGTATGTGATTTGACTCTAAGATTATACTTTATGTTCTACTTCTTGAGAGACTAAGGTAGGTATAAAGGATTTGCTCTTAGGAATAGTTCTCTCTTTCTGAAGCAGACGGCGTAGATAGGCTCTTCTGAATCGTAAGCTCAAAAAGCTAGCTTGCATTGTCTTTAGATCTTGCTCTTTATACTTCAGAATCTTCTGTGAGATGAATGATAGCCGTTGGAGTGTATACTTCACAAAGTTTCTATCTGTTGGATCAAACAGTACTTTTGTGTACTTGTGTCAAGTGCATTAAATGCATCGTACTACTTGATGAAGACCTTTTGCCGAAATAGTGTAGTTTGTCAACTAGCAGGTAGCACATGTTTGTGCTTCTATCCGTTGGTGTGAAGATATGGTAATTTGGTAGTGACATCATTGTACTTTCACTTTGTGAATTGTACCTTGTCAAATCATGTGATCTTGCTTTAAAACTCCTTCACAAAGCTATTCTGAATTTTTTCCCAACTTGAACGTGATGCTCATTCTTCAAACGTTGCAGCTTTCTTTATATGATAGACTTCTTCATTCAGAGTGTCTTTCACTCTTTCTGCTTCAGATGATCTTTATTTTCCTTTCTTCTATTGGTCACTTGGAGTTTAGACAATAAACTTTGATCAATCACTTGTAGCTTCTTCTTAGGAATTGGATTGTCTTGAATATGTGTTGCTTGTTTCCTTGTTAAGTGTGCTTTATAGCTAGGGGTGACAATGGGTAGGGTCTGGGTAGGGTACTATAGTACCCATCCCCATACCCGTGTTTTTAAAAATTACCCGTACCTGTCCCCATTCCCGCGTGGGTAGCAACTTGAATGTCCGTCCCCTTACCCTTTGGGTACCTATATGCCCATACCCGTGCCCAATACCTGCAATTTATCTTACCAAAATATATTTTTCACTATTTTTGTTAATAGAAAACAAAAATACAACAAACTTTTTTAAATAAAAAACACTAATAAAAATACAAAAGATTATCTAAATACTCAACAAATAAAATCATTTAACTAAGAATATTTTTTAGAAGGAATAAGCGAGAAATATATAACTTTAAATTTATAATTTTAGATTTATAATATAGTCCTAAAGTTGTAGGTTATTAACTTACTAATTTTAAAAATAAGTGGGAGTAAATTAGCAATGATTATGAATACCTTAAAATATTCACCTATGTTTTTAAAAAAGAGTACGTTTGAAAACTATAGCTTAAGTTAATTTGTTCATATATTACCAAATAATTATAATAATACGTGTGTGCGGGTATGAGTACTATAGTACTATAATACTCATACCGGGTATGAGTACTATAGTACTATAATACTCATACCCATACCCACTACTTTTTACGGGTAATTACCCATACCCAACCCCATACCCATCTAACGAGTTTTTACCCTACCCATAATGGGTATTTTTTACGGGTACTCTGTGGGTCCGAGACCCATTGTCATCCCTAATTGTAGCTTCTTTTTCTGATTGACAATATATTTAAATAATTTAATACTTTAATTATATGAATGAGAGGTTTTACAATTAAAACTAATTAATACAACTAGTAATATAAAAATCCACTAATAATTAATTAATATTTTCCTTAATTCAAGGTTCACGTCAATGTATATATATAATTATATATGTATATATATATCATGTTTCATGTTTCATTTATGTACTTAAATTACTTTTTCAATAATTTGTACATATACATAAGATTTAAAAGTAAATAGCACACAATATCATTAAAAAAAGTAAAATATTTTTCTATATAGTTAGAAAATTGTATAGTGTAATTAACTATTTTATTTTTAAATATTTTTATATAAATTTAATTAATTTAATATTATTACTCTTGAATTTTTTTCTTATTGATGATTAATATTTTAGAAAATGTCCATATTTAATATTTTAATTATATATGGGTGAGGTTTTAGAAAGAATGTTTAATAAAATATATATAGAGTAATAAATAATTAAGTAGTATTTAATTAATGCAAAGAATTTTTTTGATTAATAATTAATATTTAACCACTATATGTATGAGAGGTTTTTCAATTAATTAGTTATATTATTAATGTTTAATAAAATATTAAAAATATAACGTAAACAATTATTCATAATTAATTGGTATTTTCATTAATGCAAGGAATTTATATGATTGATAATTAATATTTAACTAATTTTAGAATTAAATATTCATTTTTTTGAATATTAAATATTTCAATTATATGCATGAGATATTTTATAATAATTATTATTATAATTAGTAATGTAAAACTAAAGAGTCAAATTGACATTTATTAATTGGTATTTTCATTAATGCAAGGAATTTATATAATTGATAATTAATATTTAAATAATTTTAGTATTAAATAATTATTGTTTGAAATATTAAATATTTCAATTATATGCATGAGATATTTTATAATTATTATTAATATCCTTATCCTATATTATATACTATTTCTGAAACTAAAAAGTGGCAACTCCGACAAGTATCACTCCCTCATTCTATGTCTTTTTTCATAAGTTTTCCTCTCATACTATAATTAGTAGGTATATGATGTCATACTTATATTTTATGATTTTTTTAGTAATTTAAATATTAAATAATTTCATATATTTGAAAATAATTAATGTATTAATATTGAACTTAATAGCTATTAATGACATAAGAATAATTAACAAAAGTGAATTGTGACTTTTTCCAAAAATAACTGTTGTATTAATTTTACATTTAATGATTTTTAATGATATTAGAATAATTAATAAAAGTCACATTTGACTTTTATACCATTAAGATGTATGTTGACAAAGTCTTTTTTAATGATTATAGTTATTTTTGTATAACAAAATAAAAAATTGATATCAAATAGTTTTAAAGGATTGATTTGCAAATTAACTCAAAAACTTTGTATTTTATGCTTTCGTATATACATCTAGAAAATTAAAATGGTTCTAGTATATTGATTCAAAGCATAATAAATTAGGAAAAAAAAAGGAAATTACTATGTACCAGGAGAGAAATATGCAAAGGCCTAATGTATGCCGATAAAGTACTCTTATTTTCACTCGTGCATGACGCAGGATTAATACCAGTAATTAGTAATGTAAACCTAAAAAGTCAAATTGACATATATATTGCGCAACCACCGCCATTACCACTCCAATGGAAAATTTGACGACCTCAAATCGCAAGCAAAATATCACATCATTGGCGTCGCGTCTGCAGTTCTTCATTTGCATGTTTCCGAACGACAACATAGTGATGCAGGGTTTAGCTGAAGAGAGCGTGAAATCGGTCCACCGAAGGATCGAGAGTAGAACTGGAATTCTGATTCTGGATCAGAAATTGATTCATGCAAGGAAGCGGATCCATTGGAAGCAGAGTCTTGGCGAATGCGACATCCAAAATAATGCCACCCTTCAACTGGTGGCCCACTTGCGCAGCGGAGGAGACTACTCTCGGCAGCATGCGGTGGTGGAAGACATGTTGGACCTGATTTTGGACATCTCTGGTGAAGGGAGTAGTACTACAGAACGTTGCATGAGAATGATGCTCAAGCTTAGCACCTTGGACAATTTCATGTATAAAAGGGGTCCTCAAGTGCTGGCCAGGCTCTACCGGTCCGAATAATCACCTCACAAAGCCATGGTTGATTTCACCATAAGATAGTTCTTGGACGATTGCAACTCCATGATCAAGAAAAGGTTACATGCTAGTTGCCTTCGTGCGGTGGTGGTGTTTTGTGATATGCTTAGAATATACACAGGGGATGATTACGATCTTTAAAATTCTTGTATGATTTGTCTCAGGATTGTACTGGAAAAGTGTGTTAGTGATATAAATCCTAATCGGAAGGTTATGCTTAAAGGGGTTTTGAATTGTGTTGGTGAGATTGTGAATTTGGTGTTAGGGGATTTGGATATTTGTTTTGAGATCAAGATCCCTGATATGTCAGGGTCTTGGCTTTCTTGGATCGTACGGGGTCTAAGAGAAACCAGGGAGGCTGTAAAAAACAGCAGTTTTGCATTTGCTTGTTGTTGTTGTTGTACTTTCATGGTGCTGTTGCTGTTGCTGTTGCTGATGTTGTTTGCTGGTGTTGTTGCTGTTATTGTTTGCTGGTGCTGTTGCTATTGCTGATGTTGTTTGCTGGTGTTGTTGCTGTTACTGTTTGCTGGTGCTGTTGCTGTTTACTGTAAGTCGAAAATTTGAAGAATGCTGGTGATGTTTGCTGGTGCTGTTTGTTGTTTGCTGTAACATGAAAATTAGAAGTTTGGCTCTTCTGGAATCGTTTTTTAGTGTCTCTCATTCTGCTATGCTACATTAGCTTTCTCATGATAGTACGGGGTTGTTTCCTATTGTATTTAGCTGCAAAATTGGCTATCCCAGGATTGTTGTACTCTTTTTCCTTGCTAGGTTTTTATACCAATGTGTTTTTCCTAGTAAGGTTTTAATGAGGCTTTTTCTTGGAATTTTGCTTTTGTCATTTTGCGGGTTGGTGGTGGGTTTTTGATACTCAGTCTCTTGTATTATGTACTTTGCCTGTTTGCTTCTTCTGCTCAGGCTTTCCTATTTAATAATACATCTTTCATTTTCAAAAAAAAAATATGAGGACCAATTACCAAAATTAGCATGTTTCATATGGTATATATGCTTTTGTGAATCTATTATGTATGCACATTACTGTTTTGGCAAGGGTAAGGTAACATGTTAGAGCATAGTTATATAATATAGAAGTTAATCTTTAATTTATGGTCTAATTTAATGACAAAAATAATGCTTGTGCATGTGTATTCAATGTAAGTAGGACGGTTCTCTTTAAGGAATGATGCATTGACTTCTTATCTGTTAATGTTTATAGGTTCCACTGTTAATGTGTGTTTGTCTTGTTCTTATACACATATGTAGGATTGGATCCACCATTAAAGCGGTGTGAAATGTCGTGGTAAGCATTGGTGAAAAATTTGAGGGTGTAGGCTTCTCATACACCCATGATTTGTTATGCTTGTTCTTGTAGTTTTTTAAAGCAAAACTAAATTGTTGATTTTATTCATCGATATTTATAAACTCTACATTGCGTAACATTTATCATCATTATTAGCATTTGTCACTAAACTTGAGTTTCCATTTGTTAACAGTAATGTCTATGGTTCTTAGTTAGTCTTGAGTTTTGATGCATTTTGATTTATATCTTGTATCATCAGATAACTTATGCACAATGAAGTTTAACTTAATATTCATCTACCTATTTGCAGCATCCAAAGTAAATCCTCTGCACCTTGTGTACTTCAACTTCTCCGGTCGAATTATTGGTTTAGCTTTGATGAAAGACATGCAAGTGGGAATTGCTTTCGATCGTGTGTTTTTCAAGCAATTGGCTGGAGAACATATGACTTTGGAAGATAAACAGAAAACATATCCTTACCTGTACAAGAGCTGCAAGAAAATACTAGAGATGGATGCATATTTTGTTGATTCAGATGCATTAGGACTGACATTTCTTAGGGAGGTGGAGGAATTAGGACACAAGAAAGTTATTGAGCTTTTCCCTGGTGGGGAAAGACACGTAGTGAATAGTAAGAACATGGAGATGTTTGTTAATATTGTTATACATAATCAATTTGGAACATCCATATCTGAGCAAGTATCGCATTTTACTAAGGGTTTTGCTGATATTCTTTCCAACTCAAAGCCACAAGAGTTCTTTCAAAGTTTAGAGCTTGAAGATCTTGATTGGATGTTGCATGGGAGTGAAAATGAAATTTTTGTTGAAGATTGGAAGAAAAACTTATGCCGATAAATTTCGGTTGTATTGGGTGTTACACTCTACCAAGAAATTTCATTTTCACTCCCATGCAACATCCAATCAAGATCTTTAAGCTCTAAACTTTGAAAGAACTCTTGTGGATTTGAGTTGGAAAGAATATCATAAAAATCCTTAGTAAAATGCGATACCTTCTTAGATATGGATGTTACAAATTGATTACATATAAGAAGATTAACAAACTTCTCCCTGTTCTTACTATTCACTACGTGTCTTTCCCCACCAGGGAAAAGCTCGATAACTTTCTTGTGTCCTAATTCCTCCACCTCCCTAAGAAATGTCAGTCCTAATGCATCTGAATCAACAAAATCTGCATCCATCTGTAGTATTTTCTTGCAGCCCCTGTACACATAAGGATATGTTTTCTGTATGTCTTCCAAAGTAATATGTTCTCCAGCCAATTGCTTGAAAAACACACGATCGAAAGCAATTCCCGCTTGCACGTCATTCATCAAAGCTAAAACCAAAAATTCGATCGGAGAAGTTGAAGTACTCAAGGTGTAGATGATTTACTTTGGATGATGCAGACAAGTAGATGAATAATAAGCTAAACTTTATGGTACATAAGTTATCTAATGATATGATAGAAGATATACATAAAAAAACATCAAGACTCAAGACAAAGCAACCATAGTCCTTATTGTGAACATATGAGAACTATGTTTTGGTGACAAAATGTAATGATCAGACAGGTTATGTTACACAACGCAAAGTTTATAATTATTGATGAATAAAATAAAAGGTTTAGTTTTTCTGAAAAATATAAGAACAAGTATAACAATTCATGGATACATGAGAAGCCACACCCTCAAAATTTTCATCTATGCTTACCACTGAGCATATCTAATGATATGATAGAAGATATACATAAAAAACCATCAAGACGCAACCATAGTCCTTATTGTCAACAAATGAGAACTATGTTTTGGTGACAAAATGTAATGATCAGACATGTTATGTTACACAACGCACAGTTTATAAGTATTGATGAATAAAATAAAAGATTTAGTTTTTCTAAAAAATATAAGAACAAGTATAAGAATTCATGGATGCATGAGAAGCCACACCTTCAAAAATTGTATCACTGCTTTCCACTGAGCATTTCACTTCACTTTAGTGGATCCAATCTTATGTATGTGTACAAGAACAAGACATACACACACATTAACTATGGAACCTGTGAACGTTAACAGATAAGAAGCCACTGCATCATATGTTGGAAAACAACATAGCTGAAGAAAAATTAAAAAACACTCACAACACAAGAAAATAACGTGGAAACCTCAAAACCGGAAAAAAAAACCACAATCGTTGTAAAAAACGACAACCAGAGAATTATCACTATGTGAAAATTGTTACAACACATAGACTTCTTTCACTCTCACCCCAATACCCCAGTACAACCACACTCTCACAAAGCTTAAACTATGTCAGATATAAGTTTAAAGTGCTACTGACTGGTACATCTCAAAACAAAGAACCTAGGTCCAATATATAGCCTTGGTCTCCCCCTTGCTTCACCACAATAAGCAATGTGGGATTTCTCCAATAGCTAATTTTTAACCTCCTTCTTTATTATAAAAACTTGACAATCAACCCCAACAATCTTCACCTTGATTATAAGAGTTACACATCTTCCGCTTACATTGTCTATACCGACAATCATACTCCACCATAAATAGTACACTTCACTTAAAAATAAACCATCACAAGAATTTTCTGCATTTGGAACTAAACCACTCCAAGAATTTCCACATGTCGAAACTTTGTTGAAATTTTATGGTGAAACTCCCATGTTGGCTTCTAGGAAGTTCTTTAACCATCGACACCTCTCATCCCACACCTTGCATCAATGTCAACCAATGTCTGCGTGCTATTTTGAATCCGCTAGCAATAACTTGTCCTTTTACATGGTACAGCGGAAAATACCATAAGGACAAACTTTATCTTCTAAATGATATCACCATCATCTCCCAGAACAAAGGAGACATTGCTAGCACTTACCTCAAAGTCTTTTTCAGATACTGCTCCACCTGGACAATTTCTCTTCACATGCCTACACTTTCCACACTTCTAGCACGCCAATATCTTTGCATGGATCTTCTTCCCATTAGCCCCACCTATAGTTAGCAATATTAAGCTTGATGAAGTGATTTCATCACTTTTTATTCTCCTTTCTTCAGAAATAATTTTAGTTGCAACTTCTTCAAAACTCAAACTTTCTTTCTCATACATCAAAACAAGTTTCAGATGAACATATGAAGATGGAAGGGAGAAAATGTGTCTTAACGCTTTATCTTCATCATCAATCTCAACTTTAATAGATTCCAGCTCGGAGATAATATTATTCAAAGTACTAAGATGATCATAGATTTTCGTTCATTCATCCATGCGCAGATTGTGGAATTGCTCCTTCGGCAACAACCGATTTGAGATGCCCTTTGCCTGATATAACCCTTCAAGCTTCTCCCAGAGTTCCTTCGCTAACGACAAATTATGCACATTTGCAAGAACATTTTTTTCCAAACACAGATGAATTGCACTTGCAGCTCTCAAATCTAGTTCCTCCCACTTGTCGGCCTCCATGTTGGAAGTGTTCCTTTCAGCGCCTTGTGTCATCCTGATTGTATCAACACAAGCCAAACATCTCTATATCAAACTACATAGCGCTTGAATAAGACATAACAACACTTTCACAGTATCACCCTTTTTCAGCACCTTCACAATATCACAGAACTGTGATATCTCCTGAAACCGAAGCTCTTGATACCACTTTTGGGAAACAACACAGCTGAAGAAAAATTAAAACACAAGAAAATAACGTGAAAACTCCAAAATCGCAGAAAAAACCATGACCCTTATCAAAACAGACAACTAGTTAATTATCACAATGTGAAAATTGTTACAACACAGACTTCTCTCACTCTCACCCCAATACCCCAGTACAACCACACTCTCACAAAATAAATATTTAAACTAAAGCCTCGTTTGGGAGATTTTATTTGAGCTTATCTAATAGCATAAGTTCTTATGTCAATGTTTGAGAAAGCTTATCAATGGCTACCATAAGCTGTTTTGAGCTTATTTTTATAAGCTACTCAGAATAACTTATGAAAAAGAGCTTATACTTATATATAGATTATAACTTATTTTCAATTTATTTCAACAAATTTTTTAAAATAGCTTATGAATAAGCGCTTATGTCATAAGCATTTATGCTTATGTCATAAGCTCTTATGATCATAAGCGCTTAATTAAGCTGTTTTCCCAAACTGGATCTAAGTCAGATATAAGCTTAAAGTGCTACTGACTAGTACATCTAAAAACAATGAACCTAAGTCCAATATATAGCCTTGGTCTCCCCCTTGCTTCACCACACTAAGTAATGTGGGACTTCTCTAATAGCTAATTTTTAACCTCCTTCTTTATTTTTGAAACTTGGCAATGTGGGACTTGTAAATCAACCCCAACATCATATTCCTTAAAAAAAACCTGCCAGAAAGCATACATTCTTGGGTATTATTTTGCGGTGCTATAGCCGTATCAGACACCCTCTGTTTCATTTTTCAGTTGGTTTTGGATACTCTTATTAAATTCATAAAATGAATGCATTAAAAATATTATCAGATTACGTGATAGAATGGTCATAAAGCCTTTGAACAATTTAGTCTTTTAGGGTATATTCAGATTGGTGGTATGGGTAGAATGGAATGGGATGGATGGAAGGTATCAAAGTTTTATGAACTTATAGTATCAAAAATAAAGGAAGCAACACAGATACACAATATCTAAATTTTATGAACTTATGTCAAATTAATAGTAACATGAAAGCAACTTATACTTCAAACTCTTTTTTTTTCTTTTCTTTTCTTAACTTTTTATTATATATCTTGTTGGTTTTCTTGTTTACGTTAGTACTTATTTTACTTATTATCTTTTATTACGTTTTTCATTCTCTGATCCTTTACCACATTTCCTAACATCACACATACACACAATGCTTTAAACATAAACTTCTTTTATTCATTGAAATTGAGTTTTACACTTAGAAAGGAGGATTTATCCTCATATCTTGATAATGCTCTAGTATTACCGCTAACTGCCTATCTATGGGTCGCCTCTGAAGTATCAGACGCGCCATCTCATCCTTACATTCTTCTTGTCGCTCCTCCGTGTCCTCTGCTCGGAGCTCCAGCTATGCCTCCCAACCACCAATCATCATGGTGCTTTCTGCTTCTGCACGGAAGAGCTCGCCTAGTTCCTCCACGAACTCCAGAAAAATGCGAAGAGATGCATCTAGCACTGGATCCAGATCCATTCCATGCAACTGACAGATCAGCTGGCGGATGCTGCTCACTGTTGTGATCCTGAAGTACAATGCAACATAAAGATTTTGCTCGAAGGTTTTTTTCCTCAATTCCTCAAGAACTCTCTCAATATTTGCCATGTTGATTCTATTTCGCTCTCTGAGTCTGCAAGCTTAACCCAAGCAAACCTTCTATTTATACTCCAGGAATGGTTGTTAGCATTTATCATTGAAACACCTTCCCAAGACATCGTTACCGAGATCATCTTTGAATGTCTTAAATTCACTTGGCCGGTAGTAAACGTTGATTCTTTATTCCCTTTCCTTGGCCGATGTTCTTCGCTTCCTTTATTTTTCTTCGTTTTTTTTTCTCTGATTATTTGTGTATTTATTAATTATCTTATTCTCCTTATTTCATTTGTGAACTTAGTCCTTCTGAGGGGGAGTGCTTTGCACTTCAATGCTAAGTTTTTCACACCCCTGATCTTTTTGCTTATGACAAAAAAGGGGGAGTACTACCCACAATTTTTGATGTGTTATTTTTCTTTTGGAGAATTTGAAGTTATATATCGTTATGACTATAGATCTTTCATGAGGCACTAGCAAGGAATACATTTCACTTCCTCTGAAGTGATCATATGCTTTGATTTCCTTAATGCTCTGGTATACTATGTCATATTATCCATTAAATGATTGACTCTGATCGATACATCACTTTGATCATTTATTCATTTTAGCTTAGAACCTAGACTATTCTAACGTTTTCATTAAGTCATAGATTCAAGGGGAGCTTAGCTCAGAATCAAGCTCATAACTTTGATTCAGAAGGAGCTATATAAACTATACATATTAAGATAAGTTTAACTCTGATACTTTAAACTCTGAGTGTATTTAGTTTATTGTTTAAGAATTGTTCATCAAAATACTTGGTTTTGTCATCATCAAAAAGGGGGAGATTGTAAGACCAAGATTTGGTCAGGTGGTACAACTCTATGTTTTGATGATAACAAGTTTATTTATTATGTATGAACAATTATGGTACTCTAACGTTTGTTTGTTAAGTTGCGGAAAGCAGGCTCTGACTCTGATTTTAAGACTCAACTTTTATCAGAAGATAAAGACTCAAGAGTAGCCAACGTTACGCTTCTTCATTAACTATGTTCTTCTAAACGGTAGCAAACACTTCAGATGATCTGAAGATGTAAGCTCTGATGTGGACTCTGAAGAATCAAGCGCTGCAACACTGAAGACCAGATGTTCTGATGAACGGTCCAGAAGCTGAAGACTTGAGGCTCTGAAGTCCAAGAACAAGCTAGCTTTCAAGATCTGAAGCACTTCACTTTCTGAAGACTAGAAGTTCTATTGAACGGTTCAGAAGCAGAAGTTATGATGATCTGTGGATCCAAGTTTCGCTCTGACTCTGATCGCGTAAGCTTTACAAGTTCCAACATGAAGCATCTCCAAAGATCAAGAGTCAACTAGGCTAAGGCACGTCATTGTCATTCGTACAAAAGCAGATGTACCTTTCTGACCGCCTTACCTACGACGCTCAGCCATAGCAGGCCCTAAAAATTCCAGAACTGCCCTCCAACGGACAGATTCATCCAACGGATAAACACTCTAAATCTTGAAGTCTTTAAAGACTGTAGATAGAAGAAATCAGCTAAGAAACTATTGTGCATACAAGTGAAAAATCTTCAAGCGAATACCCTAGCAATATTTCTTCATTGTTCCTATTGTGTTTACCTCTGCTTCTTTTAGAAGCAATTCTTTGTAAACCAAACTTATTCACAAACTCTGTTTGTAGTTCCTTGAGAGACTAGTGAGGTTAGTATTTTTGAGAAGACTAAGGCAAGGCTGTCTTAGTGTTGCTAGTTCTTAGTATTGTTAGTCATTGAGCAAGGTGTGCTAGTGCAGTTGTAACAATCTTTGAATAGTGAATTGACTACATTCTAAGAAGGAAGAAATCACCTTAACGGGTGGACTGGACTAGCTTGAGTGATTCATCAAGTGAACCAGGATAAAATCATTGTGTGCTTTTATTTATCCCTCACTCTTAGCACTTTATATTTTTTCACGAAAATCTTCGAGAGAAAGCGGTTAATCTTCAAAACCCTATTCAACCCCCCTCCCCCTTTCTAGTGTTTTTCATACCTTCACCATTGAGGATAGATTTCATTTCACCTCTAAATAACGCTGTCTCAGCAGCAACACTTATTGGATCAAAATAGATTTCAATTTGATCGACACCAAAAGAGATGCTAGTCTATGCTAGATGGAAAAAGAAGTTAAAATCAAAACATTAGTATTGCAAAGAAGTTAAGGATAAAGCTGATTGAAGAAGAAAACATGACACACAGTAAAATAAACTAAGCTTGAAACAAATCAAAAGGAACTCTTTTCACATTCTTCATGAACATGTAGACAATAGCAGGAAACACAGATATAAGGAATCACCAATAGGAGTTCATTGAGATAAGAATATAAGCATAACTTGCAAGAAATGTTATGCATTTAAAAGAAATTGAAGAAATAGGTTTAACATGTATGAAGTTGAATTTACAGGTTTCGTTAGCTTTTGACTGTTGTTGGAGTCAGAAACTTGCTGCTACTATGTCATTGTTGTGAGTTCAAAACACATAAAATACACCCAGCAAAGAACAAAAGGTTATACAAAGGACAAACTACATAAGTGGATGCAAATATTATCATTAAAAATGTTGAAATGTTGTGATAAAGGAATAAGACCCAGTATACAACCATGTAGAACAAATAATTATAGAAAGTATTCTCTTATAAAGAATTGACGCTATATTCACACGAATGAAATGCAATGCTAGCTCATTTGATCTAATGAACCATAGTTTTCATTTCACCTCTAAATAACATTGTCTAAGAAGCAACACTTATTTGATCAAAAGAGATTTCAATTTGATCTACAGCAAAAGAGATGCTAGTCTATGCTAGATGGAAAAAGAAGTTAAAATCAAAACATTAGCATTGCAAAGAAGTTAAGGATAAAGCTGATTGAAGAAGAAACCATGGCACATTGTAAAATAAACTAACCTAGAAACAGATCAAAAGGAATGTTTTTCACATTCTTCATGAACATGTAGACAATAACACTAATCACAGATATAAGGAATCACCAATAAGAGTTCATTGAGATAAGAATATAAGCATAACTTGCAAGAAATGTTATGCCTTTGAAAGAAATTGAAGAAATAGGTTTAACAGGTATGGATTTGAACTTAAAGGTTCTGTTAGCTTGTGACTCTTGTTGGAGTCAGAAACCTGCTGCCACTATGTCATTGTTGTGAGTTCTAAACACATAAAATGCACCCAACAAAGAACAAAAGGTTATACAAAGGACAAACTACATAAAAGTATGGAAATATTATTATAAGAAATGGTTGAAATGTAGTGATAAAGGAATTAGACCCAATATTCTCTTATGAAGAAATGACCATATATTCACACGAATGAAATGCAATGCTAGCTCAATATATCTAAACGAAATGAACCATTGGGGATAGTTTTCCTTTCACCTTTAAATAACAAGCAACAACACTTATTTGATCAAAAGAGATTTCAATTTGATCTACACCAAAAGAGATGCTAGTCTATGCTAGATGGAAAAAGATGTTAAAATCAAAACATTAGCATTGCAAAGAAGTTAAGGATAAAGCTGATTGAAGAAGAAACCATGACACATAGTAAAATAAACTAAGCTTGAAACAGATCAAAAGAAACTCTTTTCACATTCTTCATTAACATGTAGACAATAGTACGAATCACAGATATAAGGAAACACCAATAGGAGTTCATTGAGATAAGAATATAAGCAAAACTTGCAAGAAATGGTATGTATTTGAAAGATATTGAAGAAATAGGTTTAACAGGTATGGAGTCGAACTTACAGGTTCCGTTAGCTTTTGACTCTTGTTGGAATTAGAAACCTACTGTCACTATGTCATTGTTGTGAGTCAAAATACATAAAATGCAGCCAGCAAAGAACAAAAGGTTATACAAAGGACAAACTACATAAAATGGATGCAAATATTATCATAAGAAAAGGTTGAAATGTTGTGATAAAGGAATAAGACCCAGTATACAACTATACGGAACAAATCATTATAGAAAGTATTCTCTTATGAAGAATTGACCATGTATTCACACGAATGAAATGCAATGCTAGCTCAATTTGTCTAAACGAAATAAACCATTGAGTCGTTTTCATTTCACCTCTAAATAACACTGTCTTTGCAGCAACACTTATTTGATCAAAAGAGATTTCAATTTGTTCTACAGCAAAAGAGATGCTACTCTATGCTAGATGGAAATAGAAGTTATAATCAAAACATTAGCATTGCAAATAAGTTAAGGATAAAGTTGATTGTTGAAGAAACCATGGCACACAGTAAAATAAACTAAGCTTGAAACAGATCAAAAGAAACTCTTTTCACATTCTTCATGAACATGTAGACAATAGCACGAATCACAGATATAAGGAACCACCAATAGGAGTTCATTGAGATAAGAATATAAGCATACCTTGCAAGATATGTTATGCATTTGAAAGAAATTGAGAAATAGGTTTAACAGGTATGGATTTGAACTTACAGGTTCCGTTAGCTTTTGACTCTTGTTGGAGGCAGAAACCTGATGTCACTATGTCATTGTTGTGAGTTCAAAACACATAAAATGCACCCAGCAAAGAATAAAAGGTTATACAAAGGACATACTACATAAAGTGGATGCAAATATTATCATAAGAAAATGTTGAAATGTTGTGATAAAGGAATAAGACCCAGTATACAACTATACAGAACAAATCATAATAGAAAGTATTCTCTTATGAAGAATTGACCATGTATTCACACGAATGAAGTGCAATGCTAGCTCAATATATCTAAACCAAATGAACCATTGAATATAGTTATTATTTCCTCTTTAGACAACTTCTAAATGGCTTAATTGAAATTTGTTTTTTAGTTAAGGGTAAACATGTAATAGACTACCTAATTTATTTAAATTTCGAATTATTTTAATCAGTTTTATACCTCATATTAATGACTAATTAGATTTGTCCCCCCACTACGAAAATCTAAATCAATCATCTTTTTTCTTAAAAACCATTGAAATCATTATTATCTACCTTTTATAAACAACCTTCTTCACTCTCCCATGAAAATTAAACGTATTTATGGAGAATTTGAATTCTACCTATTTCCATTATGAATTATAACTATCTATCTACCTTGATAATTAAACAAAATTATAGCCTCCCAATCTAACCAATGAAATTAGGCAAATTAAAATCAAAACTTCTTATCTTTATTCATTCACGTTTTTATATTGTTAGTCTTGAAAAGAATTTCAATGTCTTTATTCCCTCTACAATTTTCAACAAGCTGTGTTTAATTATTTGGATTCTATCACAAATTGTTTTGATTGGTTTATTTTGCCAGACCAATGGTGATATATTTCATCAGTTTTCAACTATAAATATATAACACATGAGGTTAAGGATTCACAACATCAATCCTTATTTCTCCAACAGACTGCATTTTCAGTTGCTGAGAATTGTTCCTCATTTCTAAATCTTCACTCCGAACACATTTTGGTAAAGACTACATCGGCAGCAACAGTTAACAATTGTTGAGGCTTGCTTCTCTTTTTTGTTTTGTGTAATACGAGCTTTGATTCTTTTAATTTTGTGTACTTTGCTATTTCAACTGAGACTTCTTCTCTACAACTTTTGTTTTTAGAAGTCTTCATTGTGTATCTTGGTTTGCAGAAACTTTATTATTAGATATTTGTTTTCTTCTCTCAACCCTTTTTATTCTTCTTTTTCATAGATTAGAACAAGAGTAGAGATAGAAAGCGGATTTGTTAGGTTTAGCATCGATGCAGCGTCTGATAGCCAAGAAAGCATCGAGAAATGGAGGCTGCAGAAACGCGAAAGCAGGTTGTTCGTGAAGTTGAATCTTGGCACCTTGGATATACCCGCAGAGGTATGCGTTTGAAGTTCGTGTTTCGTTTGGAATCTGATTCGTTGAAAATAGTTTGGTGCTGCCTACTCCATGTTCAAAACTTTTTCCTTCTCTTCTTTTTGTTTTACATGTGGTTTTCACTTTCTCTGAGCTTTTCATAGGATTTCTTCTCATCAGTTTAAATTATCTGTGCAGTTTGACAAGGCTGCTTTATTAAAATATTATCTTTTTCTCAAGTCAGGTAAGCCACAACCAGTAGAAGAGGCTACATAAGTACCTCTTAAGGAAGTGTAAGCTTGTCCTTTGTTACAATGTAAAAATTACAAATCTATAATGGAAACATGGTGCACTTTGTTTTTTTTTTTCCTTCTTTTTAATTTTAATTCAAAATGGTTTATTGATGATGCAGGGGAAGAAGGTTTTTCAAGTGCTTATTATGTCGCATAAACACTTCAGCTATAACTTCACTTGAAATGATCCTGAATTGATCCAAATGTATTATTAACTTTTATTTGCATTTCATAACTTTTACCAAGTTTGCTTAACACTCCTCAAGCTGCAATCTGGTATGTGTGGTCTAGTATGCAGGTCATTTTCATTCCTATTTGCTGAGGAACATGTATTAGGATCCATCTGCTGGCTGTCTTTTGTCTCTGTTGGTGGTGCATTCTCTATATAAATGAAAGGAAACAAGGGGAGAACCAAACCTCAAAAAATAGAGCGTGCTTCTTTGCAGCAGTACTGAACCCATTCCTTTCCAACACTAAACCCATATTCATTTTCTTTAAAATGTTCAGTTAAATGCCAGATTGTCTAGAGTTTGTTTTTAGTTAAAATGTTTCATGACGTAAATGGTTTGGAATTTGTTAGAATACTCTCTCTCCTCATATTCTTTAACTTAATCATTGAAAGCCTTTGTCCCTTTACGAAGATCTGATCAAAGAAGAAACGGTTGGGAATTTGTAAGAATACTTCTCAGAGAGGTTCTAATTCCTGGGTTTTATTATACCTGAAATGATCTTTTAGATTTCAATTTATTGGAACTTTTAGTTTCAATTCTACAATTAATTAGACAGATGTAGTTTATGAATAAAGTTATATATGTAAGAGAAGGGGCTGAAATAAGTGTATGTTTAGAGGAGAGGAGGGAGATAGAAAGAAAAGAGTGAGAATGTAAAATATGTGATGAGTCATTTCATTCAAAAGAGTTTGCTTCAGAAGAAACTGTTTTCACAAGCATTTTCTTCAAAAAAGTTCACAAAATTATTAGAGTGTGAATGAATCAAAGCGTTCTCAAATTTCTTAAATTTCATTGCAACTCAATGTTATTTTTCATAGTACATATCACATCACACTAATAAGGATTAAGGTTTTGTTGTTTGTTTAGGCATTCCCGACTTCAATCTTGTTGGGACAGCCTTAAACAAGTAAAATCCGGTGGCCTTTGGTTCTATATGAGAAGCAGTGAGAAAGATGACTTGGCTTCAATCATCAAGGAGTATTTGATCCCATTGTTGTTGCAGTAACTATTCTAATTTGTTGAATACCATTAACAAGTAGAATTTGGCAACATATTTAGTCATTAGGGATCTTAGTCTTAAGAATGTTTGATGCAACGCCATTTCCATGTAGCCCCTTTTTTGAACATTACCAAGTGCAACTAAAGGGTTAACGCTCATTTTGCTCTGTAGCTTCAAAAAGTGAGTTTCCTAAGATATAAAAGGCCGTGTTTTGATTCTGCAGAGCTTGCTGATGACCCTAGTTTAGTAGTGTTTTTAGGGACATTTTGTAGTTTATTTTGAGTCTTTTTATTGAGTCTCATGTAGTGTTTCATGCATTATCATGCATTTTTATCTTTCTTTGAGTTTTTACTTTGTTTTGGTAATTTTATAGTTTTATAGGGACTTTTCTTGCATTTTAAGTAAGTTTATGACTTGCATATCTTTTCTACTTGAATTGAGGGTCTTTTATGCTAATAAACTCTTGGAAATCCTAGATATTTTCCTTCCTTTGTTTCCAAGCAGCTAGGTCTGAAAACTGATGAAGAAAGAAGGTCAAGAGGCTTGGAGAATTGAAGGGAGGCTTAAAGAGGAGTTAAGAAGAAGGTCAAGAGGCTTTCTAGCATGTAGAGAGCGCTCAGGCGCTCGTGTTGAGCGCCTGAGCGCCAATTGATTCAAAGTTTACACCATGCTAGAAAGGAATTGGCGCCTGAGCGCTCCTGTTGAGCGCCTGAGCGCCAATTACCTCCAGAAGCTGCTTTTTCCACTTGGAATTGGCGCTCAGGCGTGCTTAATTGGCGCCTGAGCGCCCATACTCGACCTTTTTGCCTATAAATAGGCTTTTTGTCATTTCTTTTGTAACTTTTGTCATTTCTATACATTCCTAAATAAGTTAGAAGTAGGGTTAGGCTCTGGAGCTTGAGGAGAAGCATTCTCCAAGTCCATGTTCCAGGTTTTATCCTTCTTTTCTTGTATGGATTCCATAGCCATGCTTGGCTAAACCCCTTTTGCTTTGGGTTCTTTGTAAGACTTATGATGTTTTAATCTTAATTCCTATTTCTATTCATGAATCCTCTAAGTAAACCCTTGAATCCCATATCCATGCTTTATGTTTCAAGTTAGAACGCGTGCTAGCTTTATGCTTTTCTATAATAGAACAGAAGTTTGTTATAGATTAGGGACTTGTTTTGGGATTACCTCTTCTATGCTTGCTACTAGGAATAGAGGAAGGGTTGGGGTTTGTTGATCTGAAATTGAAAACTTAATGCCTCAAACAATTGTTTAAGTACACAAGGAATTGAGCTTATCCTTTGATTTGAGAGTATTACCTATGCGAGGCATCGATAGGTAGTTGTTTAGATTATAGCATCAAGGAGAGACTCAAAGTTTTGTGGATAGAATAGGTTGACTAAAACTGATTTAGTTAAGCAAGAACCCAAGGCATTCTCACCATTGTTCTTCACACACGTATAATTCAATTGCTTGTTAACTAATCACGTAAACAATCAACCTTAAAACTGAATTTTATTTGTTTTCCAACCTTGAACTTGATTCTTAAACTGAATTCGCATACCAATTCCCTGTGGTTCGATAAATTAAAACCGGATAAATTAAAACCGGGTAGATTCTGTACACTTGCAGATTGACCAACAAGTTTTTGGCGCCGTTTGCGGGGAATTGTTTGTGGTTTCTGGTTTAATCTTTTAGTTTGTGGTTTTATTTTTTTTTTGTTTTTATCTTTGTCTAGAATTGGTGCTACTAATCTTTCTCTGTTTGAGTGTCACACTTTCAGGTTGCTCTCGAGAGAGACACCGTCATGGGTGGCCATATGACGGAGGAGGAGATGCAAGCCCATATCGAGGCAAGAATCCAAGAGGGGATCACCCTCCGATTATGTGAACAAGAAGTTGAGAATGTCAATCGGTCTCTTGGGAACTCACTTCGGCTACCATGAGTTATGACTATCCCGGGAGCATTGTCTTTCCCGAGGGAGTGGGAAACTTTAAGTTGAGACCGACATTCATCAACTTGGTGAGCCAAAACCAATATGGTGGAGGTACTTTGGAAGATCCACATGCTCACATGGGGAGGTTCATCCGGAACTGCAACACTTACCGGGTGAACAATGTTCCGGCGGATGCAATTCGGTTGAGCTTGTTTCCATTTTCTTTGAAGGACACCGCTGAGGAATGGCTGAATTCTCAACCTCAAGGGAGCTTCACTACTTGGGAAGACTTAGCGGAAAAGTTCACAACAAGGTTCTTCCCAAGAGCCCTTTTGAGGAAATTGAAAAAAGACATCATGAATTTTGTGCAACCCACTGAAGAAAATCTCTATGAAGCTTGGGAGCGCTTCAAGAAGCACTTGAGGAAATGTCCTCAACACAATCTCACCCAATCTGAATTGGTTGCAACATTTTATGATGGTCTACAATACTCTTGGAGGTTTGGCCTAGATGCGGCTTCAAATGGCGAGTTCAATGCTCTTCCCCCACGAGCGGGGTATGACTTAATAGAAAAGATGGCAGCGAGAGCCATGAACTCTGAAAATGATCGCCAAACCCGAAGGAGTAAGTTTGAAGTGGAAGCTTACGACAAGCTCTTGGACTCCAATAAGCAAATATCCGAACAAATGGCGGAGATTCAAAATCATATAAAGGCGACCAATTTGGTCTGTGCTACAGTAGCCAAAGTGGAATATATGGCTATTGGAGGGCCTCATATTAGTAAATTTTGTACCATGAATAATCAAGGTTTCCGAGGTCAAAGCTCTGGACTATCTCAACAAGTCCAAGAGCAAGTTGGTGAAAATGATGGTGGCAAGAAGAGTTTGGAGGAGTTGGTTGAGACTTTCATCAACCGCATGAAGAACAACTACAAGAGCCAAGAGGTGGCCATAAAGAACTTGGAAAGTCAAATTGGCCAGCTGGTCAAGCAAATGGCCGAGATACCTCAAGGTAAGTTTTCTCCCGATTCGTTAATTTTTTCTAAACAAGAAAATTCTGCTGTTGTTACCACTAGGAGTGGGAGAGTGTTACATGAGTCAAAAAAACAAAGTGAGGAAATAGTTGAGGAGGAAAGGAGTGTTCATATTAAAACTAGAGTGATGAATGATCCTATTCCTGAGCTTAGCAAATTCCATTTCCTAAAGCATTGGTTAAAAAGAATTTGGATAAAAAAATTTCAAAATTTATGGATGTTTTTAAGAAACTCCATATTGATATCCCTTTTTCCGATGCTTTGGAACAAATGCCTATCTATGCTAAGTTCATGAAGGACATTTTAAATAAGAGAAGGAAGTTGAGTGAGGCTGATGAAACTATCATGATGACTGAGGATTGTACTGCCATTTTGCAAAGAAAAATGCCTAAGAAGAGAAGGGATCCTGGGAGTTTTACTATCCCAGTGGAGATTGAGGGGTTGACTGTTGTTGAAGCATTGTGTGATTTGGGAGCGAGCATCAACTTGATGCCGCTTAGCATGTTTAGAAGGCTGAACTTAGGAGAGGTCACCCCGACCATGCTCTCCTTACAAATGGCGGACCGATCCCTAAAAACACCTTATGGGATTGTGGAAGATGTGATGGTTAAGGTGGATAAGTATGTGTTCCCTGTTGATTTTGTGGTGCTGGACATGGAGGAGGATGCAAAGATTCCTCTCATTCTCGGCCGACCCTTCTTAGCCACTGGTAGGGCTAAGATTGATGTTGATAAGGGTCAGCTCATCCTCCAAGTTGGTAAGGACAAGGTGAGATTTTCGGTTTTCAATCCTAATTTGCAAACTAACCTTAATGATGGTTTTGTTTGTGATATGATCAAAAGCTTGTCCAGGTCTTCAAAGGAGACCCCCAAGATAAGTGAAAAAGATGTTGAGCTTAGCCAAGCTCTCATCAAGCTTGTTAGTGAAAACAAGTATGGGGGGTCTAAAGATGAGAATTTCCAAGCCCACATCGCCCGGTTCACACAAGCTAGTCACCTTGTTAAGATGGAAGGTGTGACTAGTAATGAGCTCAAGATTAAGCTCTTCCCTCACTCCTTGAGGGGGGGATCAAGGATTTGGTACGATGGTTTAGATGATACCCTCTCTTAGGTGATGTTGTTCCAAAAGTTTTGTGCAAGTTTCCTACCTTGCACATGTGGAAGGAAGATTGATGGTAAGGAATTTCCTTCCTAACACCAAAGGACGGAGAGTCCACCTAGGACTATAACTTAGGGCTGCTTGCGAGACAACCCAAGTCTTGTTTTCTTTTGCTTGTTTGTTTGTTGCATTTTGCAGGGAATGAGAGCATGGATTTTGGAGTCGGAGGTGTGTCTAAGGCCTCCATGGTAATTGGTAAAAGAAGGTCGACTCTTTCCCTTAGTTAAGCTCATGCATTTTTGCATATTTTTCTTTTGTAGCTTTTATTTTTCTTTTATTCATGCATTGTAAGTTAGAGTCATTTTTGGGTCTTTACTTCCCTATACTCACATGTTTTTTCCCTTAGTCATGCTCTCTAGCTTGTGCTTGTTTTTGAAAATGTTTTTATGAATACTTGTGTTGCCTTTTGGGGATGAGTGATTGCATGCTTTGGGGAAGAGAGGAGGAGACTTCGGTCTTCCAAGTGTTTCTTGAGGATAGAGTTGGTGTGAGTCCATAAGGGTCCATCTTTGACCCTTCACCATAAAATTTCCCTGGAGGATCCTGTCTCACTCGTACTTCTTAGTTCTTTATTGATTTCATTATTTGCATGCTTTGTGATACTTGCACAATTCTTGAGACCTGTAGGTTTTTGAGCTTCAGAGTTTGTTGGCTTGAACATTTGTCCCTAGTTGTCTCTTTTGAGCCTATTGAAGATTTCTTTGTTAGCTAAATGATTGGGATGAGTGATAGGTTGGATTTTGGGGAGTGTTGGTCCTTGCATTGTGTTGGAGCTAGTAATTAAAGTTGGAAATGTCTCTTGCCCCAAGTGTAAAAAAAAAAGATGAAGAAGAAAAAGAAAAAGAAAAAAAAGACTCCTAATCAAGTTGGAGTTGCAAAAAGAAAAAAATAGAAGAAAAGAAAGTTGAAAAAGGGGTCAAGAGACTTGTGCTTAAAAATTTTGTTGTTGAAAGCTCCAGGGTTACTAATAGTGTAAGGCCCAAGTTTTTAAGCTTAGAAAAAGTGGAAGAGATTTCCATTTACGACTAGGCTTAATATATCATGAAGGAAAACCTGAACAAGAGTTCATCAAATGGAATATATTTATGAAGGAGAAAGTTCAGGAAAAGTCTAAGGAATGTATCGAAGTCGATAAAAGTTATAGCACGATTGTTACACGCTTAAACCTAGGTCAGAAACCCTAGTATATAGCTAGTTTTCACTTATAGGCCCGATGGAAGTTAATTCCAAAAATCTTCAGAGAAATGTTAGAACTTCTCTTTTTCCATATATCACAATCGTTTCGAGGCGAAACTATAGAATCTACGAACGTCTGATTCCAATCATTGGAAGTTTGCCGAAACCAAAACCCTGGTATTTCAAAACCCTAGAATCACTCGACAATGAAGACTTTTTCTATTCAGAGCTTCAAATGAAGATTCTACAAGCGTACACCCATTTCTCTTGATGATTTCAATCTTTCTTAAGAAGGAAGTTTTCTATTCCGACATCCGATGCAAAAAGCAACTTATCGGGTAAAATAGTTTTATACCGATTATGCATTAGTCGCCAAAAATACAAGGAGACCTCTTTATAGTTTTGGAATTCTTTTGCCAAAACATATCTATTAATTCACGAAGAATGAAGCCAGAAAATCAGATTCGCGAAACTTTCATTTTACCGCGTTTTGCCAACCTCTATATATAGCAAGAAAGGTGAGAAAAATTACAAAAACTCCTCCATTTTCTCTCCAAGGCCGCGAGCTCCATAGAAGGAAGAGGAAGAAGAGATTTTCTTCATTACTTGCTTGATCGTCGATCAATCAGTTGCTGCTTCAAGGTTTCGAGGTATAGTCGCTAATCCTTACCTCTGATCGCTTTTTCCATAGCTTTTCTATAGACTTTTCTGAGCTGATAGTTTTGAGGTTTTTGCAAAACTATCCTGAATATTTCATTTCTGATTCTAAACCTCTTCCTTATGTGCCCAAGATCACTTCTGCCGGTTTAGATTTTCCGTTATGCCGCCGGATTTCCGCCGGAATCAATTTTAGCCTTAAATACCCATTTTTGGAGTTTTTGGAGTAAAGCTTCAACCTTTAGGCTGAAAACTATCGCCTTAGCTTAGTGCTAGTAGGATTAGTTGTCATAAACGTCGTTGGTGACGTCCCTGTCAAATTTGCTTTTTGGGATTTCAGTTTTGAAATTCTAAGTTAAAAATCATGACCAAAATACCCCTGCGACAGTTTTTGATCCGACAATTTTTCCGAGTTCAGAATACCCTTAGTTACGGCTAATGATAGCATAGGAACCAAGTTTGATCGAAGAAAAATCGACCCTCCTAATTGTGAAAAGTGGCCGAGCACCCTAGGGGAGGAGGAGGAAAATTCCTTTTTCGAAAACTTGTCCTTTCGCGCTAGATTATCATACCTCGGAGTATGTACTACTTCGGGTAACCTTAGTGAGCATTGATAGCTTAGTTTCCGATAGATTCTGATAGTATTTCTGTGGTTTTGCTCTAAAGGTGATTTTGAGGAATTTCCAGCGGAGCAAGGCTTTGATTGTGAAGGAGCTTTAGGAGATAACTCTGGAGAACCTACAGGTGAGGGCTTCTCACTGAATCTCTAGTTAATGCTTAGGGTCGATGCTTTCGACATTGTTTACTGTTTATGCACTTGTTTGTGTTTGATTGGAAAAATGTTTTCTGAGGCTTCGGCTGACAATGTAGATGATTCATCTACTGAATGTTTTTGAGAGTGACTTACATGCTAAGTGCTAATTGGGTAATTTAGGATGTGTGGTGCATGCCTTATATGCTAAGTGCTATGTGGTTATTGCTTAATATGTTGATATATGACATGTTGATTGATTGTGATGAGTTCATTCTGCTTTTGCAATGAAATCTGAGTTTCTGAAAAGTGAGAATAGCGGGAAGGTCATGCCGATTTTTATTTGAGAGTTTTGAGAAAGTTTGATAGGACGAATGAGATTCGGACCTTGTTATGGTGCTTCATGGATCGAGACATTCTCGGGTGTCATTTGGGGATTAGGAGATCCCGAGAACTTATAGGATTTGCGATAAAACTAAAAGGATATTATTTTGTAAAGAAAACTCATAAGACATTAAACAACCTATAAATCTTTAAGTAATGGTATTAATCTCGAAAGGAAGCTTCGGATGCAAATCTTAGTTTTGGAAAACGAGAAGTGTTGTCGGATCCAAGTGTTGAGTAGGTTGATGTTCTTGTGCTGTTGGAGCAGCTGTGTTGACTATGTTGGTGCTCTTGTGCTGTTGGAGCAGCTATGTGTTGTTGGGCTATCCTGGGGATAAGTCCGGGAAACCGTTAGTTTCCGAGAGTGTGATACTCTGTGCTCGTTGAGCAGTTGTGACCATCGGATTGAGATGAGTCGGATGATTTGGAGATCATCGTGGGTTATGTGTTGTTGTGAAGACGTGTCTTTTGTCGCAGAATCGACTTTTACCTTAGGGTAAGTTTTTAGAGACTTTAATTTACCTAGAACACGTGGCGACGTGTCGAGTGAGATTCGGAGACGTTGTTTGACTAATCATCCTGCATTCATGCAACATTAATGAGGTATTAACACAGGACGTACTCTGGACCTCGTCGGTTTCCAAAATGGTCATAAGACCCGGAATGCCGTGTAAGAGCGTTTGTAGACGACTCTTGTAGCAGACCGAAATGGCAGACCTACGGGTTACGGCTGATCTGACTACCTTTGTGTGGTGTAAGAGGCACGCGGGCCGAAATGGTCCCACCGTGGCTGGTGCTAGGGCTGATCCGTTGATGTCCATCCGTTCCGGAATGCATATTGGTTGACTGGGTTAACCTGCATATCATTTCATGCAACATGCATACTGACTTAGTTGCTGAGTGTGATTGTTACCTGTTAATCATATGTGGAACATGTTAATTGTTATTACTGTCATTTATGCTCATTATGAAATATGCAACCCTAGGATGTTATCCCTAGTTATAAGCCTAAGTGGCTATTCTATTATCTGTATCTATCGGTGCTGTTATTTACTTAATTCTTTGGAGTTGACCCTCGCGTCTTCTGTGTGTGCTTTGGCGGACAAACGCCCTTTGTCAGATGTCCATGGCGGACTAGATTATGATGGTTCACCCTTCGGGGGGAACTAGAGTTGAGATGCTGGAACAGGAGCGCATCGCGGTAGCGAGAGGAGGACGGATGGTGTGCATAGACTAGGTCGTTCTGGATTTCGAATTCGGACGACGATCATGCTAGCATGTAGGTTTTAGTGCTGGTGTGAGCTCCTTGAGATGGGATTAGTGTAGGAGTAGAGTCTTAGCTCTGAACATCATTTGTTTCTTTGGGGACAGGGTAGTTTCCCACCTATAGCTTTTTGTGTGGTTTCTTTACGGGAATCACAGAGAGTTGGTTGGACTTAGGAGGTCTTTTCAGGCCGATGGGCCAGCTTATTCTCATTTTTGAGGGATAGTGCTGCGAACACTTGACCTTTCTTTTGGTTTGTACATTTTGCCTACGGGCGCTACTTTTCTTACTTCCCGTCACTGGAGGTTTACTCGTGATGTGGTTAGCTACTTACAGCGGGGGCTGTTGTATATATTGTATATTAGTTCTGTTGCTTTTATATTTGGGTTTTATTTAATTCAGTCTTGTCTTAGTTATTATTAAAAAAAAAAAATAATTCACGTTTTTCCGCATTAAGTTTATTTGGTTACTAAAGTGACGCCACCGAAATCGGGGTGTTACATTGTGGTATCAGAGCACGGTCGAGTCTTTCGGGAGTTGTTGGGGAATAGGTCTTCTGTGCTAGGTTGTGTGACTCTGCAAGGAGTGAAAATTGATTGTCTGCAAGCGATTTTTTCGCTTAGAATTGATTGAAGTTATTGCTTACTCATATTGTATAGTTATACTAGATGCTATCTTATGATGAGTACTAACTGGTTGTTTAACTTAACAGAACATGGTGAACACTAACCAATTAGCTGCGATGATGGCCACTATGGCCCAAGCCGTGACAGCACAGGCGAATGACAATGCTATGAGGCGTGCTGCTGAGGAGGCACATGATCAGCATCAGCGTCAGAGAGAAGTGACTCTGGACCAAAACAAAGGCCTCAATGATTTCAGGAGGCAAAACCCACCAAAGTTCTCTGGTGGTACTGACCCAGATAAAGCGGATCTCTGGATCCAGGAGGTTGAGAAGATATTTGGCGTTTTGCAGACTGTTGAGGGTGCCAAGTTGGGTATGGCAACTTATCTGCTACTCGGGGATGCTGAGTACTGGTGGAAGGGCACCAGAGGGATTATGGAAGACAATCACGAGGAGATTAACTGGAACTCATTCCGGACCGCATTCTTGGAAAAGTATTTTCCAACAAGTGCTCGGGATGAGAGGGAGGCACAGTTTCTAACACTCCGTCAGGGAGGTATGTCTGTACCGGAATTTGCTTCGAAGCTGGAATCTTTGGCGAAGCATTTTCAATTCTTCCATGATCATGTGAATGAGCGCTATATGTGCAAGCGCTTTGTTAATGGACTGAGGCCTGATATTGAGGACTCAGTGAGGCCATTGGGAATTATGCGCTTTCAGTCGTTGGTGGAGAAAGCCATAGAAGTGGAGCTAATGAAGAATAGAAGGTTGAACCGTGCTGGAACTGGAGGACCGATGAGATCAGGTTCTCAAAATTTTCAAGGCAAAGGGAAATTTCAGAACGGGAGGCCATATCAGCGCCCTGCTGAAAAAGGGTTTACTTCAGGATCTTACCGACCCATGACGGGTACTGCTGGTGGTTCTGGAGATCGGACTTTGAACCGGGAGATGACCTGTTTCAGATGTGGGAAGCCGGGGCACTATGCTAACGCTTGTTCCGACACGAGGCCCAAATGCTACAATTGTAACAAAATGGGGCATGATGTCGGTCAGTGCAGAGCACCCAAGACGGAATCAACCGTGAACACCGCTCGTGGAAAGCGTCCTGCTGCTAAAGCAAGAGTCTATACCATGGACGGTGAAAGAGCTGAGGGGTTAGCCAGAGGAGAGCGCAAGAACGATGGTAACCTTCTAACCATTCTTTCTCATTTCGGTATAATATGTTCCATTACTCGCGTAGCGTGTGCAAGCACACCTATCTTACTTATGTTGTTTAAGCGTTGACCTTATAGTTATTACGCCTATTAAGATTTTATTCGACTGCACTTGTGTTTAAAACTATAGAAGTTATACGAGGTTTAGAATGACACGCTAAACCTAGAAAGTAGTCTTCTACCGATGCGTTTAAAAGGAAGCTAGAAGCTGAAGAAATGAATCTCATAGAGATTCCTTATGGATAGAATATGTATGATGTTGAGGGCGTGTAGTTCCGTAGCGGAATCGTTGAGGATGTGATGTCTGGATATTTGTGACTATTGGATGATAGGAACTCATTGACTGATCCAGTAGGTTTTTCTAGATTTCCACCTTTGATGTATTAGGCCTGATCAACTTAATATTGAGAGGGTGATATTCGGAATCACAGCTGGCTATGGACTTTGATAGAAGGATTGGTAAGATTAACTTGAATTGATCGAAGATTAGTTGAGTTTGGGAGGAGAAAGTTCTCATTAAGTATTTGTTTTCCTTGCGAAGGAGTTGTAGTTTTAAGAGATGAATATTCTTTTAGGAAATGTTGAAGAGTTACAGAGCATCAGAGATCCAAACTTGGAAAAGGTTTAGGTTTTAAGTCTATTAATTCTTGTCATAAGTGTGTAGGACTTGAAGTTTGTCATAATTTGATTGGGAGATTAAGAAGTTTATCGACGAGATGGTAATCAAGTTACAAGAAGGAAAGTGTTAGTATTAAGATGAATACTTGAAGTTATCATGTTTGGACAAGCTACTCAGAGTCTAATAGTGAATGGATCTTTGTTATGGATTTCGGTGATGCATGTAGAGTTAGCAAGTGAATTTTGCTCAGTTGAATAAGAATCCTATGATTAAGATTGACTTGGGGAGTTGAAAATCATGTATGAGTAAGGGATGTAGTGGTGATAGCAGTTACGATAGTAGTTAAACCTCAGAAGGTTGGAGGATTGGATGACGAAATGACTAGTTAAGTCCCTTGAGGTATAGTTATGATTTGATCTTCTAGAGGATAAATCTCGATTTATGCGAAGTGTTAGGGATTTCAGTAAGTCTGAATTGGTTTGAGTGAGGAAGGTTTTGAGGACGAAGACGATAATAATGAATTGTTAGATATTAAGGTGAAGATTAGCTTATAAGTTGTTGATAAGTTAATGTTAAAGGGAATGAGTCTTGTGATGCACAAGGTATTAAGACTCAAGTTGAGCATTCACTCCGGAGCATAGAGATTTACCGAGTTTCTAATCAACATTTTTGACGAACAAAAGCAAAGGAATAAGTGGTAAAGGCTGTGCGATTGCACGAATGCCAACAAATATTATTTCCAACGGAGATTCGATGCAAGTGGTCGAACCGGACAACATAGAGTTGGAAGATGATATGTCTTTTGAGACGCCGTCGGTCCGCATTGGGGCTGGAATAGTGAAACGATCAAGGAGAAAGCAGAGTGCTTTAGTGAAAGTTATTTGGAACAAAGACACGGACGGTACTATATGGGTATTAGAGGAAAAGATCAAGGAATAATATCCGGAATTTTTACTAAACCTTAAGTTTCGAGGACGAAACTTTCTTTTTGGAGGGTAGTAATGTAAGGCCCAAGTTTTTAAGCTTAGAAAAAGTGGAAGAGATTTCCATTTACGACTAGGCTTAATATATCGTGAAGGAAAACCTGAACAAGAGTTCATCGAATGGAATATATTTATGAAGGAGAAAGTTCAGGAAAAGTCTAAGGAATGTATTGAAGTCGATAAAAGTTATAGCACGATCGTTACACGCTTAAACCTAGGTGAGAAACCCTAGTATATAGCTAGTTTTCACTTATAGGCCCGATGGAAGTTAATTCCAAAAATCTTCAGAGAAATGTTAGAACTTCTCTTTTTCCATATATCACAATCGTTTCGAGGCGAAACTATAGAATCTACGAACGTCCGATTCCAATCATCGGAAGTTTGCCGAAACCAAAACCCTGGTATTTCAAAACCCTAGAATCACTCGACAATGAAGACTTTTTCTATTCAGAGCTTCAAATGAAGATTCTACAAGCGTACACCCATTTCTCTTGATGATTTCAATCTTTCTTCAGAAGGAAGTTTTCTATTCCGACATCCGATGTAAAAAGCAACTTATCGGGTAAAATAGTTTTATATCGATTATGCATTAGTCGCCAAAAATACAAGGAGACCTCTTTATAGTTTTGGAATTCTTTTGCCAAAACATATCTATTAATTCACGGAGAATGAAGCCAGAAAAATCAGATTCGCGAAACTTTCATTTTACCGCGTTTTGCCAACCTCTATATATAGCAAGAAAGGTGAGAAAAATTACAAAAACTCCTCCATTTTCTCTCCAAGGCCGCGAGCTCCATAGAAGGAAGAGGAAGAAGAGCTTTTCTTCATTACTTGCTTGATCGTCGATCAATCAGTTGCTGCTTCAAGGTTTCGAGGTATAGTCGCTAATCCTTACCTCTGATCGCTTTTTCCATAGCTTTTCTATAGACTTTTCTGAGCTGATAGTTTTGAGGTTTTTGCAAAACTATCCTGAATATTTCATTTCTGATTCTAAACCTCTTCCTTATGTGCCCAAGATCACTTCTGCCGGTTTAGATTTTCCGTTATGCCGCCGGATTTCCGCCGGAATCAATTTTAGCCTTAAATACCCATTTTTGGAGTTTTTGGAGTAAAGCTTCAACCTTTAGGCTGAAAACTATCGCCTTAGCTTAGTGCTAGTAGGATTAGTTGTCATAAACGTCGTTGGTGACGTCCCTGTCAAATTTGCTTTTTGGGATTTCAGTTTTGAAATTCTAAGTTAAAAATCATGACCAAAATACCCCTACGACAGTTTTTGATCCGACAATTTTTCCGAGTTCAGAATACCCTTAGTTACGGCAAATGATAGCATAGGAACCAAGTTTGATCGAAGAAAAATCGACCCTCCTAATTGTGAAAAGTGGCCGAGCACCCTAGGGGAGGAGGAGGAAAATTCCATTTTCGAAAACTTGTCCTTTCGCGCTAGATTATCATACCTCGGAGTATGTACTACTTCGGGTAACCTTAGTGAGCATTGATAGCTTAGTTTCCGATAGATTCTGATAGTATTTCTGTGGTTTTGCTCTAAAGGTGATTTTGAGGAATTTCCAGCGGAGCAAGGCTTTGATTGTGAAGGAGCTTTAGGAGATAACTCTGGAGAACCTACAGGTGAGGGCTTCTCACTGAATCTCTAGTTAATGCTTAGGGTCGATGCTTTCGACATTGTTTACTGTTTATGCACTTGTTTGTGTTTGATTGGAAAAATGTTTTCTGAGGCTTCGGCTGACAATGTAGATGATTCATCTACTGAATGTTTTTGAGAGTGACTTACATGCTAAGTGCTAATTGGGTAATTTAGGATGTGTGGTGCATGCCTTATATGCTAAGTACTATGTGGTTATTGCTTAATATGTTGATATATGACATGTTGATTGATTGTGATGAGTTCATTCTGCTTTTGCAATGAAATCTGAGTTTCTGAAAAGTGAGAATAGCGGGCAGGTCATGCCGATTTTTATTGGAGAGTTTTGAGAAAGTTTGATAGGACGAATGAGATTCGGACCTTGTTATGGTGCTTCATGGATCGAGACATTCTCTGGTGTCATTTGGGGATTAGGAGATCCCGAGAACTTATAGGATTTGCGATAAAACTAAAAGGATATTATTTTGTAAAGAAAACTCATAAGACATTAAACAACCTATAAATCTTTAAGTAATGGTATTAATCTCGAAAGGAAGCTTCGGATGCAAATCTTAGTTTTGGAAAACGAGAAGTGTCGTCGGATCCAAGTGTTGAGTAGGTTGATGTTCTTGTGCTGTTGGAGCAGCTGTGTTGAGTATGTTGGTGCTCTTGTGCTGTTGGAGCAGCTATGTGTTGTTGGGCTATCCTGGGGATAAGTCCGGGAAACCGTTAGTTTCCGAGAGTGTGATACTCTGTGCTCGTTGAGCAGTTGTGACCATCGGATTGAGATGAGTCGGATGATTTGGAGATCATCGTGGGTTATGTGTTGTTGTGAAGACGTGTCTTTTGTCACAGAATCGACTTTTACCTTAGGGTAAGTTTTTAGAGACTTTAATTTACCTAGAACACGTGGCGACGTGTCGAGTGAGATTCGGAGACGTTGTTTGACTAATCATCCTGCATTCATGCAACATTAATGAGGTATTAACACAGGACGTACTCTGGACCTCGTCGGTTTCCAAAATGGTCATAAGACCCGGAATGCCGTGTAAGAGCGTTTGTAGACGACTCTTGTAGCAGACCGAAATGGCAGACCTACGGGTTACGGCTGATCTGACTACCTTTGTGTGGTGTAAGAGGCACGCGGGCCGAAATGGTCCCACCGTGGCTGGTGCTAGGGCTGATCCGTTGATGTCCATCCGTTCCGGAATGCATATTGGTTGACTGGGTTAACCTGCATATCATTTCATGCAACATGCATACTGACTTAGTTGCTGAGTGTGATTGTTACCTGTTAATCATATGTGGAACATGTTAATTGTTATTACTGTCATTTATGCTCATTATGAAATATGCAACCCTAGGATGTTATCCCTAGTTATAAGCCTAAGTGGCTATTCTATTATCTGTATCTATCGGTGCTGTTATTTACTTAATTCTTTGGAGTTGACCCTCGCGTCTTCTGTGTGTGCTTTGGCGGACAAACGCCCTTTGTCAGATGTCCATGGCGGACTAGATTATGATGGTTCACCCTTCGGGGGGAACTAGAGTTGAGATGCTGGAACAGGAGCGCATCGCGGTAGCGAGAGGAGGACGGATGGTGTGCATAGACTAGGTCGTTCTGGATTTCGAATTCGGACGACGATCATGCTAGCATGTAGGTTTTAGTGCTGGTGTGAGCTCCTTGAGATGGGATTAGTGTAGGAGTAGAGTCTTAGCTCTGAACATCATTTGTTTCTTTGGGGACAGGGTAGTTTCCCACCTATAGCTTTTTGTGTGGTTTCTTTACGGGAATCACAGAGAGTTGGTTGGACTTAGGAGGTCTTTTCAGGCCGATGGGCCAGCTTATTCTCATTTTTGAGGGATAGTGCTGCGAACACTTGACCTTTCTTTTGGTTTGTACATTTTGCCTACGGGCGCTACTTTTCTTACTTCCCGTCACTGGAGGTTTACTCGTGATGTGGTTAGCTACTTACAGCGGGGGCTGTTGTATATATTGTATATTAGTTCTGTTGCTTTTATATTTGGGTTTTATTTAATTCAGTCTTGTCTTAGTTATTATTAAAAAAAAAAATAATTCACGTTTTTCCGCATTAAGTTTATTTGGTTACTAAAGTGACGCCACCGAAATCGGGGTGTTACAAATAGGACCACACTCAAGATGCTTGAAGCTTTAGACTTCCTTAGGGACTAACCACCTTGTACTTCACCAAGCCAACATTTCAACCCTTTGAAAGTCTCTTTGAATTTGTGCATGTTTGATCTTTGTTGCTCTTGAGTGAATGATATCCAGAACCTATGAACTGCTTGTGTGCTCAATGCACTAAATGTATATCTCATCCTAGGAATTTTAGATCTATATGCTTCTCATGATGGACTCTACACTTTCCTTTGTCTAAAAGTTGCATGAAGTGGATTGTTGTGTCTTTCTTTTGGAACCAGCTGTGGATGCTAAATCCCCCGGTTTTCTTATAAGTATTCCTTGTTGAACACTTGTGTTGGGAGCATTTCTTGCGCTTGAGGGCAAGCGAGTGTTGTTTACGCTCGAGGACGAGCTGTCGTTGAGGATAGTGGTGTGATGACCCTAGTTTAGTAGTGTTTTAAGGGACATTTTGTAGTTTATTTTGAGTCTTTTTATTGAGTCTCATGTAGTGTTTCATGCATTATCATGTATTTTTATCTATCTTTGAGTTTTTACTTTGTTTTGGTAATTTTATAGTTTTATAGGGACCTTTCTTGCATTTTAAGTAAGTTTATGACTTGCATATCTTTTCTACTTGAATTGAGGGTCTTTTATGCTAATAAACTCTTGGAAATCCTAGATATTTTCCTTGCTTTGTTTCCAAGCAGCTAGGTCTGAAAACTGATGAAGAAAGAAGGTCAAGAGGCTTGGAGAATTGAAGGGAGGCTTAAAGGGGAGTTAAGAAGAAGGTCAAGAGGCTTTCTAGCATGTAGAGAGCGCTCAGGCGCTCGTGTTGAGCGCCTGATCGCCAATTGATTCGAAGTTTACACCATGCTAGAAAGGAATTGGCGCCTGAGCGCTCCTGTTGAGCGCCTGAGCGCCAATTACCTTCAGAAGCTGCTTTTTTCACTTGGAATTGGCGCTCAGGCGTGCTTAATTGGCGCCTGAGCGCCCAAACTCGACCTTTTTGCCTATAAATATGCTTTTTGTTATTTCTTTTGTAACTTTTGTCATTTCTATACATTCCTAAATAAGTTAGAAGTAGGGTTAGGCTCTGGAGCTTGAGGAGAAGCACTCTCCAAGTCCATGTTCCAGGTTTTATCCTTCTTTTCTTGTATGGATTCCATAGCCATGCTTGACTAAACCCCTTTTGCTTTGGGTTCTTTGTAAGACTTATGATGTTTTAATCTTAATTCCTATTTCTATTCATGAATCCTCTAAGTAAACCCTTGAATCCCATATCCATGCTTTATGTTTCAAGTTAGAACGCGTGCTAGCTTTATGTTTTTCTATAATAGAACAGAAGTTTGTTGATTAAGGACTTGTTTTGGGATTACCTCTTCTATGCTTGCTACTAGGAATAGAGGAAGGGTTGGGGTTTGTTGATCTGAAATTGAAAACTTAATGCCTCAAACAATTGTTTAAGTACACAAGGAATTGGGCTTATCCTTTGATTTGAGAGTATTACCTATGCGAGGCATCGATAGGTAGTTGTTTAGATTATAGCATCAAGGAGAGACTCAGAGTTTTGTGGATATGATAGGTTGACTAAAACTGAATTAGTTAAGCAAGAACCCAAGGCATTCTCACCATTGTTCTTCACACACGTATAATTCAATTACTTGTTAATTAATCACCTAAACAATCAACCTTAAAAGTTAATTTTATTTGTTTTCCAACCTTGAACTTGATTCTTAAACTGAATTTGCATACCAATTCCCTGTGGTTCGATAAATTAAAACCGGGTAGATTCTGTACACTTGCAGATTGACCAACACTTGCTTCACACTTAGAGCTCAATTGAGAACATGTGAAAACATGAAATATGAGTTTTATTTTTTTGGGTACCTGAAAAACATTATCATGAGTAGTGCATTTAGTGATCAAACCTAAGTAAATATATAAAACTTCGATACTAAAAAATTTGTCACGTGGCGATTGGAACAAATTAACATATATAATCTATATTTATTTATGTTTAAGTTACATAGTTAAAAGCTCATTTGGGAAGGAACATTTGCATGAAAATACTTTCATTTTGAATCTTATAGAAAATGTTTTAATATATTTTAGTACTTTTTCTAGAATTTTAAGAGTAGATATATAGAATCATTACAATTTGATTGTAAAAATAAGGATCTCACAGGGAAAAACATTTTTATCAAAATATTTCCCAGTTAAAAATACCAAAAACAAACTTTAACATAATTTTAGTTTTTTTCTTAAATTTATAAGTAAATATAGGCTTAAATACTCTGTAGGTCCCTGAAATTGTACCCCGTATCAAAATAAGTCCCTGAAATTTTTTTTTCCAATTCCGGGTCCCTAGAAAAATTTGTTTGATCAAAATAAGTCCCTACGCCGGAGAAGACAGTGGTTGCCTCCTCATTGTTTCCACAAACCATGAAATAACATGTTTAAAACACTCCTAGACCTTCATATATCTGATCTGGGCGAAGAAATCGCAAGAAACAAAGCTAAAACGAAGAAACCGAGAAGCTCCATAAATTCTGGCGAGAAGAAATCAACTTGCGACTGGCCTTTTCTCTTCAACTGTGACGACCCAGCCCACGAGACCACCACCACTGAGTTCCTGAGGACGAGAGGAAGCCGGCCCAACACCCTGGTCGTAGTGCCGCCATGACCGCCGTCGTCAACCACCGTCTTCTCCGGCGTAGGGACTTATTCTGATTAAAAAAACAATTCCAGGGATCCGGAATCGGAAAAAAAAAATTTCAGGGACTTATTTTGATACGGGGTACAATTTCAGGGACCCCTAGAGTATTTAAGCCGTAAATATATATAAAAACATGTATTTTTATACTAATTATTTGTCACACTGGAATTTAAATTGGACTGGGCGAGCACCCAGAGGCCCTCGCCCAGTGATGCTCGCCCATAGGCGATGCATAATCCATAGGCCCATCAAGTACAATTAGATACGCCAGGCCCAACCCCTCACCTATAAATAGGGGGCGGTTACCAATTGTAAGGGACTCTTGACTCATTTCTTAAATAACAAACTTGAGATTCAGTTACACTCTCTCTCTAAACGGTTACACGCTTTCTCTCTCTAGATTCTCTCATTGCAGTCCTCTCATTCTAGGTACTATACCTTCCTTCTATGTTCTTGGCCGGAACATTTGGCGTCGTCTGTGGGGATCGGTAGATTTCGATTCCCAGACTACGTAGATTTCAGTTTTTGGTTGAGAGAACTTCGAAATTTTGTTCAATTTCCTCTGATTTTCTTGTTTTTGGTTGAATTTCTGGTTCACAGTTGAAATCCGATGGAGACTCGCCGTCGTTGACGCAGCGAAACGTTGGAGCAGCGACGCGCTTCACCACCGTGTGAGGGGAAGGCCTCGTCGTGAGGAGGTTCGTCGCGAGCAACCTGAGAAACCTTCTCCACCGCCTCTTCCTCCTCCTTCTCTGACGCCTCCATTACCTACTCTACCGTCCTCACCTTCGCAGTAAGGATCTCCGGCACGCTCGCCGGAAGCCTCAGTAGGCGGATCGCCATTACCTCAAGCTCCGATCACTCACATAGATTGAAGACGTTTGGTCCGCAACGTTGACAACATACGGTAGCAGAATGATTACTTGCAAGAGCAGTTGGACTATTATCGCTTTGAGCAACAGGACGAGAGAGAACGGGAGGCGGAGGCAGAGGCTGTAGCGAAGTTTGAACCTTTCTCGGCGGCGGTAAGGGAGGTAGCAATTCCTGACAACATGAAGAATCTTGTTTTGGAGACGTACAACGGAAGGACGGATCCGAAGGATCATTTGCTCTACTTCAACACGAAGATGGTGATAAGTGTAGCTTCTGATGCGGTGAAGTGCAGAATGTTCCGGTCAACTTTCAAAGGCACGGCGATGGCTTGGTGCACGACTTTACCTCGCGGATCTATCATGAACTTCCGCGATTTCTCGTCGAAGTTCCTTGTTCAGTTCTCTGCAAGCAAGATCAAGCAGGTCACGATTGATGATCTGTATAACGTTCGCCAGTTAGAGCGAGAAACTTTGAAGCAGTATGTAAAGCGGTACAGTGCAACATCCGTCAAGATCGAGGAGTCGGAGCCGCAAGCCTATGCGCGCGCCTTTAAGAATGGACTGCTGCCGGGGAGGCTGAACATCAAGCTAAGTCGGAAGCCTGCTCGTTCGATGGTAGAAGTCCGCGCTCGGGCGAACACTTACATCCTGAATGAGGAAGACGGCGCGTTCAAAAGGAGGCGTGCCAAGACGGAAAAGGATGGTGGTCAGAGGGACGTATCGCCAGCAGGCAGGTGAGGTCGGGAGAAGGGAGAAAGTAGCAAGCGAAAGGATAAGAAAATCAAATCATCGGAGAAGCCAGCGAAGGAGAAACTCTATCCGAAGAAGGAAAACTTTGAGCGACGACGCCCGTGGCAAACTGATTCTCGCTAGCGCGAGGGGTCAGGCAAAAACCTAAATGCACATTTGACAGAAATGCTTCGGGAAGTCAAGGCAACGCATGCAGTTGAAGAGAGCGAGATGGATGTTAATCCATCGCGGGTGGCAGTGGACAAAACCAAGTGGTGCGAGTATCATCGCTCGGCGGGCCACGACACCGGTGATTGTTTCACGTTGAAAAGTGATATTGAGAGGTTGATCAGGGCAGGACGCTCACAAATGAATGATCGCGGCGATTGCTGGCAGGGCGAGCGCCAACATGTGAATCGCTACAAGGGAAACTGCCAGAAGGATGACTGCAGGCGGGATGACCGATGTCGGACACTAACAGCGGATAAGAAAGAGACATTGGCGACAAGGAAGAAAGAAGCTGAAGAAACCTTCAATAAGGATCTTGAACTGCTGGTTGGGACGATCAATACAATTGCAGGGGGCTTCGGTGGAGGCGGCGACACACAAGCGGCGAGATGAAGGCATGTTAGAGAGGTAAGTTCAGTACAAGAGTATTCAATTCCATTTTCAGCACCCGGACATAGTGATATCGTCGGCAGACTTTGAAGGAATTAAGACACATAAGGATGATCCCGTGGTGGTGATGGTTGTAAGATCAAGTTTTGATCGAGTAGTACAACTCTATGTTTTGATGATTACAAGTTAACATTTTAGTATGAACAATTATGGTACTCTAACGTTTTTTTTCTGAGTGTGCTATTTACAGGCTCTGACCTCAATTTTGTCTCACACAAATCAGAAGCACTATGCATAAAGAGTGACCCAAGCAACGCTTTCGTAACATCTATGTTCACTCTGAACAGTAGAAACGCTTCAGAAGATCTGAAGTCATACAAGCTCTGATATGGACTCAGTCACTTGAAGTTCTGAAGATCCAGACGTTCTAACAACCCAGATACTCTGAAGGTTCAGATGCTCTGATGGTGTAGAAGACTCTGAAGATCCAGAAGCTGAAAAGTGGAAACTCTGATGTCCAGAAGCAAGATGACTCTGAATACCATGTACTTCCCTCTGAGTTCAGAATCAGAAGATACAACGGTCAGAGGATCTCTACTTTCAACATGAAGCATTCCCCTGATCAGAAGTCTACTAGGTTTAAAGGTCAAGTCACTATCCAAGTACAAAAGCAAATGTACTATCCTGACGACCTACCTAACATTCTCAGCCACAGCAGAAGCTGGAATTTCCAGAACTGCCCTCCAACGGTAGCATTCCCATGCAGCATTCAAACCCTAATCCTTGGAGTATAAATAGAGGCTGAAGATTGAAAGATGCGGTTGGAAGAATCTCCCACGCGCAAGCTATATTCAAACCTTCTAAGCATTCTTTCATCTGAATTCATTGTGTTTACTATTAGCTTTTCAGAAGCAAAATTCTTTGTAAACATTCTTTCTTAAACAGTTGTTTAGTTACCTTTAGGAGATCAAGTTTGATCGGATCCTAGAGAAGACTAAGAGAGTGAATCTTAGTGTGAGCTAAGTCAGTGTATTGTTAGTAACTTGTAGGTTTCAAGTGCAGTTGTAACATTTACCTGATTAGTGGATTGCCTTCATTCTAAGAAGGAAGAAATCACCTTAACGGGTGGACTGGATTAGCTTGAGTGATTCATCAAGTGAATCAGGATAAAATCCTTGTGTGCTTTTCTATCTCTTATCTTAAGCACTTTGTTCTCGAAAGATTTGTTAAAATCTTTAAGGTGGAAGTTTTATTCTGAAAACGTTATTCAAACCCCCCCCCCCCTTCTACCGTTTTTCATACCTTCAATTGGTATTAGAGCGCAAGTTCTGATTACCACAACTAACAGTCTTCAGTGATCCGGGCCGGTGTGAAAAACAATGGCTACCACCAGTGAAACGCAAAAAGATGGTTACAATGCAAAGCCTCCCATGTTCGATGGTCAAAGGTTCGAATTTTGGAAAGATAGACTTGAAAGTTTCTTTCTGGGTTTCGATGCAGATCTCTGGGATATTATTGTGGATGGCCATGAGCGTCCAGTTGATGAAGAGGGCAAGAAGATCCCAAGGTCAGAGATGACTGCAGATCAAAAGAAGCTTTACTCACAACATCACAAAGCTAGAGCAATTCTTCTAAGTGCTATCTCTTATGAAGAGTACTAGAAGATTACAGATCGTGAGTATGCTAAGGGCATCTTTGAATCCCTGAAGATGTCTCATGAAGGAAACAAGAAAGTCAAAGAATCAAAGGCGTTGTCTTTGATCCAAAAGTATGAATCCTTCATCATGGAACCAAACGAGTCCATTGAAGAAATGTTCTCCAGATTTCAGTTGCTTGTAGCTGGAATACGACCTCTCAACAAGAGCTACACAACAAAAGATCATGTCATAAGGGTCATCAGAAGTCTTCCTGAAAGCTGGATGCCCTTGGTGACTTCAATAGAGCATACGAGAGATGTTGAGCGTATGAGTTTAGAAGAACTCATCAGCATACTGAAGTGCCATGAGCTGAAGCGCTCAGAGATGCAAGATCTGAGGAAGAAGTCAGTAGCCTTGAAATCCAAATCTGAGAAGGCTAAAGCTGAGAAGTCAAAAGCTCTCCAAGCTGAAGTAGAAGAATCTGAAGAAGCATCAGAAGATTTTGATGACGATGAGTTGACTCTGATTTCAAAAAGGCTCAACCGCATCTGGAAGCACAAGCAAAGCAAATACAGAGGCTCTGGAAAGGCCAAAGGAAAGTCTGAATCCTCAGGCCAGAAGAAGTCCTCAATTAAGGAAGTCACATGCTTTGAGTGCAAAGAATCAGGGCACTATAAAAGTGATTGTCCAAAGTTGAAGAAGGACAAGAGGCCAAAGAAGCACTTCAAGACCAAGAAAAGTCTGATGGTGACTTTTGACGAATCAGAGTCAGAGGATGTTGACTCTGATGGTGAAGTCCAAGGAATCATGGCTATTGTCAAAGACAAAGGAGCAGAGTCATAGGATGCTGTTGACTCTGACTCAGAATCAGAAGGAGATCCTAACTCAGACGATGAAAATGAGGTATTCGCTTCTTTCTCAACCTCTGAACTAAAACATGCTTTGTCTGATATCATGGATAAGTATAACTCCTTATTGTCTAAGCATAAAAAGTTGAAAAAGGACTTATCTGTTGCTTCTAAGACTCCTACTGAACATGATAAAATCATTTCTGATTTGAAAAATGATAACCATGCTTTAGTGAATTCTAACTCTGTGCTTAAGAATCAAATTGCTAAGTTAGAAGAAGTTATTGCCTGCGATGCCTCTGATAGTAAGCATGAATCTAAGTATGAAAAATCTTTTCAAAGATTCCTGGCTAAAAGCGTAGACAGAAGCTTAATGGCTTCAATGATCTATGGCATAAGCAGAAATGGAATGCATGGCATTGGCTACTCTAAACCAATTAGAAATGAGCCTTCTATGCCTAAAGCTAAATCTTTGTATGAATGCTTTGTTCCCTCTGGTACCATATTGCCTGATCCTTTACCTGCTGAAGTTGTTAAACCTCCTCTTAAAAAGGGATCTTTCTCCATGTCTAAATATCATGCAAAAATTCCTTTGCATTACCATGTTGAGAAACCCAAGGTGATCAGAACCTCTGGGGTAACTAACAAGAGAGGACCCAGAAAGTGGGTACCTAAGGATAAGATTATCTATGTTCCAGATATCCTTGATAGCTCCACTGAAACACCAATCATGGTATCTGGACAGTGGATGCTCGCGTCACATGACGGGAGAAAGGCGTATGTTCCAAGAGCTAAAACTTAAGCCTGGAGGCGAAGTTGGCTTTGGTGGCAACGAAAAGGGTAAAATTGTTGGTACTGGTACTATTTGTGTAGATAGTAGTCCATGCATTGACGATGTTTTATTGGTAGACGGCTTAACTCATAACTTATTGTCTATAAGTCAATTAGCTGACAAGGGTTATGATGTTATCTTCAATCAAAAGTCTTGCAAAGCTGTAAGTCAGATCGATGGCTCTGTTCTGTTTAACAGCAAGAGGAAGAAAAACATTTATAAGATCAGATTATCTGAGTTGGAGGCTCAGAATGTGAAGTGCCTTCTGTCTATTAATGAAGAGCAATGGGTATGGCATAGACGGTTAGGGCATGCCAGTATGAGAAAGATTTCTCAACTGATCAAGCTAAACCTTGTCAGGGGCTTACCCACTCTGAAGTTCTCTTCATACGCTCTTTGTGAAGCATGTCAGAAAGGCAAATTCACAAAAGTCCCTTTCAAGGCAAAGAATGTTGTCTCAACCTCAAGGCCGTTGGAACTTCTGCATATCGACCTATTTGGACCAGTGAAAACTGTGTCTATAGGTGGCAAGAGATATGGGATGGTCATTGTTGACGACTATAGCCGCTGGACATGGGTAAAATTTCTAACCCGCAAGGATGAGTCTCATGCTGTGTTCTCTACCTTCATAGCCCAAGTGCAAAACGAGAAGGCTTGTAGGATTGTACGCAGAAGTGACCATGGTGGAGAGTTTGAGAATGACAAGTTTGAGAGTCTGTTTGATTCCTATGGAATTGCACATGATTTCTCTTGTCTCAAAACTCCTCAACAAAATGGTGTTGTTGAGAGGAAGAACAGAACTCTTCAGGATATGGCTAGAACCATGCTCCAAGAAACTGGCATGGCTAAGCACTTTTGGGCAGAGGCAGTAAACACAACGTGTTACATTCAGAACAGAATCTCTGTGAGACCAATTCTGAATAAGACTCCCTATGAATTGTGGAAGAATATAAAACCCAACATTTCTTATTTTCATCCTTTTGGTTGTGTTTGTTATTTTCTTAATACTAAGGATATATTGCATAAATTTGATGCTAAATCGTCTAAATGTCTATTACTTGGTTACTCTGAGAGATCTAAAGGTTTTAGATTTTATAATACTGATGCTAAAACAATTGAAGAATCTATACATGTTAGATTTGATGATAAGCTTGACTCTGACCAGTCAAAGCTAGTTGAGAAGTTTGCAGATTTAAGCATAAATGTTTCTGACAAAGGCAAAGCTCTAGAGGAAGCTGAGCCAGAGGAAGATGAACCAGAAGAAGCTGGTCCCTCTGATTCACAACCTCAGAAGAAGAGCAGAATCACTGCAGCTCATCCTAAGGAATTGATTCTGGGCAACAAAGACGAACCAGTCAGAACCAGATCAGCCTTCAGGACAAGGACTGGATTCTGGCCATGGAAGAAGAATTGAATCAATTTTCCAAGAATGATGTTTGGAGCCTAGTGAAGAAGCCTCAAAGTGTCCATGTAATTGGAACAAAATGGGTGTTCAGAAACAAGTTGAATGAGAAAGGTGATGTAGTCACAAACAAGGCAAGGCTAGTTGCTCAAGGCTACAGTCAGCAGGAAGGAATAGACTACACAGAAACATTTGCTCCAGTAGCAAGACTAGAAGCAATCAAACTACTGATATCCTTCTCAGTGAATCACAACATAATTCTACATCAGATGGATGTTAAGAGTGCCTTCCTAAATCGATACATATCAGAGGAAGTCTACGTTCATCAACCCCCAGGTTTTGAGGATGAGAAGAACCCAGACCATGTCTTCAAGCTGAAGAAATCTCTTTATGGTCTGAAACAAGCTCCCAGAGCATGGTATGAGAGACTCAGCTCATTCCTTCTGGAAAATGAGTTTGTAAGGGGTAAAGTAGATACAACTCTCTTTTGCAAAACCTGCAGAGATGATATCTTAATTGTGCAAATTTATGTTGATGATATTATATTTGGTTCTACTAATCAATCTCTATGCAAAGAATTTTCTGAGATGATGCAGGCTGAATTTGAGATGAGTATGATGGGAGAACTCAAGTACTTTCTGGGAATACAAGTTGATCAAACACCAGAAGGAACATATATCCATCAGAGCAAGTACACTAAAGAACTTCTGAAGAAGTTCAATATGCTGGAATCGACAGTTGCCAAGACTCCAATGCATCCTACATGCATTCTGGAGAAAGAAGATGCAAGTGGTAAAGTTTGTCAGAAGCTCTATCGTGGTATGATAGGATCACTTCTATACTTAACTGCATCTAGGCCTGATATACTGTTTAGTGTTCATTTATGTGCTCGTTTCCAATCAGATCCAAGGGAAACCCACTTAACTGCTGTTAAGAGGATCTTAAGGTATCTGAAAGGTACCACTAACCTTGGCTTGATGTATAAGAAAACATCAGAGTATAAGCTTTCAGGTTATTGTGATGCTGATTATGCTGGAGATAGAACAGAGAGAAAAAGCACTTCTGGAAATTGTCAATTTCTGGGAAGCAACTTAGTCTCATGGGCAAGCAAGAGGCAATCAACCATTGCACTATCTACTGCAGAGGCAGAATATATCTCAGCAGCCATATGCAGCACTCAGATGCTATGGATGAAACATCAGCTGGAGGATTATCAAATCCTTGAGAGCAATATCCCAATCTATTGTGATAACACTGCTGCAATTTCATTGAGTAAGAATCCTATCTTACATTCAAGGGCAAAGCACATTGAGGTAAAGTATCATTTTATTCGAGATTATGTACAGAAGGGCGTACTTCTTCTGAAGTTTGTTGATACTGACCATCAATGGGCAGATATCTTTACAAAGCCCTTAGCAGAAGATAGATTTAATTTCATTCTGAAAAATCATAATATGGACTTTTGTCCAGCATGAAGATGGATCAGAACCTCTGACTATGATGCTTCTTTATCAGAAGATGTCTAGTTCAGAAGGTAACTCTATCAGAGTTTATTTACCCATTGGTTCTGACTCTGAAGCTGAGACAGTAAACGTGTGTCAGTTTCTCTGATACATAGTTCCTTGTGCCCGTGCTGACAGTCTGTCGTAATGAGTGTTGATGTGCTTCTCTCCTGCGTGTGATATGTGTATTAACTGTTACTATCATGTCTTTAATTTTTAACCGTTGATTTGAATTTGCTTTTTGATCAACAACGGGTATTTTTCAAAAACCCACTATACACACACGTTCTCCTACTGTGAGACCCAAGATTTTAAGCTTAAAATAAATTAGTGAATTCCTTATTAACGAATAAGTTCGATGTATCGTGAAGGGAAACCTGAACAAGAGTTTATTGGATGAAATAAATTTATGAAGGAGAAGGTTCAGGAAAGTTCAAGGATTGTATCAAAACCGATAAGAGTTATAGCACGATTAATATTCGCCTAAGCCTAGGTCAAAGACACTAGTAAATAGCTAATTTACACTTTAGGACGCGATGGAAACTAATTCCAAAAATCTTCAGAGAAATGTTAGAATTTCTCTTATTCGTCTATAAACAAGTATTTCGATGCGAATCCCTGGAATGTACGAACGTCAAATTCCAATTCTCGGAAGTTTGCCGAAACGGAATCCCTGATAGTTCAAAAACCCTAAAATCGACGGACGATGAAGACTTTTTCTATTCGGAGCTTCAAATAAAGATTTCATCCGCGCACGCCCACTCTAATCGACGTTCCGAATCTTTCTTCAGAAGGAAGTTTCTGCATCCGAGGTCAAAAGCATAAAGTGCATAAAGTGCATTTTTAAGCCGGTAAACATTAAAAACAAGCCTCGAAAACCAAAAATCATACTGATATTTCTTTGGAGAATTAGAAGATTCAGCGGGAAGAATATCGTGTCTAAAATACGTTGGAATCAGTAGGAAAAATCGGAATCGCGAAATTCTCATTTTTCTGCATTTCCCATTTCCTATATATAGTATGAAAAATGAAAAAAAAAAACAAAAAAAAAATCACAAACACAACACACACGGCCGAGAGCTCTTGGAGGATTGGAGGAAAAGTGATTTTTTTTCAAATCTTGACCGATCGTCGTTCCGTTCGTTGCTACGCGTAGACATCGAGGTTCAATTGTGGAAACCTTGGGATTGACTGAGCAAGCTTGTGAGCGAGACCTGCACCGCGAGACTAGAACAACTCGAGGTTAGGGCAACTTACTTACTAGCTATTTGTATTGTAGGCGTCGATAACTTCGACTTGAGTATTGCTTGATATTGAATATTGCTTGGATATTGTTTATCGCTTTGAATTGGAAAATGTTTTCTGGAGGCTTCGACCGGGTGAACTTATATGAGACGTGTGTCTCCGTTTTCTGAGAGGCTTCGGCCGTTTACTGGTTTCTGTCTTATCGCTTTCTAGTGGATATGACAAGGTTATGTTTACAGCACTGCCTTATTGATTCATCGCTCGATAGAGCTTGATGTATTTGCGTTATGATTAAATTGTGCTGACTATATTCGTGTATTTTGATACCACTTTTGGGAGTGTAGAATACACTTACCTTCGTCATGACAAGGACGGGTTTGTTTGGGAACGTTTGTTAGGTCGGACCAAGGTTCGAACCTTCATTGTTTTAGGGGATCTAGTGTTTTCTCGGAGAGTTGTTTGGGTTTGATGGGAACTTTGAACTTATAGAGTTTTGGACTGAAAATAATCATAATCTGTTTTATGTAAATAAATCCATAATATATTTATTAAGAATATAATGTTTTTAATTAATGACGATGATTCAACAGAAAAGACTTAGGAATGAAAGTGAGTTTGGAAAACGGGAATGGGTCGGTGATCCTAGCTTTGGGAACTTTATTTTGAAAGGTGTTGGAAATGAAAACTGAACTTTGGAATTAACGACATAATGGATTAACTCACGATGGAACACTTTACCTAATAAAAGAAATATTGTTTTAAGGGAACTCATTTTTATGGAAAAGAATTTGAAGACGGGCTTTAGCCAAGGGTCTGGGCATTAGTAAGGTACCTAGTAGAGTACACTTGGCACAACAGGTAGTGACGGTCAGCCGTGTAGAGTTGTATCGTGCCTGTTGATGTCTGGCGTAGCAAGCAGAATGGTTAAACCCGTAGGGTCACAACCGACTTGACTATAGCCTAGGGTTCTCGTTGTAGAAGCCTTTGGTCAATGAACCAATTTTACCTGTGAGGACGAATCGTTGTTTAGCTAACCATATTGCACCCATGCATACACGCGATGAAGTGCCAAGTGGAGTACTTCGGTATAGCAGGAAGCAACGATCAGCCGTGTAGAGTTGAATCGGTCCTGACTATACCTGGCACAACAGGAGGTAACGATCATCCATGTAGAGTTGTATCGTGCCTGTTGATGTCCGGCATAGCAAGCAGAAATGGTCGAACCATGTAGAGTTTGTACCGTCTTGACTATAGCCAAAGGTGATAAGTGACGCCCGAGCAGAAATGGTTAAACACGAGGCCAGTGTTACGACCGTCTCGAGGTGCCCAGCCTTTAAGTGGCAATACCATTGGTTTGTCCCATCGCCAAGCAGAGTGACGTTATTCGGGTTTGTGTCAGCACATTCTGCATTGGCACACCATGCATCTTATTATGATTACCGTTGTACGACATATCATGCACTCTAACTATAATTGTTGAGACTTGATGATTTGATGTTAATAAACATCGTTATGTGTTTGATGATTGAATTGTGTAAGAGATTTGATAACATGTCATGTATATACCTTAGGGTAGGCAACACATAACTTATATGTATATATACAACATATATATACCCCCTTTATCGCATGTTGGTTGTATATCTATTGTATTCTGTAAGTTGACCCTAGCGCCTTGGCTTTGTTTGTATGTTTGTGTTTGGGCGGTCGGCCTGCTGCCAGGCGTCCGTCAGCCGATTCGTGATGACTCATCACTCGAGGAGGACCAGGAGCGTAATGACTATTACTGAAGCTTTCGACGAGGACCCGGACTTCAGGCCTGATCGAGGAAGGGTCGATGAAAGTAGTGTGGGATATGGGTGGTTAGAGTCTTTGAGTTGGTTGTTAGAGTCATAGCTCTGATTGTCATTCCTTATTTTGGGGCAGGGCAGGTCCCCGACTATTAGCTTTTCGTGTGATTCCCTTCCATGAGGATCACAGGGAGTTTGTCGGACGTAGGAAGTCTTTTGAGGCCGTTTTGGGCCGACTTACTTTCGTTGGAGGACTGTATTCAGAATACTTGACCTTTTGTTTTAGTTTGTACATAATTGCCCACGGGCACTACCTTTCCGTCACTGGAGGTCACTCGTGACGATGTTTTTAGTTGCAGCGAGGGCTGTGCTTGTATTGTATATTAATCGCTGTTAATCGCGATTGGGTTGAGTCTTTATTTCGACAAGTCTTTTTATTTAAACAAAACGAAAAAAAATACCTGCTTTTCGGCTTTATTTTATTTTGAGTTACTAAAGTGACGCCACCGAAATCGGGGTGTTACAATGTGGTATCAGAGCTTAGTCGAGTCTTTGGGAGTCTTTGGGGAATAGGTCTTCTGTGCTAGGTTGTGTGACTCTGCAAAGAGTAAGAAATTGATTGTCTGCCAAGCGATTTTTCGCTTAGAATTGCTTGAAGTTATTGCTTAATCATATTGTATAGTTATATTAGATGCTATCTTATGATGAGCACTAACTGTTTGTTAATTTAGCAGAACATGGTGAACGCTAACCAACTAGCTGAGATGATGGCCACTATGGCCCAAGCTGTGACTGCACAGGCAAACGATAATGCTATGAGGCGTGCTGCTGAGGAGGCACGTGATCAGCACCAACGCCAGAGGGAAGTGACAATGGACCAGAACAGAGGCCTGAATGATTTCAGGAGACAGGATCCACCTAAGTTTTCGGGGGGTACTGACCCGGACAAAGCGGATCTCTGGATCCAGGAGATTGAAAAGATCTTCGGTGTATTACAGACTGCTGAGGGGGCCAAGGTGGGCCTGGCAACTTATCTGCTGCTGGGCGATGCTGAGTACTGGTGGAGGGGTACCAGAGGAATGATGGAAGCAAATAATGTGGAAGTGAACTGGGCTTCATTTCGTGCTGCTTTTCTGGAAAAGTACTTTCCTGATAGTGCTCGTGACGAGCGTGAGTCGCAGTTTCTGACTCTTCGTCAAGGGAGCATGACTATTCCGGAATATGCTGCCAAGTTGGAATCTTTGGCCAAACACTTCCGATTTTTCCGTGATCAGGTTGATGAACCCTATATGTGCAAGCGCTTTGTGAGGGGACTGAGAGCTGACATTGAGGACTCAGTGAGACCGTTGGGAATTATGCGGTTTCAAACTTTGGTGGAGAAGGCCACCGAGGTGGAGCTGATGAAAAATAGAAGGATGAATAGAGCAGGAATTGGGGGACCGATGAGGTCGAGCTCCCAAGACAACAAGGGAAAAGGAAAGTTACAGATGAAGAAGCCTTATCAGCGTCCTACGGGGGAAGGGTTTACCCCAGGACCGTACAGGCCTACGATTGCTGCTGCGGGAGGAGCAGGAAGCCAAGCTGGGAGCCGTGAGATAACATGTTTTAAATGCGGGGAGATTGGGCACTACTCCACGAAATGCCCGAAGGGGAAGCCGAGGTGTTTCAAGTGTGATCTACCAGGACATCTGGCCAACAACTGCAAGACACCCAAGGTTGAGCCATTTGTCAACACCATAAGGGCAAAGCGCCCTGCCGCTAGAGGAAGAGTTTATATCATGGATGGTGAAGGAGCTGAGGAGTTAACCAGAGGAGAGCGCAAGAACGATGGTAACCTTCTAACTATTCTTTCTCATTCTAGTACAACATGCTCTTCATTACTCTCGTAGAATGTGCAACACACCTAACTTACTTATACCGTTTAAGCTTTGACCTTATGGTTAATACACCTATTAAGACTTTATTTGACGGTTACTCGTGTTTAAACTATAGAAGTTACACGAGGTTTAGGATGACACGCTAAGCCTGGAAAGTAGTCTCGCACCGATGCGTTTATAAGGAAGCTAGAAGCTGAAGAATGAATCTTAGAGAAATTCCTTAGGGGCAGTATACGTGTTATGTTGAGGGTGTGTGGTTCCGTAGCGGAATCGTTAGGGACTTGATATCAGGATATTTGTGGTTACTGGATGTTAGGAACTCATTGACTGTTCCAGTGAGTTTTTCTAAATCTTCACCTTCGAGGTATTAGGCCGGATCAACTTAATGTTGAGGGGGTGATATTCGGAATCAGAACTGGCAATGGACTTGATAGATGGATTGGTAAGGTTGATTTGATTGGATCGAGGACTAGTTGAGTTGGGAGGTAAAGTTCGCGTGAAGTATTTGTTTGCTTGCGAAGGAGTTATAGTTTTAAGAAATGGATATTCATTTAAGAAGTATTGAAGAATTAAAGGACATTTGAGGTCCAAACTTGGTGAAAGTTTAGGTTTAAGTCTATAATTCTTGCCCTAAGTGTTTAGGACTCAAAGTTTGTCAGGTTTTGATCGAGAGACTAAATATCGGATTGATTGGAGGACGATCTAGTTACGGAAATAGTGAGTTAGTGTTAAGATGAATACTTGAGGTTGTTATATGTGGACAAATTTCTTAGAGTCTAAGAGTGAATGGGACTTTGTTATGAAGTCCGATGTTGCATGCTGGGGTTAGCAAGTGATTTTCACTAAGTTGAATGAGGGTCTTAGGGTTAAGATTGACCTTGGGAGGTGAAAATCATGTACGAATAAGATATTTAGTGGTGTTAGCATTAACGATTGTAGTTAAACCTCAGAATGTTGAGGGATCGGATGATAAAATGACTAGTTAAGTTTCCCGAGGTACAGTTATGATTTGATCTTCTAGGGAATAAGTTCGGATTTGGGGGAAGTGTTAAGGATTTTAGGTAATTGTAAAGTGGGTTGTGAATAAGTGAAGGTTGGTTTTATGGTTCGAGTAAGGGAAGTCTCGAAAAAGGGGAGATGACAATGATGGATTGTAAGATATTGATATGATGATTAGCTTATAAGTTGTTGATGAATGGATGTTAAAAGGGATTGGGTCTAGTGATGCACAAGGTATCAAGACTCGAGTCGAGTTTTAATTTGAATGATGACTAAGTAGAAGATTGATTTCAGGGTGCGAATAAGGATAGTTACGAAGATAGAGGTAATGATTAATGGACTAGTAGATTCCAAGGGAATTGTTCGTCTATGAGTTATAGAGCGATCGAGTTAAGTTTTGAAACATGAGTGAAGATCACAAGGACAAGTTGAACATTCACTCTGGAATGGCAGAGGTGTACGAGTTTTAAGCAGAATATCGGACGAACGAAAGTAAATGAGCAAGTGGATAAGGTTGTGCGATTGCACAGAGTGCCAACCAATATTATTTCCAACACAGAACCGACACGAGTGGTCGAGCCGGACGACATAGAGCTGAAAGATGAACTGTCTTTCGAAAACGCCGCCAATTAGCATTGGTGACACAAGGATAAAACAGTTGAGGGGAATAGAGATTGTGTTGGTGACAATCATTTGGAACAAGGACATATGCGATGCTACATAGGAGCTTAAGGAACAGATCGAAGAACAGTATCCGGAATTTCTACTGAACCGTAAGTTTCGAGGTCGAAACTTTCTTTTTGGAGGGTAGTAATGTGAGACCCAAGATTTTAAGCTTAAAATAAATTAGTGAATTCCTTATTAACGAATAAGTTCGATGTATCGTGAAGGGAAACCTGAACAAGAGTTTATTGGATGAAATAAATTTATGAAGGAGAAGGTTCAGGAAAGTTCAAGGATTGTATCAAAACCGATAAGAGTTATAGCACGATTAATATTCGCCTAAGCCTAGGTCAAAGACACTAGTAAATAGCTAATTTACACTTTAGGACGCGATGGAAACTAATTCCAAAAATCTTCAGAGAAATGTTAGAATTTCTCTTATTCGTCTATAAACAAGTATTTCGATGCGAATCCCTGGAATGTACGAACGTCAAATTCCAATTCTCGGAAGTTTGCCGAAACGGAATCCCTGATAGTTCAAAAACCCTAAAATCGACGGACGATGAAGACTTTTTCTATTCGGAGCTTCAAATAAAGATTTCATCCGCGCACGCCCACTCTAATCGACGTTCCGAATCTTTCTTCAGAAGGAAGTTTCTGCATCCGAGGTCAAAAGCATAAAGTGCATAAAGTGCATTTTTAAGCCGGTAAACATTAAAAACAAGCCTCGAAAACCAAAAATCATACTGATATTTCTTTGGAGAATTAGAAGATTCAGCGGGAAGAATATCGTGTCTAAAATACGTTGGAATCAGTAGGAAAAATCGGAATCGCGAAATTCTCATTTTTCTGCATTTCCCATTTCCTATATATAGTATGAAAAATGAAAAAAAAAAACAAAAAAAAAATCACAAACACAACACACACGGCCGAGAGCTCTTGGAGGATTGGAGGAAAAGTGATTTTTTTTCAAATCTTGACCGATCGTCGTTCCGTTCGTTGCTACGCGTAGACATCGAGGTTCAATTGTGGAAACCTTGGGATTGACTGAGCAAGCTTGTGAGCGAGACCTGCACCGCGAGACTAGAACAACTCGAGGTTAGGGCAACTTACTTACTAGCTATTTGTATTGTAGGCGTCGATAACTTCGACTTGAGTATTGCTTGATATTGAATATTGCTTGGATATTGTTTATCGCTTTGAATTGGAAAATGTTTTCTGGAGGCTTCGACCGGGTGAACTTATATGAGACGTGTGTCTCCGTTTTCTGAGAGGCTTCGGCCGTTTACTGGTTTCTGTCTTATCGCTTTCTAGTGGATATGACAAGGTTATGTTTACAGCACTGCCTTATTGATTCATCGCTCGATAGAGCTTGATGTATTTGCGTTATGATTAAATTGTGCTGACTATATTCGTGTATTTTGATACCACTTTTGGGAGTGTAGAATACACTTACCTTCGTCATGACAAGGACGGGTTTGTTTGGGAACGTTTGTTAGGTCGGACCAAGGTTCGAACCTTCATTGTTTTAGGGGATCTAGTGTTTTCTCGGAGAGTTGTTTGGGTTTGATGGGAACTTTGAACTTATAGAGTTTTGGACTGAAAATAATCATAATCTGTTTTATGTAAATAAATCCATAATATATTTATTAAGAATATAATGTTTTTAATTAATGACGATGATTCAACAGAAAAGACTTAGGAATGAAAGTGAGTTTGGAAAACGGGAATGGGTCGGTGATCCTAGCTTTGGGAACTTTATTTTGAAAGGTGTTGGAAATGAAAACTGAACTTTGGAATTAACGACATAATGGATTAACTCACGATGGAACACTTTACCTAATAAAAGAAATATTGTTTTAAGGGAACTCATTTTTATGGAAAAGAATTTGAAGACGGGCTTTAGCCAAGGGTCTGGGCATTAGTAAGGTACCTAGTAGAGTACACTTGGCACAACAGGTAGTGACGGTCAGCCGTGTAGAGTTGTATCGTGCCTGTTGATGTCTGGCGTAGCAAGCAGAATGGTTAAACCCGTAGGGTCACAACCGACTTGACTATAGCCTAGGGTTCTCGTTGTAGAAGCCTTTGGTCAATGAACCAATTTTACCTGTGAGGACGAATCGTTGTTTAGCTAACCATATTGCACCCATGCATACACGCGATGAAGTGCCAAGTGGAGTACTTCGGTATAGCAGGAAGCAACGATCAGCCGTGTAGAGTTGAATCGGTCCTGACTATACCTGGCACAACAGGAGGTAACGATCATCCATGTAGAGTTGTATCGTGCCTGTTGATGTCCGGCATAGCAAGCAGAAATGGTCGAACCATGTAGAGTTTGTACCGTCTTGACTATAGCCAAAGGTGATAAGTGACGCCCGAGCAGAAATGGTTAAACACGAGGCCAGTGTTACGACCGTCTCGAGGTGCCCAGCCTTTAAGTGGCAATACCATTGGTTTGTCCCGTCGCCAAGCAGAGTGACGTTATTCGGGTTTGTGTCAGCACATTCTGCATTGGCACATGCATCTTATTATGATTACCGTTGTACGACATATCATGCACTCTAACTATAATTGTTGAGACTTGATGATTTGATGTTAATAAACATCGTTATGTGTTTGATGATTGAATTGTGTAAGAGATTTGATAACATGTCATGTATATACCTTAGGGTAGGCAACACATAACTTATATGTATATATACAACATATATATACCCCCTTTATCGCATGTTGGTTGTATATCTATTGTATTCTGTAAGTTGACCCTAGCGCCTTGGCTTTGTTTGTATGTTTGTGTTTGGGCGGTCGGCCTGCTGCCAGGCGTCCGTCAGCCGATTCGTGATGACTCATCACTCGAGGAGGACCAGGAGCGTAATGACTATTACTGAAGCTTTCGACGAGGACCCGGACTTCAGGCCTGATCGAGGAAGGGTCGATGAAAGTAGTGTGGGATATGGGTGGTTAGAGTCTTTGAGTTGGTTGTTAGAGTCATAGCTCTGATTGTCATTCCTTATTTTGGGGCAGGGCAGGTCCCCGACTATTAGCTTTTCGTGTGATTCCCTTCCATGAGGATCACAGGGAGTTTGTCGGACGTAGGAAGTCTTTTGAGGCCGTTTTGGGCCGACTTACTTTCGTTGGAGGACTGTATTCAGAATACTTGACCTTTTGTTTTAGTTTGTACATAATTGCCCACGGGCACTACCTTTCCGTCACTGGAGGTCACTCGTGACGATGTTTTTAGTTGCAGCGAGGGCTGTGCTTGTATTGTATATTAATCGCTGTTAATCGCGATTGGGTTGAGTCTTTATTTCGACAAGTCTTTTTATTTAAACAAAACGAAAAAAATACCTGCTTTTCGGCTTTATTTTATTTTGAGTTACTAAAGTGACGCCACCGAAATCGGGGTGTTACACCTACACTTACGGTTTTACCTTCTCTCTCTTCAGTTTTTCAAAACCTTATCTCCACGATCTCTCTCTCTATTCATCCTTCTCCTATCTACCCAAAACCTTCAACCGCCTTCAAGATGGTTAGACCCAACAGACGTAAAACTGCAGATACAACCAGATTTCCTACTATGGTAGTAGGCCAAGCTACAGGTCAATCGGGTCTTGTAACTCAAGGTCAAGGCCAAGCTCAAGAGAAGATGATTCCAATTGCAGAACGGGGCTGTGCCGTTTACTGTGTTTTTGCTCCGGAAGAACTCCAGGTGCTTGCTGAATGGAGATTCGACCTGGATAATATAGCTGCTAATGGGTATGATCTTGGTCCTGAAGTTCATGTTCAGGGCTGGGAAGAATATTTCAACAGGCTTCAAGGTCCAATCTATGACAAATTGGTCAAGGAATTCTGGAAGCATGCCGACTGCGATGACACACAAGTGGTTTCCTACATTGCTGGAAGGAGGATAATCATCACTGAGAAGTCTATTGTTGATCTTCTGGGTGCACACACTGGAACTGGGTATAGATTCCAACTGACGGAATCAAAGTTGAAACCCAGAACAAAGGAAGAAACCAACAAGGCTCTTTACACCAACTACAAACCTGGCAAGTGTCACACCCCGATTTCGGTGGCGTCACTTTAGTAACCAAAAAGAAACTTAAAGCGGAAAAAACGTGAATATTTTTTTTTTTGATAATAAAATCAAAGACTGAAAGGAATAAAACTCCCCAACAAAAGATAACAGAACTAATATACGATAAATAATTACAGCCCCCGCTGTAAGTAACAAACCACGTCACGAGTATCCTCCAGTGACGGAAAGTAGTAGAAAGTAGCGCCCGTAGGCAAAAGGTACAATCCAAAAGAAAGGTCAAGTGTCTGCAACACTATCCCACAAAAATGAGAATAAGGCAGCCCAAACGGCCTAAAACAAGACCCCCTAGTCCAACCAACTCTCTGTGATTTCCGTAGAGAAACCACACAAAAGCTATCGGCAGGAGACTACCCTGTCCCCAAATAAAACATGACGGTCATAGCTAAGACTCTACTCCTACACTAATCCTGTCTCGAGTAAGTCGCTCGGTGGCCAGCGAGGTCGGCCACCCATGAACCGTAGTCCTCCTGATCAAGCATCTCCAACCTAGTCCCCCCCGAAGGGTGAACCATCATGAACAAGTCCGCCATAGACATCTGACAATGGGCGTAGTCCGCCAAAACACACACAGAAGACGCGAGGGTCAACTCCAAAGAATTATGTAAATAATAAATCCAATAGGTAAAGATAAGGAGTAGCCACTTAGGCTTATAAGTTAGAGATAGCATCCTAGGGTTGTACATTTCGCAATGAATATAAAAGACGATAATAACAATTAGCATGCATCAAATAGGTTTAACAAGTATCAATCACACTCAGCGACTAAGTTAGTATGCATGTTGCATGAAATGCAATGTCGGTTGACAAGATGCATTCCGGAAGGATGGGCATCAACGAGTCAGCCCTAACACCAGCCACGGTGGGACCATTTCTGCTCGCATGTCTCTTATACCACACAAAGTGTAGTCAGATCAGCAGTGAACCCGAAGGTCTGCCATTTCCGTCTGCTACTAAGAATCACCGCAGTGTTCTTATATGGAAATCCGGGTCTTATGACCATTTTGGAATCCACCGAGGTCCGGTATTCCGCCGTGTATTAACCTCAAAATGAGTGCATGAATGCAAAGTGATTAGCCAAACAACGTCTCCGACCTCACTCGACACATCGCCACGTGTTCTAGCCAACTTATTGTCTCTAAAAAGAATACCCTAAGGTGAATGTCGATTCTGCGACAAAATACAATTAATCATAAAAAGAGTGCAAACACTCATGATAACTCTTCGAATCATCGATGCTTTCACGAAGTCTCACGCTTCAGTGAAGTCTTATACAATCACGAAGTCTCACGCTTCAGTGAAGTTTTATGCTTTCACGAGGTCTCAAGCCTCAGTGAATTTACACACTTGCACGAAGTCTCACGCTTCAGTGAAGTTTCATGCTGTTCACGAGGTCTCTCGCCTCAGTGAAGAGCCATGCTTTTCACGAGGTCTCACGCCTCAGTGAAGCTTCTCGGCTCATCCCTTGGATGGCTAAACAAACTGCTCCAAGAGCGAAGGAGTATCAACATACTCAGAACTTACAATTTCCCTAAAACTTGGATTCGACGACACTTCTCATTTTCCAAAACTAATATTTCAGTCCTAGGCTTGCATCCGAGATTGTTATCATTATTTAAAGGTTTAGAGGTTGTTTAATATCTTATGAGTTTTCCTTGTAAAAATAGTTTCCTTTTAGTCTTATCGTATTTCCTATGAGTTTCAAAGATCCCATAATCCCAAGTAATTTCCAGAGAATGTCTCGATCCACTAAAACCATAACAAGGCCCGAACTCCGTTCGTCCCGTCAAACTTTCTCAAAATCTCATAAAAATTTGGCATGACCTGCCCGCTATCCTCACTCTCCAGTACCACAGACATATGTGTAATAGCATAGTTAAATTAGCACAATCCAACAATCATAACTCATGTATCAACACATCCTAAATTAACCACGTAGCACTTAGCATATAGAGCAGATATCACACATCCTAGATTAACCATTAAGCACATAGCATGTGATTCAAACTCAAAAACAGTCAATAGATGAATAATCATCATTGTCAGCCGAAGCCTCAGAAAACATTTTCCCAGTCAAACACAAACAAGTGCATAAACAGTAAATCAAGTCGAATGCGTCAACACCTAAAGCATTAGCTAATAGTTCAGTGAGTAGCCCTCACCTGTAGCTCCTCCAGGGTTCTTCTCAAACGCTCCTTCACAATCCACGCCTTGTTCTTCGGGAATTTCCTCAAAAGAACCTTAAAGCAAAAACCACAGAATTCCATCATAATCAATCAAAAACTCAGCAATCAATACTCACTAGGGTTACACGAAGTAGCATATACTCCGAGGTACGATAATCTAACGAAATCGGACAAGTTTTCGAAAAAGAAATTTTCCCCCTCCCCTAGGGTAGCTCACGGCCACACACAACAATTGTGTGCGCCGACTTTTCTTCGATCAAACTTGGTTCCTAGGTTATTATTAGTCGTAACTAAGGTGAATCTAAACTCGGAAAAATTATCGGATCGAAAACTGTCGCAGGGGTATTTTGGTCAATATTTTTAGCTCAGAATTTCAAAATTGAAATTTCGAAAAACAAATTGGATGGGGACGTCAACAATGACGTTTATGACGACTAATCCTACTAGCACTAAGCTAAGTCGATAGTTTTCAGTCCAAAGGTTGAAACTTTGCCTAAAATGGGTATTTGGAGCAGAATTGAAACTCGGCGGCACTTCGGCGAGAATCAGCAAAATGTAATCCGCTAGAAGTACTCTTGGGCACGTAGGGAAGATGTTTAGACACTAAAATCAAGCTATTTGGACAGTTTTACAAAAAGCTCCAAACTTTGAGCACAGAAAGACATAGAAGAAGTCGACAGAAATGACGATCAGAAGTGAGGGATAGTATCTATACCTCGTAGTCTTCAAGTAGCAACGAACTGTGCAGCAATCGGGCAAGAAACGGCGAAAATCTTTTCTTCCTCCTCCTTCCTCCAAGCTCGCGGGTTCAAGAGAGAAAATGGGTAAGTTTTGTGAAAATTTCTCATTTTCTTGCTATTTATAGGTTTTGGAAAATGCGGAAAAGTGAAAATTTCGCGATTCCGATTTTTCCGGCTTCATTCTCCGTGAATTCTAAGATAGGTTTTGGCGACAGAATTCCAAAACTCAAAAGAGGTTTCTTGGAATTAGGGTAAACGATTCAAAGTCGGTGTAAATCTATTTTACCCGAAAAACTACTTTTTGCAGTGAATGTCGAAAGAGAAAACTTCCTTCTGAAGAAAGATTGGAAACATCAGGAGAAATGGGTGTTCGCGTGTGGAATCTTCATTTGAAGCTCCGAATAGAAAAAGTCTTCATCGTCGGTTGATTTTAGGTTTCTTGAACTATCAGGGTTTTAGTTTCGGCAAACCTCCGAGGATTGGAATCGGACGTTCGTACATTCTAAGGTTTCGCATCGAAACGCTTGTTTATAGACGATCAAGAGAAGTCCTAACATTTCTCTGAAGATTTTTGGAATTAGTTTCCATCGTGTCTTTAAGTGTAAATTAGCTATTTACTAGTGTCCTTGCCCTAGGTTTAGGCGAATATTAGTCGTGCTATAACTTTTATCGATTTTGATACAATCCTTAGACTTTTCCTGAACTTTCTCCTTCATAAATTTATTCCATTCAATAAACTCTTGTTCAGGTTTCCCTTCACGATACATCAAACCTAATCGTGAATAGGAATTTTATTCACTTATTCTAAACTTAAAAAGTTGGGTCTTACAGCAAGAGTGACTACAAGGTAGTGGATCTTCATCCCAAGCTAAGGATCTGGCACAATATTCTGCTTCACTGCATCAACCAGAGGCCAAAGGGAAGCTCTCCTGATTACATCACCTTCTGTCAGAAGGCGATGCTGTTCTTCATTCAGGATCATAGGAAGATCTGCCTTCCTTTCTTCCTGTTCTCTTACCTGAAATAGTGTATCGGGAATTCCAGAACCACTGCCTCCATCAAGTCTGCTATCAAGTACATCCCTTTTGGGAGACTGCTTTCAGACCTCTTCATTGAGAGCAAATTCATAGAAGATCTGATCAAGGCAGGATGCACAGAGGATCTGTCAACAATTGTTAGTGATGTCTTCACATCCACATCTTTGAAGAAGATGGGATTGATCAAGAAGAAGGTTGCCCCTGCTCATGAAGATACTTCTGATGAAGTAAGACAAAGAAGGGTGCCTCTGAATGATTACCCTCTGTGGTCCTAAGCAGTTAACCCAGAAGCTATTTTGTGCTACATTGACGATCTGAAGAAACAAGGGTATGAGATAGATGTGGACGAGTTCTTCAGACAATTGCCACCAGCTCCAGAGTTTGACTCTCCTCCCAAGAGGAAAGATCAGATAAAAATGGTCTTGGAGGAATCTTCTGAAGAGTCTGATGATCAGAAGAGGAAGAAGAAAGCTGACAAATCTAAGAGGAAGCACGAGGAACCCACCAAACCAGATGCTCCATCTGATGGTGATGATGGTGATGCTCCTCCTCCAAAGAAGAAAAAGAAGCAAGTGAGGATTGTGGAGAAGCCAACTCGTGTGGAACCAGCTGCCCAAGATATCAGAATGGAGACTTCTGCCAGAGTTACTCGGTCTGCCGTGCGATCATCAAGTAAGTCTGCTGTTACTGAATCTGATGATGATTTAAATTCACTTGATGCACTCCCCATCTCTACACTCCTTAACCGCACTGCCACCCAACTCACTCCTATCCCAGAGTCTCAACCAGCTGACCAAACCACTTCCCCACCAAATTCACCTAGATCTTCATTTTTCCAACCTTCCCAACAAGAAGCACCTCTTTGGAACATGCTTCAGACTCCACGTCCCTCTGAACCAACCTCACCCATAACCATTCAATACAACCCACTCTGAACCCATTATTCTTGTACAACCAGAACCTGAACCCAGACCTTCTGATCACTCTGTCCCCAGAGCATCAGAACGTCCTGCTCTTAGAACAATTGATACAGATTCCTCAACTCCTTATACTCCTGTATCATTTCCTACCAATGTTGCTGACTCCTCACCCTCCAACAACTCTGAATCAATTCGTAAATTTCACGAAGTTAGGAAAGAAAAAGAGTCTGCCATTCCAGAGTACTACCACACAGTACCTAGCCCTAGGAGATACCCTGGACCTAGACCAGAACGTCTAGTTGACCCAGATCATCCTATCCAGGCTGACCCCTTGCATGAAGCAGACCCTTTAACCCAACAAGTTCAACCAGACCAAGTTCAACAAGAACCCATTCAACCAGAACCAGAAAACTCAGTGTCTAACCACTCTTCGGTTAGATCACCACACCCTCAGGTTGAAACCTCTGAACCAAACCTTGAGACCCACACTTCAAATGTCCATACTTTCGATGTCGGTTCTCCTCAAGGTGCCTCTGAGGAAAATAGCAGCAACCACCCCACCTCTCCTGAAACCAATCTCTCCATTGTTCCCTATACCTACCTCAGGCCAAACTCTCTTTCTGAGTGCATCAGTGTTTTTAATCATGAAGCTTCACTGATGATTCGCAATGTGCAAGGTCACACTGACCTTAGTGAGAACTCTGACTCTGTTGCTGAAGAATGGAATCGTCTGAGTACTTGGTTAGTTGCTCAAGTTCCTGTTATGATGAGTCATCTCACTGCAGAAAGGGATCAGAGGATTGAGGCTGCTAAGCAGCAGTTTAACAGAAGAGTGGCTCTGCATGAACAACAACAAAGAACTAAGTTACTTGAAGCTGTTGAGGAAGCCAGAAGAAAGAAAGAACAAGCAGAAGAAGCTGCACGTCAAGAGGCTGCACAAGCTGAAAATGCTAGATTAGAAGCTGAGAGACTACAAGCTGAAGCTGAAGCTCTCAGATGCCAAGCTCTTGCACTAGTGCCTTTCACACATGCTGATTTTGATTCCACTCAAGCTCCTCACTATGCTCAGAATGTTCCCTCTACCTCTTCACAGCCAAGTTCTTCCAGACTTGACATCATGGAACCATCCTACCACATGGTGACCAAGGGGGGCGACCAGCCTCACAGGAGTGACGAATGGGTGGCGAGCACGTCGGGGCTGAAAGATGAGGAGCGTGGCGTGGTATTCTGATCAGAGGCGACGACTACTGGGAAGGCAGGAGCAATGGCACGGTGGGAAGGAGCAAATATCAGGACAAAAAATAAATATGTACTCTTTTTCTCCATCGCAGGAGTTTTTTATGAGGCATCCCTCAATAAATGTACAAACTTCTTTTTACAATCAAATGCAAAAGGATATTCTCAGCAATACTCCTAGCTCACAACTGAATTGTAACGGTTGCTCGGTGGGAAACATTCCCTAAAGGTGGCGATCCCAACACGACCTTGATGTCTGGGGATCGCTCCGGAAAGTCCAACGCAACCGCTGCTACCCGTTGGCGACGTGTGCAGATAAGCTTCTTATCCCAAAAGCCTCCCCGAAATATGGGCGAGCATTTCTAACTAGGCTAAGCCTTGGTAACCCACATGGCCATTGGGACCCAAGCCACCATAAACCATCGCCAAGCAAAACTGGCGATGTCACACCTGATCTTACGGGAAAAGCGTGTGAACAAAGCCTCAGTTCAAAAATGAGCAAAAGTCCTAGTTAAACCCGGCACACCCTCCAAGTCGTCAAACGTAATTCAGACTTAAATCGAAAACAAACGCAAAATTGAACAATGGCGAAATAAAAAGCAAAGGAAGACAAAAAGGGTCAAATTTTCATTAGCAGCCAGCCTCGCCGGGCGGTCATAATTACATTAAGCGGTAAGGAAAATAAATACAAATAGTCAAATTCAATTAATATCTTCTTTTTCCCTTTCATTGTCGGCAGCCAGGAAGTACTTCGTGTTAAAACTTGGGGGGTCATTTGGGCCAACCAAACCCTCGGGAGTGACTCTTTTGAAAGCCCCCATCTCGCTAAGATCCAGCTCTTTGTAGAGGTGTAAGACTTGGGCCTTCGCCAGGAAGAAGCCACGACCACGCTCTTCCACAGCTTCAATGTTCAGCCTCGTCTCAAGGGCCTTGACATCAGAGGATGCCCGGGTCTCCGCCTCCGCGATAGCTTTGTCTTTTGTAAGGCCCTAAGTTCAATTTGGAACAATTTTATGGAAGTTTTGGTGGGTTGTGTGAAGTGAGATTCCGTTAGTAACTGACTCTTTCCCATAAAAGACATATAATGTACTTATATTATATATGTTTTTGTTGATTTTGTCATTATCATTCTTTTTGTTGGACCTGACCCTGCTTGTTTGCTATTTGTTTATTTGGGGGGGTAGATGGTCGTGAAGATAATGGCGATGACTCATTCTTGGGAGTTGATGCTACGTGACGTGCCAATACCGGAGGACGACTACACTTCAGAGGAAGAGGAAGAGGCTAAGGAATAGGGTTTGGGTTGAGAGTCTTTTGTTTTCTGTTGGGGTTGAGAGTTTCCGAAGTGTTGGTATCGAACAATTTTATTGCTTAAATTCGAATGAACAAGTTTTGATGTAATCTTTATTTTCATTCAGGCCTTTGATTCGTACTCTTTACAGTTGGTTATTTAAAAAGTTTTACGATGTTGGTTACTTCCGCGTGTTTTTGGAAAGGTTATGTTTCAAGAGTTTTCGTAAAATGAAAGGTTTGTCATTAATTGAAGATTAATAAGTGAATCGACGAAAACTCTTTACGAAAATTGGTTAATTAGTTACTGTGTAACACTCGAGAAATCGGGGCGTTACATTGTGGTATCAGAGCTCCGGTTGAGAAACCAGAGCGCTAAGGGTTTTGGGCTTACGAGTTTCCGAACTCGTTGATGTTTTTGTTTTTGATAAAGATGTTTTCAAAGCTTCACGGTGAGATTGGGTAGACTTGTTTGCTAAGATGTTTGCTTGGCTGTGAGATTGTCTGTAGTTAGTATCATTGCCGTGATACTTGAGACTAAGTGTTTGATTATATTAAGATGTTTGAACTCTGAGATCGATTGATGGAATGTCAATCGAAGGAAGAGTGGGCTTTGGAATCCCTTTTGCGCCCCAAGGTGTACGCCTGTGTGCGTTTGTGTGCACCAGTGCTGTTGGTGAAGCAGAAGGATAGAAGGTCCAGACTATGTGTGGACTACCGACAACTCAACAAAGTGATCGTGAAGAATCGTTATCTGATGCCTCGGATAAACGACTTAATGGATCAACTTAGAGGAGCGGTGATCTTCTCGAAGATAGATCTTAAGTCAGGATACCATCAGATCCGAGTCAAGGAATCTGACATCCAGAAGACCGCATTCAGGACTCGATACGGGCATTATGAATATCTTGTGATGCCGTTTGGGGTTACTAATGCACCCGCAGTGTTTATGGACTACATGAACAGAGTGTTCAGACCATTCCTGGACAAGTTCGTGGTGGTATTCATCGATGACATCCTAATCTACTCGAAGAGTAGAGAGGAACATGAGGAGCATCTACGCCAGGTGTTGGGCGTGTTGCGAGAGAAACAGCTATATGCTAACGGCTCAAAGTGTGAGTTCTGGATGGAGGAGGTGAAATTTTTGGGGCATGTCATATCAAGTCAGGGTGTGGTAGTGGACCCTAGCAAGATCGAGACGATTCTGTCATGGGAGCAACCTAAGACGGCAAGCGACATCAGAAGCTTTGTTGGGCTTGCTGGCTACTATAGACGATTCGTCAAAGATTACGCAAAGTTGACTTCGCCGTTGACCCAGTTGACAAAGAAGAATCAACCGTTTGCGTGGACGGAGAAGTGTGAGGCTAGTCTCCAGGAGTTGAAGAAGCGGCTGACCACCGCACCTATACTAGCTTTACCTAAGGAAGGAGAACCTTATGACGTGTATTGTGATGCGTCACACAATGGTTTGGGTTGTGTAATGATGCAAGATAAGAAAGCAATTGCTTATGCTTCAAGGGAGTTGAAGACTCATGAGAAGAACTACCCCACACATGACTTGGAGTTGGCTGCCATAGTTTATGCTCTCAAGATTTGGAGACACTATCTCTATGGCAGTACGTTCACGATCTACAACGATCATAAGAGTTTAAAGTACTTATTTGATCAGAAGGATCTGAACATGAGGCAGCGGAGGTGGATGGAATTCCTTCAGGACTATGAGTTCACTCTACAGTACCATCCGGGGAAAAGCAATGTCGTAGCCGACGCTCTCAGCCGGAAGGCTATACATGTGTCCTCAATGATGGTCAAGGAGTTAGAACTGTTGGAGGCTTTCCGAGATCTGAGCTTGGACGTTACGCTCGCACCAAGAAAACTGAGTTTCGGAATGGTGACGGTGTCAAGTGGACTCTTGGAAGAGATCAAGTCTAGACAATAGACTGATGAAGGGATAGCTGAGTGGCGAGACCGTGTGACTCAGGGAAAGGCACCAGAGTTCTCTATTGGGAATGACAACATTCTGCGATGCAAGGGACGAATATGTGTGCCTGACGATGTAGAGATGAGAAGATTGATCCTGGATGAAGGACACAAGAGTAGACTGAGTATCCATCCCGGAATGAACAAGATGTATCAGGACTTGAAACTTCACTTCTGGTGGCCTGGGATGAAGAAGCAGGTTGCTGAGTATGTTTCTACTTGCCTGACATGTCAGAAGGCGAAGGTAGAGCATCAGAAGCCCGCAGGGAAGCTGCAACCACTAGATGTCCCAGAGTGGAAGTGGGACAGTATTTCTATGGACTTCGTGACGGCTTTACCTTTAACTCGGAGGAAGTTCGATGCAATTTGGGTTGTTGTTGATCGTTTGACAAAGACCGCTCATTTTATCCCAATCAACCTGAAGTACAAGGTGGAGAAATTGGCGGAGATTTATGTGGCTGAGGTTGTGCGTCTACATGGTGTACCGACCAGCATCGTGTCAGACAGAGATCCGAGGTTTACCTCTCACTTTTGGGGAGCCTTGCAGCAGGCCCTCGGAACTAAGTTGAGGTTGAGCTCTGCCTATCATCCCCAAACCGATGGGCAGACAGAGAGGACAATCCAGTCGCTGGAAGATTTGCTACGGGCCTGTGTGTTGGATCACAAGGGCAGTTGGGATGAGATGCTGCCATTGATCGAATTCACTTACAACAATAGTTTCCATGCGAGCATCGGCACGGCACCTTACGAAGCTTTGTACGGTCGGAGGTGTCGTACGCCCTTATGCTGGCATCAAGATGGAGAAAATTTGGTGATTGGCCCGGAATTGGTGCAACAGACCACCGAGGAAGTCAGGAGAATTCAGGAAAAGATGAGAACCGCGTAGAGTCGCCAAAAGAGTTTCGCCGACAACCGACGAAAGGAGTTGGAATTTCAGGCCGGAGACCATGTCTTCTTGCGGGTTACCCCGATGACAGGTGTCGGAAGGGCAATCAAGTCCAAGAAGCTTACTCCGAAGTTTATTGGGCCGTACCAGATCACGGAGCGAGTTGGACCGGTGGCGTACAGGATCGCCCTACCACCGTCTCTATCCAACATCCATGACGTTCTTCATGTGTCGCAGTTGCGGAAGTACATGGCAGATGATTCGCATGTGATTACGCCAGACGACATACAGCTGAGAGATGATCTGACAATGGAGGTGCCACCCATCAAGATCGTCGACCGAAGCATAAAGCGCTTAAGAAACAAGGAGGTGCCTTTAGTGAAGGTCGTGTGGAACCAAGAGACTGGTGACGCGACCTGGGAGTTAGAGGATAAGATGCGGGAATCACACCCCGATTTATTTGTAAACCCTTAAGTTTCGAGGGCGAAACTATTTTTAAGGGGGGTGGTATTGTAAGGCCCTAAGTTCAATTTGGAACAATTTTATGGAAGTTTTGGTGGGTTGTGTGAAGTGAGATTCCGTTAGTAACTGACTCTTTCCCATAAAAGACATATAATGTACTTATATTATATATGTTGTTGTTGATTTTGTCATTATCATTCTTTTTGTTGGACCTGACCCTGCTTGTTTGCTATTTGTTTATTTGGGAGGGTAGATGGTCGTGAAGATAATGGCGATGACTCATTCTTGGGAGTTGATGCTACGTGACGTGCCAATACCGGAGGACGACTACACTTCAGAGGAAGAGGAAGAGGCTAAGGAATAGGGTTTGGGTTGAGAGTCTTTTGTTTTCTGTTGGGGTTGAGAGTTTCCGAAGTGTTGGTATCGAACAATTTTATTGCTTAAATTCGAATGAACAAGTTTTGATGTAATCTTTATTTTCATTCAGGCCTTTGATTCGTACTCTTTACAGTTGGTTATTTAAAAAGTTTTACGATGTTGGTTACTTCCGCGTGTTTTTGGAAAGGTTATGTTTCAAGAGTTTTCGTAAAATGAAAGGTTTGTCATTAATTGAAGATTAATAAGTGAATCGACGAAAACTCTTTACGAAAATTGGTTAATTAGTTACTGTGTAACACTCGAGAAATCGGGGCGTTACATCTTTAGCCTCTATCTGGGTTCTCGCCGTGGCAAGGGCCTCGTTCGTCGATGATAGTTCACCGCGCAGGAACACAAGCTCTTTATCCTTGGCGACGCAGGTTTCCCTACCCGCAGCGATCGCTTGGGCCCGGGCATCCAATTCCTTATGCTTGTCGACAAGCTCATCTTCTAATTCTTCATTTCTAGCCTCGCAGTCAGACAAGTCAGTTCACACATTTTGATGCCCAAATTGTTCAGCCTGGTCACCTTGTCCGCCACCTGGGCTACTAGCCTATCACGCTCGCCTTACGCTTCAAACGTGGCAGTGTGTTACCCCTCCGCCTTCTGACGAAGCTCTTCAACCTCAGCGGCGGTGGCCGAATCTTTGGAGATTTAGCAAACAGGCAGCCAGCACGAAGAAGGCTCAAGACGGCTTCTTGAGCCACGCCATCAAGATCAGGGTCTTCTACCTTCTTCAAATTCCCAAAGAAAGGATCGGTCAACATAAAGTCGACAGAGGTAAGTTGGCGGTCCATCGTGGGACCTTCTTTTTCCTCGGCGTTCAAGTGTTCAGGGGCGGGAAAAGAGTGACAAGGCGAGGGCGGAGGCGACGGAAGAGTGACATGAACCTGATCCTCGTCATTACAACCCATTGAACGGGCGGGGGAAGCCCGAGGTGAGCTCACCTCGACTTGTTGAGTTGAATGATCAGATACAAGGACTGATTGAGGGGCGGCGGTAGTGGTCCCCTCGGGGGCAGGTTGGCTGGCGAAGAAATCCTTAGGGGCGGATGGTGCATTCGCCCCGCCTTCTGGATTTGATTCGCCCCCGACAACCGGATCTTGTCTGGAAGCGATAGTCTTGCCAACTTTAGGCTTTTTTGGATTTTTTGTGTTTCTTTTTCACCAAGGGGGCGACAGTTTTATCCTTTCCTTCTAACGATGGTTCGCCAGATTCAACTTCCTTGGATTTTCGGTGCTTTTTCTTCGGTGGAGGGAGGACAGTTTCACCAACAGTCTCACCGGCGGTGCTCGGAGTTGGCTCGCCAGATTCAGGAGGGACGGTCTCGCCGGCAGTACCGGGCGCTGGCCCACCAGATGAACTCTTTGTGGGTTCCTTGGTGTTCTTCTTCGGAGAGGGGGCTAGGGTCCTGTCGTCAGCACCCGAAGCGGCGGCGTGTTTTCTCTTGCCCCCACCGGTGTTGAAAACGGGGGGAAATTCAATCGCCTTGGCGGCAAAGGCATGCTCCAGTTCAGCCTTGGTGAACTTCATTTCCCCTGAGAACAAAAGGAGATATGTGCAACAAGTGTTAGTAATAGATACAGTAGAAAAAACATGATGGTGCGATGCAAAGAGGGGATAGGCGGGAATCCAACCTAGGAGTGGACCAAGGGTGTTTTTGCGAGCAGCCGCCAACAATTGCGAGCACTCGAGAATGGGGAGCTTGGCAAAGAAGCTGAGGATGATTTTATCTTCATCGCTCAGCGACGCGTCCGAGGGCGGCGGAACAATGCAGGGGGCTTTAGTCCAGTAAAAGGGAAACTGGGGAGTCTTATCCCGTAGGGTAAAAACTTCAGGGTAGGTGTGATGCACAACCACCCGGAAGTACCGACGTCCGGGCCCCATCTTGACATTGCTTTTGCATGGATGGAGGCGTTGTCGACCTGTGCGGGATTTTAGAGAAACCCAGCCTTGGGCCTTCAGTGACTTCGGCTCTACGGCGTAGAAATAAAAGAAGTGCGCAACCCTCGGCTCGAGGCCGATGGCGTCGCACAGTATCTCAAAGCACCTGGCGAAGGCCCAGGCGTTTTAATGCAGTTGGCAGAGAGCGACGTTGATCTCCCTCATCACTTGGCAGAGGAAGGGGGAGAAGGGTAGTTTGATCCCCAGATCGAGGAACAGGTACTCGTAGACGTAAAAGTAATGGGGCTTCTTTGCGTCGTGATCAACCGTGAGGTGCAGCCAAGGGCGGTATCTATTTAAGCACTTCCCAGTAACAAGAATTTCTTCAAGGGACTTTTCGTAACAGAGCCCGCCGGCCTGGCGGGCAGTTTCGGCGACGGATTCATCGGAGGCTTGCTCGGAAGGCTGGCAGATGGCCTCTTGGGTGGAACTCAAGAAGGGTGGCGAACACCCGGTGCCAAAAGGCCTCGATGGCCTCCCCGACGTGGGGAAGCCCTCCATGAGCACGGGGGTCAACCGGGAGTAGAGATACAGGGACAACGTTCTGGGAACAGGAAGATTTTTGGAGACGGCGTTGGGAAGTCATTCTGCAGAAGGTAAAACGGAAGGGGGCGCGAGCACAGGGATGAAGGAAGTGGTGTTGAGGTAACAACTCTTTGAAAGAAGTGGAGAGGCAAAGTAAGGAAGCAGGGCTCAAAGGTTTTGAAAGTGACGAATGATGGGAGAGGGGGGTCTTATAAGGAAGTAGTGGTTGGGATCGTGTCCGCGTGTAAGGGTAGTGGGAGATCGTGCCTCATAATGACAAGGTGAAATGATTACTTTGGGGAAAGAGACGCGGATTTTGTGGAAGTGGGAGCGGCGCATTAAATGGGAAGTCACAACGGCTGATTGGTTTAAATTTAGATTGGCAGGCTTTATTGAGATTTGAGGGGATGTTTCGAGGGCAGCGGTTGGGATTCTGCGGATTCGCTGACCTTTGCATTTCCTCAGCATGTTACGCGCGACCTACACGTGTCAAACCACCGTGATTCACGGCGATCGCGGTAGCAGCTGGGCGAGCAAGTCAATCGGTGTCACCACAAGCCCACTCGTGGACTTGTGGACTCGAAGGAGTCTGTCAAGAAGGGGCAAGATTTAGCTTTAGCTTTATTTATCACGCCATATTGGCGACCTACCTTGTTCACTAGCCTTGACATTAGTTAGTTTTTCTTATGATTGTCGCCTTTGCTTTAAAAGACACTCTTAGCCCTCATGCTTCGAGCTCGATGTCTTGTGGACTTGTGGACTGGGCGAGACCCCAGAGGCCCTCGCCTAGTGATGCTCGCCCATAGGCAATGCATAAGCCAAAGGTCTAAGCCTCCTCCGAGTGGCCCAACCGGCCCACCAAGGACAGATAGATACGCCAGGCTCAACCCCTCGCCTATAAATAGGGGCGGTTACCAATTGTAAGAGACTCTTGGCTCATTTCACAAATAACAAATTTGAGATTCAGTTACACTCTCTCTCTAAACGGTTACACGCTTTCTCTCTCTAGATTCTCTCATTGCAGTCCTCTCATTCTAGGTACTATACCTTCCTTCTATGTTCTTGGCCGGAACAGAAATAAATTAGCAAATATAGTCTGTATTGATTTATGTTTAAGTTACGTAATAAAAATCTCTTACGGGGAGGAACGCTTTACATGAAAATAACTTCAAGTTAAAACTAATAGAAAATATGTTTTAATATAATTCGGACTTTTTTCAGACTTTTTAAATATTTTTTAGATTAAACATACAAAACAATTGCAATTTGATTGTGAAATTAGGGATCCCACGAGAAAAACATTTACATCAAAATATTTCCAAGTTAAAAATAACAAAAATTAAATCTTAATATAATTTTACATTATTTTAATAATTTTTAAAGTAAATATATATAAAAAGAAGCCCCCTTTTGACCACGTGTCACACTCTTCTTATTTTGCAAAAGTAGAAAATTTTCAAACATCTCATACTCTCCTTAGCTTTGGGAATTGTTATTCAGAACCCCCCCCCCCCACATCTATTCAGAATACCCCTCCCTCCCTCCCCACCTTCTTTATCTTGGTTTCTTCTAACCCCCTCACCCCCCTCTCCATACTACAAACTTCCAAACCCATCAACCTCTCCTCTGCTCCCGCCGCCGGCCACCACCACAGACGCCACTGTTTTCGTCGTCGCTCTCCGTCGTCACCGTCCGCCGTCGTCTCCTCTCTGCTACTATTCACGTCGTCTGTAAAGGTAACTGCTGCATTTCCCGATTCAGATTTGTCGCGTCTTAAACGTGCATTACAAACGCTTGTTACAGGTTCGTTTGTAACGCTCTTGTTAAGTGCTTCATAGCACACTCGTTAAGAGCGTCGCCAACGCAGTTTGTAACTACGCTTTGCCGTTGATTTTTTTTTTCCATATTGACGCACCATCAAACAGCGTTTACGTCGCAAGCGTATAGTGCGATGTAGACGCATGTCCATAGTGCGATTGTTTGCAGTTCAGAACCAGTAAAACGTTTGTGGATCTATTCATTTCATAATGAGTTTCCCTAAATCATATGAAGTGGATATGCCTGGAGAAAAGACACCTGAAAAAAAAGTTGAAGAAAGACAGTTAGCCGACGTAAATGTTAGCGATGATGTGCCAATTGCCGCGGACTAAACAGAGCAATTTACCACAGACAGAGTATTTTCATATACCTTCACTAATGAGTATAGTTGAATTGTCCTGAATTTATATGTGATACTTATATGTCTGAATGTATGCAGGGTTTTGCTACTCGGGATGAGCTTATGGATTGAGTTTGAGTTGTAGGAAAGCAATTAGGCTTTGTGATCATTATAAGAAGGTCTGACTGCAGGAGCAAGGGTCGTGGGAGTAAAAGTAGACAATTGGCTATATTGGGGTGCGAGATCGGTAGAAAGTACAAACCGTACAAGCATGAGTTGAAGCGGAAGGGGACAGGAAGTCAGGAACCAAGAAATGTGATTGTCCGTTCAGGCTCAAGGCGAGACGCACATCAGAAGATGGTTTGTGGAGATTGACTGTTGTAAGTGGAGACCACAACCATAAGCCAGCTGAGAATCTGCATGGCCATGCCTATGCCAGTCGCCTTACAAGTGAAGAAAATGATATGGTGGGTAAAATGGTTGACAACAAAGTCAAGCCAGGTAACATGCTGCTGGCATTGAAGAGTACCAACCCTCAAAATCTGACTACCATACGGCAAGTGTATAATGAGCGAATGACACACATGAGGGCCAAGAAGGGAGCGTTGACAAAGATCCATCACTTGATGAGGTTGTTGGAACAATATAGGTACACGCACTGGTCTAGATCTGAAGAGGGTTCCACTGTGATCCGCTCCTTATTCTGGGCACATCCAGTTTCGATCCAGTTGTTCAACCAATTTCCTACTGTTGTCTTGCTTGATAGCACGTACAAGACAAAAAAAGTATAGGATACCGCTCTAAGAGATGGTTGGTATGACTTCTGTTGGATTTACATACACAATCGGGTTTGGCTACTTGTGCAATGAGCCTGAACCTGAAGTTACATGGGCGCTTCAAAAGCTGAGGGGGTTGATACTTAGAGAGGAGAATATGACTAAAGTCATCATTAGTGACAGAGATACTGCTTTGATAAACGCATTTGAAGCTACATTCCCTACAACTACTCACTTTCTATGCCAATTCCATATTTCTAAGTGCGTGAAGGAAAAATGCAAGCTTACTATCCAATCGAAGGAGATGCGGGATGATGTCGGGGACGCATAGAATAAATTCATGTATTCTGAATCAGCAGAAGAGTTTAATGCTAGTATGCACTTCTTGCGTGCGCTAACTGGGGAGAACTCTGAGTTCATGCAATACGTGAAGGATACTTGGTTGCCGGTAAAGCATAAGTTTGTGAAGTATGTTATTGACCGTTATATGCACATGGGTAACACAACTACAAACAGGTACATTCTTATACATTGACATTTCATTTCCTATTATTCATTAAGTACGTATTAATATTATTCCTTTACACAGGGTGGAAGGTGTACATGCAAAACTCAAAGCGTGCAACAAAGATAGCAAAAGTGACATGTGTCCGGCTTGGGCGGTGTTCTATCCAAGAACATAGAGATGAGGTACGGTACCCATAGTGAGAGGATTGTGAAGTGAGAATCTAGAGTGAGTAAGAGCGTAACTGCTTAGAGAGAGAAAGTAACTGAATTTCAAGCTTGTTTCTCTCGAATGAGCTAAGAGCCCCTTACAATTGGTAACCGCTCCCTATTTATAGATTCGAGGATTGGGCTTGGCACCCTCAACTCCTTCTAATGGGCCAGTTGGGCCTTCAGGGAGAAGGCCCAACTTTCTGGCCCGTGAGTCGCCATAGGCTGGCGCACCTGGGCGAGGGACCCTAGGGTCTCGCCCAGTCCAGGCGGCTATACATAGGTGCACACTTCTCCAACATACAAAGATTAATGCTGCTTTTCAAGCAAGTATATTCACCAGGCAGCATACATACAAGGAGAAGTTGTATGACAACTTGCGTGGTCTAGTGTCAAGATATGCACTGATGATGATCGCAAAGGAGAATCTCTCAGCAAGCGCGTGTGGGAAAATGTGGTTGTACTATCAGGAGGACACATGACCTACCTTGTTCATGTCAGCTTGCGCTCATGACTTCTATTCCATTTACGGCAGTTGACCAACATTGGAGGAGGCTTACAACAACAGCTGCACCTAATGAATCCCAACATGTTATGGGATTGAGCATTACAACAGAGTTGGAGGTCATTGCGAAGATGTTTGAAGAGGCTAATGTTCCGAGGAGACAAGCTATCAGAGAGAGGCTTCGGGAGATTGCATACCCAGATCAGACTTCTTTGTGTCCTCCTCCAAACAAGTTGCCTACAAAGGGCTGGCCTGATGAACTTAAGGGTTCAACCAGACGTCTTCCTTCAAACTGGGAGAATGTTGATAATCTAGTGAAGTCACTAAAAGCCAGCAACTCACCTGGGCTTCCTAGCAGTAAGGTCACTAAGGTGCCTAAAACCCGCTCAACAAAGCGGAAGAGCTTAACACCGAAACAATCTGCACCAAAGAAGAAAGGCAATAGGATGGCAAGCAAGTCACCTGGGCTCCCCCCACGTCCCTAAACCCAAATTTTACTCAGCTAACTACATTCATAAAGTGCCCGAATTCCTCCGTGAACATGTAATTGACATTGTGAATGTTGACGATGATGGGAATTGTGGATATAGATGCATTGCTTCTTTGATGGGCAAGGGGGAAAGTAACTGGCATTAAGTTCGGCACGAAATGATAAGGGAGCTTACATCACGCAAGGCAGTTTACCTTGATTTGTATACCACAAACAAACATTACAATCAGTTACTACAAGCCTTGCATCTTGCTCCGTGGGAGATTGCAACAATGGAAAAGTAGTTAAGCATGCCTGATATGGGCCACATCGTTGCTACGATGTACCAGATTCTGTTCGTGACCTTGTCAGCTAAGGGGTGCTCCACATACCTTCCTCTCACCGGTCTAGTGCCACATCCGTCTGAGCACCAGATTGTATGTTTTCCCCTTGTCAACAACAACCATTGGGTGAAGGTACTTTTCATTATTATATTTAGTATACATTCACATTACATAACATTATAAGGTAATTAACAATATAAATCATCATTTTGTAGGCGCATATGTCAAGTAACTTTCCTTTGCCGGTGATCAATCCACAATGGCGCTATCATTGTACCGTTGAAGCTTGTGGTTGGGAACGACCATACCTTGATCGCATGACCAGATTTGTGGAGAACATACCGCAGAGCGATGAAGTCGTAGATCTCGCTGATGACTAATTTATTTATATTGTAATGTTGTAATAGTGGATTTGCAAATTACGGTCGTTGTTGTAATGTAACAATGTAACATTATTATAATAATGTAAGATGACCATTATCTATTTCATTTCCTGCAACATTGTCATTATCTGTTTCTGTTTTTGTTAATGTCTGTCAAGTTTTTGTTATATGTCGCGTATTGAAAATGCGTCTCAACCGCACTTTGACCATGCGTTACAGACACAATCAGAACGTGCGATAAAACCTGATGGTAATAATTTATCGCACCTTCTATGAGCGTCAACGACGCTTGTTCATGGTGTGTCTTCATCGCCCTTCGAAAAGTGCAACAACACGCTGTCCTAGAGTGCGTTCGAAAGGGGTATTTTCGAGAATCTAGTATTTTCTTGGGGCTGAATAGATGTGGGGGGGGTCTGAATAACAATTCCCCTTAACTTTTTAACCATCTTTCAAATTGAAACATGTTTAAATATAATTTAAGAGTAGATATACAAAATCATTATAATTTGATTGTGAATATAGGGCTCCCACGGGGAATTAGAGAAAAATAAACATATTTAGTATATATTTATTAATTATATAGTAAAAAGCTCCTACATGAGGAACATTTTGCATGAAAATACTATAAATTGAAACTAATAGAAAATGTAAAATGTTTTAACAAAATTTTAGTACTTTTTCCATACTTTTAAATAATTTTAAGAGTAGATATATATGACCATTTTGCTGGGGTGTCTTTTTGCTGCTGATGAGGTAACGTGGGATGGAGATTATTTTGGGCTTGGCACAATGAGATGGCTCTTGGTTCTTTTGGCCTTGACTTTTTGTCTTGGAGATAATCACGTCTGGAAGAATGTGTTACTTATTGGTTTTTTTGGAGTCTATTTCTGGTTATGTTTAGAATGTATTGGTGTGGTTTGGCAAAGGGGCTTGTTCTAAGCTACTTATGGCTCTGGTGTGTTTTGTTTGTAATCTACATAGAGTATGGTGTACTTTTTTTCCCAATTGAGTTTTTCCTAGTAAGGTTTTAATGGGGCTCATACTCTAGTAGGAGGGGATTTGGTTGGTTTTGTATTATTGTCTTCTTGAGCGTGTTGTTCTCATGAAGAATCTTTTTCAATAAAATATCTTTTTTGTTGTAAAAAAAATATATATTTGACCATTTTAATTTGATTGTGAAAATATAGATTCCATGGGGAAGAATATTTATATTAAAATATTTTCAAGTTGAAAATAACAAACAATATATTTAGAATTTTTTTCATAATTTTAAAGGTATATATATATATATGTATATATATATATATAAATATGAAATTTTGACGAGAATTGGAATAAATGAACATATATAGCTTATATTTTTGTATGTTTATGTTACATATTAAAAACCTCATACAGATGGAACATTTTTCATAAAAATACTTTCAAGTTAAAACTAGCTAATAGAAATGTTTTGTTATAATTTTAGTATTTTTTCCAGACTTTTATAATAATTTTAAGAGTAGATATACATAAACATTACAATTTGATTGTGAAAATAAGGATCTCACAGGGAAGGACATTTACATTAAAATATTTCCAAGTTAAAAATAATCAAAATTAAATTTTAAGAAGTAAATATATATATAAAAATATGAAATTTTGATACCAAAAAGTTTCCACACGGGGATTGAAAATATATAGTCTATATTTATTGATGTTTAGGTTACATAGTAAAAAGCTGATACAATGACGAACATTTTGCATTAAAATACCTTCAAGTTGAAACTAATAGAAAATGTTTTAATATAATTTTTATACTTTTTCTAGAATTTTTAAATATCTTCAGGAGTCGATATACAGAAGCATTACAATTTGTTCTGAAAATAGGATCCGACGGAGAAGAACATTTACACTAAAATATTTCCAATTACAAATAAAAAAAATCAAATTTTATTATAATTTTATGGGTTGAGTGGGAGAGGTTCATGGATCAATTCTTGGATGATGCAATTTATCAGTCCGATGTACCAAACAATATCACATCTTTTACATGTTATCAATTGTGTAGAATTATTAGAGATGAGAAAAATGAAATAAAAAAACAAAAATAATGTAATTTATTATATATTCAATTTTTTTATAATATTATCATATTAATCAAACATAACATTATATTTGTATTTATTTATCATTTATATAACATTATCATATTAATCAGAATTATGCCCCGTGCAACGACACAGGTAACTATACTAGTTTCTTTATGTCCTAGTGTTAGTATATAGCTGTTCAAATTTTTAAAATTTTTTCCTCAAAACATCTATTTATTTTTTGAAATAAAACATCTATTATTTATATTAGTGTAGTTATTTAAAATTCCCCTTGTAACAAAAAAAATATAGTTTTTTTTTTTGGAAAGCGAAATATATTAAATATAATAAAAAGGAAGAGGTTAAGCTCATGAATATGACAATGAAGATACAAAACAGAAATCATCAATCATCAACAGATAAAAACAGTCACTTAAGCACCCTAAAAGATAAACACAACAAGAACCTCCCTGAACAAAAGAGAAAAACCAAAAGATCCAAAAGAAAAATGAAGACCTAAAACTGAACCAAAGACCAAACTAAGAGCAAAATCAACACTCAAGGCGGCCACCACTCCTCCATTTCCTATGTCAGACCGCAGATAGCCGTTCCCTGAATGCAACGGAGCAGGATGAACCAAGGGCATAATCGCACTCGAGGAGGGACCTCCTACATCGACCGCAACCGAATCCACACGAGTCGCCTGGGGCACCTGACGGGACTTACGACCTCTCTTGACTTTTTATGGACGCCCTCGCCTATGGAAAAGTACATCAGGAACATCCGAAGACGACTCATCCAAACTAACCTGAAGGTATGAAAAACGGTAGAAAGGGGGGGTTTGAATAACGTTTTCAAGATAAAACTTCCACCTCAAAGATTTTGACAAATCTTTCGAGAACTTAAGTGCTAAGAATAAGAGATAGAAAAGCACACAAGGATTTTTATCCTGGTTCACTTGATAAATCACTCAAGCTACTCCAATCCACCCGTTAAGGTGATTTCTTCCTTCTTAGAATGAAGGCAATCCACTAATCAGGTAAGAGTTACAACTGCACTTGAAACCTACAAGTGACTAACAATTACACTGACTTAGTTCACACTAAGATTCACTCTCTTAGTCTTCTCTAGGATCCGATCAACCTTGATCTCCTAAAGGAACTAAACAAATTGTTTATCAAAGAAATGTTTACAAGAGATTTGCTTCTAAAAAGCTAATAGTAAACACAATGAATTTAAGATGAAAGAAAGCTTAGAAGAATTTGAATTTGTCTTGCGCGTATGTGAATGCTTCTAGCCGCTTCTTTCAGTCTTCAGCCTCTTTTTATACTCCAAGGATTAGGGTTGAACGTTGCATGGGAAATGCTACCGTTGGAGGGCAGTTCTGGAAAATCCAGCTTCTGCTGTGTCTGAGACTGTTAGGTAGGTCGTCAGGAAGGTACAGTTGCTTTTGTACTTGGATAGTGACTTGACCTTTAAACCTAGGAGACTTCTGATCAAGGGAATGCTTCATGTTGGAACTTGTGAAGCCGGTTGATCAGAGTCAGAGGGAAGGCCCAGATCCTCTGACCATTGTATCTTCTGATTCTGAACTCAGAGGGAAGTACATGGTCTTCAGAGTATCTTGCTTCTGGACATCAGAGTTTCCACTATTCAGCTTCTGGATCTTCAGAGTCTTCTACACCATCAGAACATCTGAACCTTCAGTGTTTCTTGGTTATCAGACTGTCTGGATCTTCAGAACTTCTAGTGACTGAGTCCACATCAGAGTTTGTATAACTTCAGAACTTCTTAAGCTTTTCCACTGTTCATACTGAACACGGTGAATGCGAAAGCGTTGCTTGGGACACTCTTTAAGCACAGTGCTTCTGATTTGTGTGAGATTGAATAGAGGTCAGAGCCTGTAAATAGCACACTCAGAAAAACACGTTAGAGTACCACAATTGTTCATATCAAAAGGTTAACTTGTAATCATCAAAACATAGAGTTGTACTACTAGATCAAAACTTGATCTTACATAACCGCCATATCAATGAGATGATATTGAGTTACCCCACCATCTACAAATGGAGCCAAATGTTCAAGCCTGGGAGATAAATCATGTGATATCCCATAGGTATCAAGGATTTTCTCAAACTCATCATTCTCAAACTCTCCACCATGATCACTTCTCACATAGACAATCCTACTGGATTTCTCTTTCTGCACTTGGGCAACAAAGGTAGCAAACACAGAATGCGACTCATTCTTGCGTCTTAAGAATTTTACCCATGTCCAGCGGCTATAGTCGTCAATAATGACCATCTCATATTTCTTGCCACCTATAGACTCAGTTTTCACTGGTCCAAATAGGTCAATATGCAGAAGTTCCAACGGCCTTGAGGTGGAAACAACATTCTTTGCCTTGAATGGGAATTTTGTAAATTTGCCCTTCTAACATGCTTCACAAAGAGCATCTGAAGGGAACTTCAGAGTGGGTAAGCCCCTGACAAGGTCAAGCTTACACAGCTGAGAAATCTTTCTCATACTGGCATGTCCTAACCGTCTATGTCATACCCATTGCTCCTCATTAACAGAAAGAAGGCACTTTACTTTCTGAGATTCCAACTCAGATAATCTGATCTTATAGATGTTGTTCCGCCTCTTGCTGTAAAAAAGAACAGAGCCATCGATCTGACTTACAGCTTTGCAAGACTTTTGATTGAAAATAATGTCATAACCCTTGTCAGCTAATTGACTTATTGACGACAGATTATGCATTAAACCATCAACCAATAGAACATTATCAATGCATGGACTCTTACCAACACTTATGGTACCAGAACCAATGATCTTACCCTTCTCATTGCCTCCAAAACCAACTTCACCTCCAGGTTTAAGTTTTAGGTTTTGGAACATAAGCTTTTCTCCCGTCATGTGTCGCGAGCATCCACTATCCAGATACCATGATTGGTGTTTCAGTGGAGCGATCAAGGATATCTGCAACATAGATAATCTTTTCCTTAGGTACCCACTTTCTGGGTCCTTTCTTGTTATTTACCCCAGAAGTTCTGACAACGTTGGGTTTCTCAACATGATAATACAGGGGAATCTGAGCATGATATTTAGACATAGAGAATGATCCTTTCTTAATAGGTAAAGCAATTTTAGAAGGTACAGGTTCAAGAATACTGGTGCCAGAGGGAACAAAATGTTCATAAAGAGATTTGGGTTTAGGCATGGGAGGCTCATTTCTACTAGGTCTAGAATATCCAATGTCATTCATTCCATTTCTGCTAACGTCATAGATCATTGAAGCCATTAAGCTTCTATCTAGGCTTTTAGCTATGAACCTCTGAAAAGATTTTTCATATTTGGTTTCTTTTTTATCATCAGAAGTACTGGATAAAATGACTTCTTCCAACTTGGAAATTTGATTTTTGAGGACAGAGATGGAATTAACTAAAGAGAAATTATTTTCTTTTAACTTCGAAATTGTTTTCACATGTTTAACAGATATATCAGAAGCATCAAGAAAATCTTTTTTCAGCCTTTTATGCTTAGTCAGAAGTGAATCATGTTTGTTCATAATTTCAGCTAAGGCAGATTTTAGTTTAGACATTGAGAAAGATGTGAATACATCACTTTCATCTTCAGAGTCTGACTCAGCCTCTGATGCTGGATCTGATTCAGCTTTTGACTCTGCTTCTTTGTCTTTGACAATAGCCATGAGTCCTTCAACGACTTCGCCATCAAAGTCCACTCCTTCTGAGTTTGAATCATCAATAGTTACCATAAGACTTTTCTTCGCCTTGACATACTTCTTAGGCTTCTTGTCTTTCTTCAGCTTAGGACAATCACTCTTGTAATGTCCTGGCTCCTTGCATTCAAAGCATGTAACTTCTTTTGATGATGATTTGTGTTGACCAGATGAAGACTCTTGCTTTCCTTTAGTTCTGGATGAACTTTTGTATTTGTTTTGCCTGTGCTTCCAAAGGTGATTGATTCTCTTTGAGAGAAGTGAGAGCTCATCTTCATCAGAGTCCTCAGACGATTCTTCTGACACTTGTTTAGCTTGGAGCGCCTTGGTCTTCTCAGATTTCACCCTCAGAGCTATGGACTTTTGCTTCCTATGAGCAACATGATCATCACGATCTATCTCATGACTTCTCAGGATACCAATGAGTTCTTCTAAGCTCATCTTTTTGATGTCCTTAGACAGCTTCAAGGAAGTCATCAAAGGCATCCACTTCTCAGGAAGGCCTCTGAGAATTCTCTTCACGTGGTCAGCATTGGTGTAGCCTTTGTCAAGTATTCTGATTCTAAAAATGATCGTCTGGAATCTGGAAAACATAGCATCAACTGTTTCATCATGTTCCATCATAAAGGCTTCATACTTTTTGATCAGGGACAACGCCTTTGTCTCCTTGACTTCTTCATTCCCTTCATGAGACATCTTCAAGGAATCAAAGATCGCCTTGGCAGAATCACGGTATATGATCTTCTCATATTCTTCATATGGAATAGCACTCAGCAAGATAGTTCTTGCTCTGTGATGATCTTTGTACATTTTCTTTTGAGCTTCAGTCATCATGTATCTTGGGATCTTCACTCCATCTGCATCAACAGGGCGAGTGTAGCCATCAGTAATGTGATCCCAGAGATCAGCATCGAATCCTAGAAAGAAACTTTTGATTCTATCTTTCCAGTATTCGAACTTTTCTCCACCAAACATAGGTGATTTAGCACTGTAGTGCTCTCTTTGAGCATCGCTGGTGGTGGCAGCCATTTGAGTTTTTCACACCGGTCCGGATCTCTAAACACTGTTAAGTGTGGTAATCAGAACTTACGCTCTGATACCAATTGAAGGTATGAAAAACGATAGAAGGGGGGTTTGAATAGCGTTTTAAGATAAAAACTTTTCCCTCTTGAAGATTACAGAGAATCTTTTCCAGAACTGAAAGCACAAAGTGAAGAGATAATAGATGGAGAGAAACACACAGGTATTTTATCCTGGTTCACTTGAAAATCGCTCAAGCTAATTCAGTCCACCCGTTAAGGTGATTTCTTCCTTCTTAGAATGAAGACAATCCACTATTCAAAGTTTGTTACAACTGCACTAGCAACCTGCTTAGTGACTAACAATACAATGAACTAGCAACACTAAAATTCACTCTCTTAGTCTTCTCAAAGATCTGACCAACCTTGGTCCCTTAAGGAAATACAAACTCACTGTTTGAAAGATTTGGTTTACAATGAAGTGCTTCTAAGAAAGCTAAGGTAAACACAATAAGAACAAATGAAGAAAGATTGCTAAGAGAATCGGTTGAATATTTGCTTGAGTTTTGCACAAAGTTTCTTAGCTTCTTTCTTCCATCTTCTGCCTCTATATATACTCCAAGGTTTAGGGTTGTAGCCGTTGCATGGAATGCTATCATTGTAGGGCAAATCCGGAACTTCCAGATACTGTTGTGGCTGAACATCTTAGGTAAGGCCGTCAGAATAGTATACTTGCTTTTGTACTTGGATAGCGACGCGAGCCTTAGCCTAGTTGACTTCTTATCTGGCGACGCTTCGTGTTGGGAAGTGTGAAGCTTATGAGATCAGAGTAAGAGGGAAGCTTGGATCCTCTGACCTTCGTAGCTTCTGCTTCTGGACTGTTCATCAGAACTTCTGGTCATCAGAGTTGGAAGTACTTGGTCTTCAGAGCCAGCTTACTCTTGGACTTCCGAATCTTCACTTCTTAGCTTCTGGACCTTCAGAGCTTCTGATCATCAGAGCTTCTAGTCTTCAGAACTTGAAGTGATATGAATCCACATCAGAGCTTGTAATCTTCAGAACTTCTGAAGCATTTACTACTTTTCAATCAGAACATAGTGAGAGCGAAAGCGTTGCGTTGGCTACTCTTTTTGCTTTGTGCTTCTGATAAGTGTGTTTTTAGACCAGAGTCAGAGTCTGTCAATTAAACACTCAGAGAACAACGTTAGAGTACCATAATTGTTCATACACAATAATTAACTTGTAATCATCAAAACATAGAGTTGTACTACATGACCAAATCTTGGTCTTACAAGCCCATCATCAGCAACACTATGATGAAACGAGTCAAACCCGAAGCTTCCCACATCAAGCGTCTCATCTTGAGGTAGAAGAGATCGAAAAGGTAGCAAGTCAAAGAGACAACTGCCAGGTAAGGAATCCATCAAGAAGACATCAGGGGAAAATCTCAGAAAAGACATAGGAACCCGAATATCGAAGGGTAAAGCCATAACAACCTTCCCTTCTCTAAAGACGAGGCTGCGCATAAGAGTTACCAAAACAGCCCCACAGAGTTATCATTAAAGATGATACCTTTAATACCAAGTCGATTTATTTTAAACCATTAAATGTGTAAATTAATTGGCCGACATTGTTTCTAACTTAAGTAGATGTTTGAGTGCCCATGAATGCATTTAGAAACTGGGTTCCATGTGCTAAATAATAGTTTTAAAAAATATTAATTTCAAATTCAATTTAGGTAGACAACCTTGTATTTAACATGCAATAAAATATTTTAAATAATCGATTAATCATTAATTTAAATAAAAAATCTTTTGTTCCGACTTCCGATACCTGAATCGTTTTCAGACGTGGATTGGATCGGCACTAACCATAGTAAAAAAAAGAAAAAAGAAAAACTCACACAATGTGTTCAAAATTACAGCAATTATTATCTGATAAGTTTGTAGACATGGTTTTCGCTTCATTTCGAAGATACTTAAGCATGAGGAGCCAAAGCTCCAAGGTTCAGACTTTGTATGACCACTGCAAGAGTATCTTCTCGCTCTCTGGAAAACCCTCTCCTCCTTCTTCCCAAGCTTTGCTGAAACTCTCTTCCATTTTGGGTATGTCTAACTTTATTTTCAGCTCAAAGAATGAATGTTCAGTTCGAGAAATTAGGCTTATGGGTATTTGAAGTGGCGTTTGTATTGATTAATACTAATATAATACTCTTGGAGTTGAATGTGTTCATTTTATGGTTAAAATTGAAGAGTTTTGGTTGGTTTTGATTTTTCGGATGAGGTTTTATGTTACAATGTATGAAACTTTTGAGACTGGATTGGTTGAATATATGGATAGTTTTTTCTTGTGATGAATCTAGGTAATTTACATTTTTTGGGGGGCCTAAGATGAATTGTATGACAAAAAAATTAGCCTTAGCCCTGCAATTTGGGTCCTCCAATTATTTGTTGTTGTTGTTTGTTGTTAATTTGTTATTCTCATATATTTAAAAATTGTTAAAACCATAACAGATTTTATAAAGTGTTTGTTTATGGAGAATTTGGCCTGGTTCTTGATTCTGATATCAATTAGTGTGAGCAGTTATTGAATAAACAATGAATATAATACTGGTAAATTGTTGTCATTTGTTCAAGGTTAAGTTGTTTAGCAAAATGGACATCGTCAGTGTTACACATTTCCAGAGTAATAAGGCATTTATTCTGTTTCTTAGGCATCTCAGAAATAATCTATCCAACTGCTTCCCATCAAAACACAGATAGTTTTTCATAAATTGTTGAACTTTGAAATGCACTGCTTGTTACCCCATTGCAGGTAATGAATTCTTGATATTTGTTTATTCATGACTTGGCAGACACTGTTCAACCAACTGATGTTGGGCTCAGAGTGGAAACTGCAGATGATGATCGAGGGCATGGATTTTTTGGTGTTAACCAACTAAATAGAGTAGCTCGATGGGCACAGCCGATAACTTATGTGGACATTCATGAATGTGACAGTTTTACGGTGAGCTTTAGCTTTTTAGTGTGTAAATCAGTAAGAGAATTATTCATATTAGCAAATAATTGCATATCAAAGCCCTTGGTTCATAAGTTGTGAATTAGATTGTTTTTCATGTACGCATGATGGGTGGCTAACTGTGCGCATTGCACTGCAGTAAACGAAATAGAAAGAATTAAATGCATAAGCCATGGCCATTTGAACATTTACTAGTCATTCTGATGAGAAACAACTCCAAGCCTCCAAGTCAGAATCAGCTTCTATTTTGAATAATTGAACTTAAAAAGAGTTAATACACCATAGGTTAGGCTTTAGCCATTTACAAGCCATATATGAACATCGTGTGACTTGTCAGTTTGTTAGTCATACTCTAAGCATCTAAGTAACTTGTTCAATATATCTTCTCTTCTTCAGCACTATGATGTCGGTGTTTGTGTTGCGTCGTTGAGCTGGCCTCTGCACTGCACACTATGATGTCTATGCCTGTGTATATTCATTTATAATTTGTAATTTGTTTGATATCTCCTAATTGAAGATATTCTTAGTGCTAGTATGTGTTGTGTGGTTCAAATAAAAACAAACTGTTGTTCATTGCAATCTTGCAATTCGGTTGATCATGGTGTTTGTTTTCTAATATCAATCATTGCGATTTTCGTTTGACATTTCCAACCTGTGTGAAATGCGATTTATACTTCAAGTAAGCTATGTTGATTGATGCAGATGTGTATGTTTTGTTTTCCAACTTCTTCGGTCATTCCACTCCACGACCATCCTGGGATGACTGTATTTAGCAAACTTCTCTATGGCTCTTTGCATGTCAAGGCTTATGACTGGGTTGAACCTCCCTGCATTATAGAAAGCAAGGAACCAGGATATCCTCAAGGTCTGACTTGTGTATTGCACTTGCTCATTAGTCTGCTTTCTTTCTTCTTCGTATTCTTTTTTATTTTTTTAAGTTTTCATTTTTCTTTATAAGATGGGATTGCTCTTGTTAAATTGTTGTTTGAACTTTGAAGAACACAATATTTCATGAATGCATATTATCCTCCTTAGGAACGTCATTTTACCACGATACCTTCAAATTATATAGTCTAGATCTAATTCACTTTAAATACAGTAACAATGCTTTTGCTTCCAATGTCAATCAGTTCCCAATATATATGATTGATTTTGTAAAGTATTTTTTTGTATATCACATTAGCTTAGTTTTCATATTCAGCTGAATACCCAAATAGAACATAATGGTATAGGAATATTTTTTTTTATTTGTTTCATAAAATTCATGTCAAGTACCATCCTATGCCACATATCAGGCATTTTACGTATTGAAAAATAAAAGGGGTTAAAGCTGAGCATTAAACTTACGAGTTTTGATACATACAAGCCTCACTTTCTCTTCGATCTTAATTTCAGTCACTTTCTCCTCTCTTATTTTTCTATCACATAGCTTATCATATCACTCATTTCTCTCTCTTCTCTTGGTATCTCACATAGGTGTGAGTGGATTTGAAGTGTGAAGATAGCTTTTTTTTTCCTATATTCACATTGAATATAATATTCAGGGAATCATTTTTTAACATTAGACAGTGTGAAAATCATGATGTTTCATGGCTTATACATCCTACTCTTCTGCATCCAGAAATCCACTTGTCCTATGAACTTATATTCTTGGTTCATTTTCTTTTGTTTCAGTAAGACTAGCAAAGTTAGCAGTTGACAAGGTTTTGAATGCACCATGTGAGACATCAGTTTTATATCCAAAGCAAGGTGGAAATCTGCACTGTTTTACAGCAGTTACACCTTGTGCTGTGCTGGACGTTCTCGCGCCTCCTTACAGAGAAGATGAAGGAAGGAAGTGCACTTACTATCATGATTATCCTTATTCAACATTCTGTGAGTAAAGTAATTACTTGGATATTGCTTGTTTTCTATGCATCATAATATATATAGCAGTAATAAGGCTAAATGTCCTTAGATCAAATAAGTATATCAATTGATAAGCCGAATTATGATTTTCAACTCTAAAAGTTTGCTGATACTGCTTAGGAAATTAGAGTACTTCTATAGAACTCCTACATCCTTTTAGGGAGGAGGTGAATCAAATATGATGTCGGAGTACAGTGATTTTCTTGATGCTATGGCTCTGCAGCAGGTAAAGGATCTATAGGTGATGGTGAAGAGGATGAATATGCTTGGCTTGCAGAGATAGAAACTCCTGGTGATCTTTATATGCGCTCGGGGGTATATGCTGGCCCAGCTATTAAGGTCTAGCTCTGCTGCTTGGATTTAAAAGCAATTGAATGTTTCATTTTATGAAGGGTGGATGATGTTAATGCCTGGAAAATATTCATCTTCCATTTTGCTCCTGGAGGCTAGTGAGTGACCCAACAAGAGGATCTAAAATGCTGAATGCAAAGCACTTTCTGGTTAATTTATGATGTCTCCTTTTGCTGGATGCATGTTTTGAACCTAGATTTTGGTAAACAAGATCTGCAGTAGCTCATTAACTGGGTACTAGCCGTCGCTTTAGCTGCTATAGTAGTCACTGTGTTCCATTTTAGATTCTCCCAAGTCCCAACCAACAGTATGCAGTCTATGAGATATGCTTTTCTTGTACATTGATAAGCATAATTATTTTGTAATGATTCCTATACATCTGGTATCTACATCAACACTTATCAGAGTAATGGTAATTCTTTTTTCTTTATCGTCCAGAAAGTAAAAAAAAAGCAAACAACCTTCATCATCCCTATCCCTTAGCATGTACCCTGAATATTCATGTGTCCCAAACCCACATTCATCTCAATTCAACCCAAGTCTTTCTTTTTCATTCATTTAACACACATGCAACTCATGCAATGACATAACTGACCTTCATTCTCCTTATCAGGTCTTTCATTTTGGTTCACGCATATGGTTGAGCTGGTTAATTGTAGTTCGATAATTGGTTACCGTGTTAGTTAATTGGTTTACTGAGTTAGTTATCATCTCAATTAGCTTTCTTCTTTCTCCTTTATACAGTCTCATAAAAGACACAATCCGATTCATCTACTTCACTTGCTTACTGCATTTTAATGTTCAGTTTTATTTAATTTTCAATGTCCATCTCGTTTTTAAGACAGTAGGTAGGTTCATGAGGCTTACACACTGCATTTTCCTTCTGGTCCATTTCTTCATTTATAGTTTAGTTCTTATTGTATTTATTTTATGAGTACCGCTATTTGGCACGACGTGCCAGCGCACGAGGAGGCACGACCTTGAGCTATTGCATTAATATTGTTATTTTTTAAATCCATAAACCATCTGTAACCAATACACCGTTGCTTAACTTGGTGGAGGTTACACTGCACTGAGGTCTCCCAATGCCCATGACCCATAGCACAACCACGAAGCACCGTTCACCCTCCAGCCGCCGTCAGACGAACCGCACTGTGAATGCCTCCATCGTCCCAACCCGACACTGCCGTTTCAGCCCTGGCTTGCTATTTTGTGTCTCATAATTGCCCCACCGTCCTTGCGCCGTCGTGCAGAACGTGCCACCTCGTCTTTCGCCGTGAGATCAAACTCCACTGCGATCCCTATCTCTTTCTCCTCTCCCTTCTTCTTTTCTGCATTTTTCCTTCCTTTTACCACTGCAGTATCTGGAATTGGTGGTTTCTCATAACATGTTATTGATGCCATCATTAACAATTTTGTAAGCCAGTACACTATAGGATGGAGGTTTTAAGAAGATAAGGACTTGCAAATTCCAATTGAGATGAAACCGTGGAGAACAAAATTGATAAACGATGATGTTCATAAGCTAAGCTGAAGAAGAAAATAAAAATAAAGAAATCATGGAAGAAAGTGGATGAAAATAAAAATAAAGAAATCATGGAAGAAAGTGGATGTCATGGAGTTGGGTAGATCTCCACATGTTGAATCTTTAAGTCCCACATTGTGAAGAAAGTGGATTTGAACTCACTAGAATAAGCAAGCACGTGAGTCGTCCGTAATCGACGAAGGAGGCTTTGTGCCATTTAGCATTTTCCTTATTTTATTTTTTAGCATGACTTGATTTAAGTCTAATGGTTTTACGCCATTCAACTTTTAGTTCGCAAGTGCCAATGAGTTAGGGTGTGTTGGGAGTTGAGTTTCTAGGAAAGAAAATGGAAGGGAGAGGCTTAAAAGAAACCCTCCCTTGTTTGATAGTTCTTTTTATGTAGGAGGGAAGGGTTTGGGGAATTTGTGAAAATTCCTCCAAAACTTCTCAAAGTCCCTTCTATAGGTCTTTTATGAAGTTTCCCCGAATCGGGGGCTCTGTAAACTTTTGAACTTGAACCCCCCCCCCCTCTCACTTCTTCCCCTCAAAGTTTTTCTCTTTCCTTCTTCAAAAGCTTACAATCACACCCTTAGTTACTTATCTATCTATCTATCTACCTATCTATCTATCTATACATAAAGGGAGAGTTTTTGCAGCCTTGGGGGCAGACATGTCATTCAATAATTAATTCCAAAAACTATGAAAGATGGGCATGGATATTTTAGTAAAAATGCATTTTATTTCACTTAGATTAAATCTCAGCCGTTGATTCACAAGCAACTTCAAAGTGCCTAATAATTATTTACCAAAAAAAGTGCCTAATAATGAAGAAAAAAACCATTCAAATTCCTAGAACCTTTAATACAATTTAGAAGTTACATGTAAATTAAGAGATTAATTTAGAAGAAGTTAAAAAATTTGTAACCTTCAAAATTGGTTTATATTCCTACATCAAAGTATCTAATTATGACACAAAAATAAATAATTAAATCCAAGAGAAAAAACTATTCCACGTCTACAACTCCATTCCCATTTACTTACTATATAAATAACAAAAAAGTCTTCATCTCAACACACAATTACCCACTCAAACATCTTTATCTTTGAAACGATTTCTCACCCTTTAGCATTGTTGCATATGCCTCAGTCTCAAAAATAGATAACTTGGTTTGCAAAAAAACCATTATTTATCGCCCTCAAATTGAGGCTGAAAAATAAATCTCACAAACATAATTCATCAAACTATGGATCTTCGACCAACGACACAAGTAAGTTTCGTACATATCAATTTTTTAATTCTTTCTTTTTTCTTATCTAATTTTTTTTAAAGTTTAACATTCATAAACCCACCCTTTTCATATAATATATAATTCCAACATAGAATCAAATCAATCAAGCTAAGAAACTTTTGTGAAGATTCAAAAATCTAACATTTCTAATGGTAAAACAACTTTTATTTGAGTTATATTGTGCTGGCATTTGTTTAACTAAATTGCTTTTATATATTCTCTAAAAATTCTTTTAAATGTAAATATTTGTAGAAAACATTGTACCAGAACAAAACACAAATGTGTGAATCTCCCATGCCAAGGGCTTGACATGAAGCAAAAATTCACCGATTCAAAGAAACCATGTCGATGGCCAATGAACCTCTACAAGCATTCAACAACCTTTCAGACTGTAGTGTTTTTTTAATAAAATGTGATCAATGTCCAAAGTTTACTTTTAGATATTTTCTGTGTTGTTTAGGATGTCACAATTGTTGATTGTTTTGGTGTGTGTTCAGTATTGTTAAATCAATTAAGATGTCGCAACAAAAGAGAGAGCTGTAGAAAGTAGACTTTGACTTCCATGTTGGATGTTTGGTTAGATTTGAGTTATCACCTTAGAGTTGTTTCTGAGTGATCTAACAATACCATTCAGGATATAAATTTTTGACATAGAAAGTGGTTCACCATTATCATCACTCCCATTTTCATCAGGAACTTCATTTGACTATTCCATTGACTACCTTGGTATCAAGAGAGTCAAGCCATCTTTCTGAGTACAATAGAATTTTAGGGTTCAGTCTCTGTATTATTATGTAAAATTTTCATAAAACAATACCACTATTAAGTAACAAAATTATTTTCCAAACAATTTCTTAGTAGAATAATTAGTACTCATGAGTCATTCGGTGTTCATATGTTTTTCTTTTTTTTATGGGATGAGAAATAATTAATAGATTGCTTACAAAATAACAACAACATACGTAGGAACCATGCTAAACTTATTGAAATTAGAATTAAAAGTTGAAATTATAATTAAAAATGGAACAGTAAAATTTAAATTGATAGCCAATTGTTAAATACAAATTTGCTATTGATCTTTTGTTTGGGTAGTTTTTTGGTACCTATTTTAATATTCAGATTATATATCTTCTAAGTACAATCACTTTATTTTTTATGGCCTTAGTATGATTGACCTACCTTAACTGATCAAAAAAGCTATAAAAATGTCAATGTAAGGATGAAAGATTAGGATTCTCATGAAATTCCGAGTTGAACAAACTGAAAGGACAAATCAAAATATAGAAATCATGGTAATGACATAATTGAATTGACCTACAATAGATAGGTTTAGTTTCTTGATTCCAACGTGTATGTACTCAATTAAGTAGCATAATAATAATTTTATTTGACATTAAAAAAAAACTTCAACGGTGTTGTTTCAAATAAAATTACTAAATGCTATGTAACATCATTAAGTCTATTAAAAAAATTGAAACTGATATCAATTAATACGTAAGGGTTGTGTATAAGTATGAATGTGCAAAGGATTTGATTAAATTGAAACGTAGGAGAGTTAGCAAAGTGATGGGATCTCAAGGGAATTTTAGTGAAGCTTACAATTGAATAATAAACGTATATAAATTAATATTTTTTAATGTTTTTAGACATATGCTTTAAGTACTAACTTGCCACTACCTCTCTTATGAGAGTAACTTTTTAACTTATCTATTTATGCTTATCCATGTGTCACTTTGTTTTGTTTTAACTAAAGGCTACGTAACGCCATTAAGTATATTAAAAAAATTGAAACTGATGTCAATTAATACGTAGGGGTTGTGCACAAGTATGTATGTGCAAATGATTTAATTAAATTAAAACGTAGGGGCGTTAGCAAAGTGATGAAATCTCAAGGGGATTTATCCTAAGGGGATGTTAGTGAAGCTTACAATTGAATAATGAAGGTACACAAATTAATATATTTAATATGTTTTTAGAAATATTCTTCAAGTACTAACTTGCCACTACCTTTCTTATGAGAGTAACTTTTTAACTTCTCTATTTCTACCTACCCATGTGTCTCTTTATTTTTGTTTTATCTAAAAACTGTGTAACACCATTAAGTCTATTAAAAAAATTAAAACTGGTGTCAATTAATACGCAAGGGTTGTGCACAAGTATTGATGTGCAAATAATTTGATTAAATTAAAACATAAGGGAGTTAGCAAAGTGATGGAATACAAAAGTGGATTTTAGTGTTTTTTTTTAACAGTGGAGCTTACAATTGAATAATAAAGATACTTAAGTTAATAAATTAATATTTTTTAATATGATTTTAGAAATGTTCTTCAAGTACTAACTTGCCACTACCTCTATTATGAGAGTGACTTTTTAACTTCTCTATTTCTGCCCACCCATGTGTCTTTTTTACTTTATATATAGTCATTGTTAGAAAATCAACATTTGGCATCTCAGATTTATAAACCATTTCATAAACTATGTACACTATTTAAGCATGGGAGATGGAAATGCATGTAAGCATATAGAAGATGAAACAATCATGGACATCCCTTAGAAATTTTTGACCTCACATTCAGGTGATCCAATGGCTTCTATTGTCAAGTCTACTTATCTGTCTTTCCTTCAAAACTACAAAGACTCAAAAAAAAAATTCAACATCGTGCTATTTTAGCTCCTACTAATAAGGTTTGATAGTTTGAACGAATACATGATGTCATTGTTGCCTGGAGAAGAGAAAACTTATTTGAGTGTTGATAACACATGTTTATTAGACAACAATAGTGAGAGCCCAGATGATATACACACACCGAAGTTTTTAAACACAATAAACTCTTCAGGTTTGCCCACGCACACTCTTTTGTCATGACAATAAACAAAAGTCAATGACAGTCTTTAAAAAGGGTGATGTTATATTTTCCAAAATTGGTGTTTTCATTCTCTAGAGTCACTCATCGTAAATGATTAAAAATCATCATTTGCGATGGTGATGACAACAATAATTCTCATAGTACTTCAAATGTAGTTTACAAAGAGGTATCTCGCAATGTCATATGAAGGAAATATTTTTACAAAAGAATGTGAAATATTACACACTCAGATTTATTCTCAATGAAATAATGTCAATTGCAAAAAAAAAAAAAACACATATTATTAGCACATACATGTTACTTCAACTCCCCGTGATAAACTATTCAATAGACATAAAAATAATATTAATCTAGCATTTAAAACAACAAGTACAAAAGATAAAAAAAAAAAATAACAACTCGAAAAAAAGAAAAACAAACATTTGGTAAAAAGAAAAAACATATTTAGGAATTCATAGTCTAAGATAAATTACTTTCAAGAAAATAGTCTAAAATAAATTTATATCTTTTAATCAACAAAATATATTTAAAAAAGACATATTTAAACAAGAAAAACACACAACAACAAAAAATGAACATCCCCGTGCATCGCACGGGTAAAAAGTACTAGTGTTAAACATAAAAACCAATCCTTCATGGAACATAAAGATTATTTGGCTCATTTCCGATATTTAGCTATAAATGAGTAAAACTTATAAGAATTAAAAAATTCAGAAATTGATATTCAACAATAAACAGAGCCAACAAATATTATGAGAATGAAAACCCAAAATTAAACATGTTTGGTATTAGAAAATATTTTCTATATTCATTTTTCATTTTATTTTTCTAAATATAATTTTAATTTTCAAGTTTAGAAAACATGGTTGGGGTGTAGCAGCGATGGAGGTGGTAGCAACGGCGGTGGCGGTGAAGGTGGTTACAAAGGTGATGGTGGCGGCAATGGCCGTGGTGGGGTTGGTGACAGTGGCAGTGATGGTGGCGATGACAATAGTGATGGCAGCTCATTTTCATTTTCATTTTCAAGTGATCATTTTTTTTACTTTCCTATGTAACAAAAAAACCAAACATCCCCTTAAATCCTCTAAAATCTATATAAACTTTCTTTTGTAGCAGGACCAAGGAGAACGAGGTGGTTGTGAATTTTGAAAACGAGGTGCATTTTGCTCGGTAACAATTAACAAGCGCGCTAGCTGTTCACTGGAAATTTGAAGTACAAACAGTGAACTACGAAAATAATGTCTAAACCTCTCCCATCTTATTACCAGGAACAGGAAGCCCAACTCATCAAATAAATCTGTTCCTGAAAACTACTCCTTCGCAGCTTAGTCACTGCATAAAGTTACATTTAATTTGACTACTTCCGCACATTACAACAATGGCTTCAAGCATCAGTTACTTGTCCCGAGAAATTATTTCAGATCAAAACACATTCTAAGACTGACTCATCAAGATCTTTTGAAAAACTCAGAAGGCTAGCAGCTATACCACAACTCTGGATTTTCCTAGGTCCCGTTTGTTTTCTTGATAAAACCAATGATGATAGATTTTGATGCACATATACCTCAGGAATAAGTTTGACATCAAAAGTCATTCACTCTAAGGTGATCTGAAAGCTTCACCAGCATATCGTACACTTCCAAGTTCCTCTTCAATCCGAAGAAGCTGAAAAGAAGGAAAATGTGTATCAGATCATTATGTCAGTCACAAGGATTTCAGATTTATTTGGTAATATTCATGTCATAAGCCTAGCTAAAGCCTTGAACCAAAAAAGAATAAGAGGTTAAGACATGATTCAAGTTACCTGATTATATTTTGCCAACCGCTCACTCCGGCAAGGAGCACCAGTCTTTATCTGGAGGACAGAATTTCAATAATCAATATGAAAGTGACAACATAACGGCACGAGAAAACTTACAGTAGTTAGAAAGACTAAACAGCAAAAAAGAGTATCAAGGATATTGAACCTGTCCGCTAGCCAAGCCCACAGAGAGATCAGCAATGAAGTTATCCTCAGTCTCGCCACTCCGATGACTAACCATGACACCCCAACCTGCAGTCTTTGAGTCAAGTGCAGCCTGAATAGACTCAGTCACTGTGCCAATCTGGTTAACCTGCAATCAAAAGGATAAGGGATAAAACAAATGAAGCATTATGGAAAATAAAAAAAGCTTATCTTTTTTTGGTACATAAAAAAAAAAAAGCTTATCTAAAAGCAAGCTGTGAAGAGGAAATGCTGGGCTAATTAAACTAAAATATCAACCAAAGAATGAAACAAAAATTCTATTACATATTAGCAATTTAGCAAAACATGAGAAGGAAAAGTTGTATATGAATGCTAACCTTTAGAAGCAAAGCATTGCAAGCCTTCTTCTGGATCCCTTCAGCTATTCTCTTTGGATTCGTAACTAGCAAATCGTCTCCCACAAGTTGAATATCAACTGAAGAGAGTAGAGAAGACCATGATCCCCAATCATCTTGATCAAACGGATCCTCAATTGATACAATGGGAAATTCTTTCACAAAGTCTTGGTAAAGTTGACCAAGACTCTCAGCAGAGTGAACATGAGCTCCATCATTTGGCTGTTTCTTGAAGTTCAAATCATATTTCCTATCCTTAGTGTAAAACTCTGAAGCTGCAACATCCATACCTATTTTAATCTGCACCATAGTTTTTATTCCCTGATCAGTACATGTGGATATTCAAATTATGCAACAACATGTAATAGCAAAACCACTGCCTACCTTGCCAGTATAACCAGCCTTCTCAATGGCATCAATGAGTAAAACCAGCCCCTCCCTGTTATCCTGAACATTGGGGGCGAATCCTCCTTCGTCTCCAACATTACATGCATCTTGTCCATATTTTGCCTTGATTATGCCCTTTAATACATGATAAACTGTATCACCACATATAAGAAAGTTAACTGAATGTCACCACACCATAATAAATAATTGGTGACGAGAGTGAAAGAACCACAGAACATATGCTATAATATGCAGTCAGGAAAAATGGAGTTTAAGTTTAGATATCAACTTAGATGCCATGCTATAATCATAGATTGAGGAATCTGGTATCGGAGTGAAAATCAACATTATGTCATATCAATGTACTGACAAGAATGATAAAGTGATTGACCAGAAAGGAAGGAATCAAGTTGAACATCAAAATGCGAAACTGCAGTCAAAAGATGAGCAACAATTCATATAAAGCATTACGTTTCTAACCTTCACTGCCCATGCGGAAAGCCTCAGCAAATGAAGTTGCTCCAACTGGTAGTATCATGAATTCTTGCATAGCCAGGTTATTTCCAGCATGACTTCCCCCATTTATAACATTAAAAGCTGGAACCGGCATTACAAGTTCCTTCGTTCCTGAAATCTCCTGGATGTGCTTGTACAATGGCACTCCCTTTGCCCCTGCACCAGCTCTACATACACTCAGTGAAACTCCCAGTATTGCATTAGCCCCTAGTTTTGACTTGTTAGGAGTTCCATCAATTTCCAGCATAATAGCATCCACATCAGCTTGATTCCTTGTTAAACACAAAGCCATAAATGTCAGCTGCACAGCACAAAATGATAAAAACAGAACACCATACTTCTGTTGAAGTGCATCTAAATATAAAATCAGTTTCTCTTCCTTTAACAGATCAGTATCAAATGCTGGTACAAAATGACACTTGTAATTTCCCAAAATGGTCAGGATATACAAGATATGATCAACTACTAAAAATCACTCTTGAATCATAGCCAGTCAAGATCAAGCATATATTATTTTTTATACCAAGTGAACATTCTCCTTATTTCAAAATTTCCTAAAATAAGATATTATGATATTGTGATATTGCATTTTCTCAATAAAAATGCAAAATTATCCCTCTCTTCTCTTCCTTTCTCTTCCAAACTGCTCCCTTCAAACATTCAAGAAATGCTAGCCTTGCAATAGATGTCACCATCCCTTTTGATCCTAGCATGGTTTTAAGTTACAGTCCACAACCACAATTACAGCCACAATATAAATAAGTTTTTAGTTCCAAGCTTCCAGCAACCACGTCGCGACCGCACTTGAGGGAGCATCAACAACATATGTCCACAAATTTTAAGAGTTCTGATATATTCACACTCTCTCTCTTCCTATCTCTCCTTTTTTTCCATCACATCATTAACCATATCCCTCACTTCTCTCTCTTTTATTCCTTTCTCTCTCTAAAGGTGGAGCCGTGGAGGTGTGTGTGGTGTGAACAAAGCATTTTTGCAATTTTAAGGACCATGACACAACCTCAACTGCAGTGTAAAAGTAAAACCATGGATCCTAGAGCATAATCTTCTTGTAATTTCAACCAGTCTACCCAACACTCATTCAACCCAAAATTCAAAGTTTTACCTTCTAACCACAATACTCAACAAACAAACACATTAACAAACAGCACTAATAGAGTCCAAAACAGAGTCATAGAATCCAGAAGAATCAACTTTACCTAACGTCGACACCAACAAGTTTGGGGGCCAAGACCTCATTGATATTCCGAACGGCCTGAAGAACTCCTTTCCCGCCATAGACACTCTTGTCCCCATCTCTGAGCTCAAGCGCCTCGTAAATCCCGGTGGAGGCACCACTGGGAACCGCCGATCGGAAAAGCTGGTCGGTCACCAGATCCACCTCAACCGTCGGATTCCCCCTGCTGTCCACGATCTGCCTCGCCTTGACCGACTTCACGGCGGCGGCGGAGGAGGCACACACGGCGAGTGATCGCCGCTGCGGGTTCCGGGAAGGGAGGCATTGAGGCGGTGGCAGAGGGCGAGAGGTGATGAAGGAGGAGGGTGTTTGGAGCACGGTTTTTGTGGCGGGTTGGTGAGTCAAACTTAACGCCATTGTTCGCTGCAAAGTTTAGTTGAGTTGAGAGATTGTGAAGTGGGAGGGAGAGTGTGTTTTTATATTAATATTAATTAATATTGTGTGTGTAAATGGAAAACTCCGCCAAGGGGCGATGAAACTTTTGGAGGTTGTTGGGGACACCGAGGGAAGGTTAGTAGTGGTGTGTGTTAGGGTAGGTGGTAGTTTGCTATGCATGCTTGCTTGCCATTGTCTTCCCTTTCTTTGTACTTGTGTTAAAATTGCACTTAGTTGACTTTCTTTAGAATTCAAATGAACAAATTGTTAACAAATTTTTTTATAAAAAAATCAATACTCAATACTTATAGCATCTCCAATGCTCGGCTCTTAGCCCAGCTGGAGGTTTTAAGAGCCGGCTCTTATTTTTTGCCTGCGCTAGAGTTGGCCTTCAGGCTCTTAGCTACAGTGCAGAGGCTCTTGTGCAAAAGCCCCTGCTTTATGGGCTCTTACATTAAAAATATATTATTTTCTCCTACATGCTTCATCAACTACTTTCAGAGGGAAGAAACGGTAGAAGAAGGAAGAGGGACAGATTGCATAAACAAAAACAAGAACATAACCAAAATCAAAATTTGATTACAAAAATCCAAACTTTACATAAAAAATCAAACTTGTTAATGAAAAATCAAACTTTTACACTGCATATTGATATTTACATAGAAAAATTAAAAAAATTCCATCTTAAGAGCCTTGCATGTCCGATCTGGTTGAAAGAGAGATGATCTGGAGACTTCTATTGCTTTGCATGTGCGAGAAGGGGCTTCATTTCCTCTGATCTGGTGGCTCCGATTTGGGTGGTGGTCAATCGATTTGGGGGCTTTTGGTGGCGGTGAGGGTTGTTTTGTTGTGGGTTAGTGGCGGTGAGGTGGGTTTTGGTTGCGGTGGTGGGTGTTTGGAGGCGATGAGGTGGGTTTCGATGGTTGTGAGATGGTTTTGGTGTCGTTGAGTTGGGTTTCGGTGGCGGTGAGGTTGCAGTGAGGTGGGTTTTGGTGGAGTTGAGTTGCAGACAAAAAAAGAGAAGAGGAGAGGAAGAAGAAGGAGAGGGGAGAAGAAAGGAGGAAGAAAGGGAGAGAAGAAGAAAGTGGACGGCTAGGGTTAGGTTTGGGGTGAAATGGGGTTTAAATATTGGGTGACCGGTTGAGCAGGTCACCCTTCCATTGTGGACCGATTTCAGACCGGTTTTGACCGGCTGGAGCCGGTTTTTTTACCGTTTGAGGTTGTCTGACCGGTTATCAGACCGTTTCCCTCCCCTTTTCAACTTTTATACATTATATATAGTGCATTTCATCATTTTTCTAGTATGGTTTTAATGAGGCTCTCTTTTATTTCTATCATTTAATACAATGTACTTTTTTTTAAATTTTTAAGTTCACATGTTCAAATTTAAATTTTATTGTTTTAAAAGTTTTTAGTAAAATTAATTTTAAATTAAATTCGTATAATAAGTAATAATTAAATTAACTTTTAGTTGAAGTATTGATTTACTATTAAATTTTAAATCTAAATTGGGTGAAAATAAATATCATAATTTAATATTGTATGGTGGGACACGGTGGGACCCTTGTAATAGTAATTTAGGAGCCCATGCATTGGAGTAAAATCTGCTTCAGGCTCTTAGCAGGCTCTTAAGTCTGACGTGACACATGAATAGTGTAGAATAGTGCTGAATAGTGTATAAGAGCCCAAGCCATTGGAGTTGCTCTTAAGAGTAATTTGATTTTTTATTTATTTAACTATAATTCGAGGAATCCCGCCAAATTACACGGGATAGTCTTGATCGAAAAAGAACGATAAGCTTCCGGCGAAAAGAGGGTGAAGGTGAGTGCTCCGCCGTGTCTCTGTATTTTGGTGAGCACAAAAGGGTGAAGAAGAGTGGATAATGTTACCCCAACATTCTTCTACCACTCAGCATTCTCACCGGAGCTTCGTTTTCCAACGATGACTAAGGCTATGTTTGACATGCCTAGCTGATAAGCTAGCTGAAAGCTGAATAGTTAGCTGAAAACTTATAAGCTAACTGAAAGCTAATAAGCTAGCTGAAAACTGAAAGCTAATAGCTAAAAAATCTGGCAAAAGCGAAAAACCAACCCCTAAACGTAATTCGAATGGGGGCTGACCGCTGAGCAAGTACGAGAAATTGGCCCCGCCTACCTCATTAAAAAAATGTTTAGTAAACCTAACTGTTGAACAAGCTGAAACTGTAAAATGACATCAAATGACACACTTATATATTTATTTTTAACATTACTTCATGGACTGGGCAGGACATAAAGAAGATTATGTCCCGCCCAAAATGAACAATAAACCATTGAAGATAGCCATGGCGGGAAGTGCGACACAACGAGCTTCATTGCCCTCCCTTAGATGATGGACCCACAAGCCAGCTGGAAGATTCCTTTGGATTTGTCTTATATGTACAGGGATTTGGGCCCTGATTGTCAGGCCCACATTTAGGAAAAGTCCATGTCATGACTTCACCCTCTATAAAAGGGAAGGTCATCAGCTTGTACAACTTAACCTTTAAAAAACATTTAATGAGAATATTCCTTTTGTGATATTTTTAGTACTCTGCTAGGGTTTACTTTCTGTCAGTTTCCGACGTCAGATCTCCCTAGTACAGAACATTGGCGCCGTCTGTGGGTCTTACTTTGATCTACTACTTGACATAGAGGGTGCGTTTTAAGATCCATGGAAACTCGTTCATGTGGTGTGGGTCGCCGCGATCATCGCCGGAGGGGTGGTCGTCACGGCGGCCGCGGCGGTGGACGGTACAACAACCGCGAAGTACCTCAAGAGCCGGAGCAGGAGGCTTCTTCGGCGGGGGTTCACTCGGTGGCGCAGTCACCGGTCTCGTTGGTGAATGCAGCTCCAGGAAGACCTTCAGATCAGATAGCTAGATCAGATCCAGGAGTCAGGCGACGATCAGCGCCGCCTGAGTACGTAAATCTGGATGACCTCAAAACCAGCGTTCCGAGAAAAGTGCCAGAGGTGGTGACGGGAATCACTCCGGCGGCCTTGCAACAAATGTTGGACACTTTGCAAAAAGTACAAAGCCAGAACGAGCAGTTGCAAGCCCAGGTACAGTACTTAACTCAACGACAAGACTATAAGCAAGAACAACGGCTCGAGGCCGAAGACGTTGTTGAATTCCAGCCTTTTGTTCCCGCCATCACACGGGTGGGCATACCAAAACATCTGCAAACGATGGCATTGGACGCCTTTTCAGGCGACTCAGACCCTATGGAACACTTGCGTTATTTTAACACGAAAATGGTTATTGGAGGAGCAACAGATGAGGTGAAGTGTAGGTTGTTACCATCAACATTCAAGGGGATGGCGATGCAATGGTTCATCCGTCAACCGCCCTTCTCCATTGACAATTTTACTGATTTGTCCACAAAGTTCTTAACTCAATTCTCCGCCAATAAAACTACCAAGGCAACCATGTTTGATCTTATCAGCATACATCAACAGCCAGGGGAGAAGCTCAAGAGTTACATGGCGCGATTTAGTAAAATGGCGGTTCAACTGGAGGAGGACAATCCGGATGTTTGCTTGGCGTCTTTCAAAAATGGTCTTCGCGCGGGTGACTTGAATCGGGACTTGACGAGGCGACCGGCAAAAGACATGATGGACCTTCGTGCTCGTGTTCAGGAATTCATATTAATTGAGCAGGATGATCAGAAAAAACAAGAAAGAGAGGAAGGACACAAGCAAGCCCATTCCGGCGGGGTTTCGCAGGATAAACCTAAGGCAGGGAAGGAAACCAGGGTAGCACAAACCCCCCGTGTACCAAGACCGGGACCATATCAAAACTCCAAACCAGGATTTCAAAATACATGGCACCGTAATTCTCAAGGTCCCGCTGCAGCCACAACTGGTCAGCATGGTACTACGCCAGCTCCAGTTCCACTTACAAAGTTAAATGCGCCCTTAAGCACCATTTTAAGGGCCGTTGGGCAGACAAATGTTGTGCAGTACCCGCCACCACCGCGGCGACCGCCAGCTAATGTAGATACCAATAGGTGGTGCGAGTACCACAAAGCGTTGGGGCATACGACGGATAATTGTTGGAATTTGAGGCGGGAAATTGATCGATTGATTAAGGCTGGTCATCTGGCAAACTTCGTTAAAGACACAGCAACGCCAGAAGTCGCTAGGATCACCCAAGGGGACAAAGGCAAAGGCAAGGAGATAGTGGAGGAGTTGGGCGATCCTGTTGGGGAATGTTCATCTATTGCAGGAGGATTTGGCGGGGGTGCAATTTCAAGTAAGGCTAGAAAGCGCTATGTGGCGGCAGTACACTCAGTACATGAGGCAAGCGAAGGCGAGTGTTGGGTGAATCACTCCCCTATCATATTCACTCCTCAGGATTTTGCGCACGTGATTCCCCATGACAACGACCCAATTGTGGTAACAATCAGGGTTAACAATTATGTCACGAAGAAAGTATTTTTAGACCAGGGGTCTTCGGCGGATATCATTTATGGAGATGCCTTTGATCGCCTGGGGCTAAAAAAGTCAGACTTGAGGCCGTATAAAGGAACCTTGGTAGGGTTTACAGGGGACCGTGTCACTGTTCGAGGATATGTGGAAATACCAACTGCTTTTGGCGAAGGAGAGTTTGTAAAGAAATTTCAAGTGAAGTACTTAGTCCTGGCGTGCAGAGCCAACTACAATGTACTCTTGGGACGTGACACCCTCAACAAGCTATGTGCGGTCATTTCGACAGCTCATTTGACAGTTAAATTCTCCAGCCTGCAATGGAAAGGTTGGGGTATTACATGTGGACCAAAATGCAGCAAGAGAATGTTATCTAAGAAGTGTGGCGCTTTATGGGCGTAAGGCCGCCAAAGAAAGTCACAGAATCACAGAAATCTTTCCGCAAGAGGGGTTCAGTTTGGATCCAAGAGACGATGCTGATGATTTCCGCCCACAACCTCTGGAAGAAACCAAGCAAGTGCAAATTAAGGATAAAATTTTAAAGATTGGCAGCAGTTTGACAAAGGATCAAGAGGAAAGGTTGATCACCCTGCTGGGTGATAATTTGGATCTCTTTGCATGGACCATCAATGATGTACCAGGGATTGACCCCAATGTGATCACTCACAAATTGGCTATTCGACCAGGGGCGACCCCAGTCATCCAGCCAAGGCGGAGAATGAGTGATGAAAAGAATAAGGCAGTACAATTAGAGACCGAGAAACTAATCAAGGCCCGCTTCATCCGTGAGGTGCAGTACCCGACATGGCTCGCCAATGTTGTGATGGTCAAGAAATCCAATGGGAAGTGGCGAATGTGCACGGACTACACAAGCTTGAACAAAGTGTGTCCTAAAGATTCATATCCACTTCCCTATGTCGATAAGCTTGTGGATGGAGCGTCGGGGAATGAACTTTTAAGTCTCATGGATGCTTATTCGGGCTACAATCAAATCATGATGCATCCATCGGATGAAGAGAGTACAGCATTTATGACCAATCAGGCGAATTACTGTTACAAGACAATGCCTTTTGGATTGAAGAATGCAGGAGCTACGTACCAACGGCTCATGGATAAAATCTTTTCAAAACAAGTGGGCAGGAATATGGAGGTATATGTGGACGACATGATCGTAAAGTCCGCCAGGGCCAGTGATCATGGCGGCGATCTTAAGGAAGCGTTTACTCAATTAAGAACATATCAAATGAAGTTGAATCCTGAGAAGTGTTCTTTTGGGATCCAGGGAGGAAAGTTCTTGGGATTCATGTTGACATCGAGAGGAATAGAAGTGAATCCTGATAAGGGAAGGGCGATCTTAGAGATGAAAAGCCCAACAAGTGTCAAAGAAGTTCAGCGTTTGACAGGACGAATGGCCGCCTTGTCACGTTTCTTGCCAATGGCGGGTGACAAAGCGGCCCCATTCTTCACATGCTTAAAAAAGAATTCAAAGTTTCAGTGGACAGAGGAATGCGAACAAGCTTTTACCAAATTAAAGGAATCATTGGCCACATTGCCAGTACTTTCCAGGCCAACACCAGGCTTTCCATTAGTGCTCTATCTAGCAGTTACTGACAAGGCGGTGAGTACAGTGTTGCTCCAAGAAGAGGGCGGAAAAAAGCAGAAAGTTATATATTTCGTGAGCCATACTTTACAGGGGGCAGAGTTGCGGTACCAAAAAATTGAAAAGGCTGCATTGGCGATTTTGAAAACTGCGAGGCGCCTTAGGCCTTATTTCCAAAGTTTTCAAGTTAAAGTAAAACTGATGTCCCCTTAAGACAAGTACTTCAGAAGCCCGATTTGTCAGGACGATTGGTTAGCTGGTCAGTGGAATTGTCAGAATATGATATACAATATGAGCCAAGGGGCCAAGTCACAGTTCAAAGTTTGATCGACTTCGTGGCGGAATTAACACCCACGGAAGGCGAGAAGACTCGAGGAGAATGGGTCCTATCTGTGGATGGATCCTCTAATAAGACTGGAAGTGGGGCTGGGATAACAATTGAAAGTCCAGACAAAATGATCATTGAACAGTCTCTAAAGTTCGAGTTCAAGGCGAGCAACAATCAATCTGAGTATGAGGCTTTGATTGCCGGCTTAAGGCTAGCCATTGAGCTGGGGGTACAAAAGTTATTTATCAAGGGAGATTCGCAGTTAGTGGTTAAACAGGTGAAAGGCGAGTACCAAGTAAAGGATCCGCAACTTTCCAAATACTTGGAAGTGGTACACAGATTGATGATGGAGGTCAAAGAAATTAAGATAGAACATGTCCCGAGGGGCCAAAATGAGAGGGCCGATGTGTTAGCAAAATTGGCGAGCACAGGGAGATTGGGCAATTACCAAACAGTCATTCAGGAAACCCTGCCTCGCCCGAGCATTGATTTGGTAGAAATAAAGTTGAAAGCAGTCAATTCAGTAATTGAAGGCGAGCCTTCTTGGATGGAGTCAATCAAAATCTTCCTAGAAAACCCTCCAAAGGATGACGATGTGAACACAAGAGCGAAACGAAGGGAAGCCAGTTTTTACACAGTGGTGGATGGTGAGTTGTATCGGCGGGGAATTATGTCCCCTATGCTCAAATGCGTTGACACCAAGAACGCCCATGGAATAATGGCGGAAGTCCATGAAGGTGTTTGTTCAAGCCATATAGGCGGGAAATCCTTGGCGGTGAAAATTGTGAGAGCTGGATTTTATTGGCCGACAATGAAGAAGGACTGTCTTGAGTATGTTAAGAAATGTGAAAAATGCCAAGTCTTCTCTGACTTGCACAAGGCTCGGCCAGAAGAGTTAACAACCATGATGGCGCCTTGGCCATTTGCTATGTGGGGGGTAGACATTTTGGGACCATTCCCAGTAGCGAAGGCACAAATGAAATATATCATCGTGGCGGTTGATTACTTCACTAAGTGGATAGAAGCCGAGGCAGTGGCAACAATCACGGCCGCCAAGGTCAGGAGCTTCTTGTGGCGAAGGATTGTTTGTAGATTTGGGGTCCCCATGGCATTAGTAATGGATAACGGAACACAATTCACAAGTAGTGTTACCCGGGAATTTTGTACAGAAATGGGAATCGAGATGCGATTTGCCTCTGTAGAACATCCACAAACCAATGGGCAGGCTGAATCGGCTAACAAGGTTATCCTGAAAGGTTTAAAGAAGAAACTGGATGAAGCAAAAGGGCTTTGGGCGGAGGAACTACCAGGCGTTCTTTGGGCATACAACACCACTGAACAGACAAGCACAAAGGAAACCCCGTATCGTTTAACTTATGGGACCGACGCCATGCTCCCAGTGGAAATTGAAAACCAAAATTGGCGAGTGGCTCGGTTTAATGAGAATGACAACGGGGAAAATTTGATAGCAAATCTAGTCATGCTGCCCGAGGAACAACGTGAGGCTCACATAAGGAATGAGGCGGGAAAAGTGAAGGTTGCAAGAAAATTCGCAACGAAAGTAGTGCCAAGAAAAATGAGGGTAGGAGACTTAGTGCTCCGAAAAAATACAATACCCGATAAACACAACAAACTTTCACCCAACTGGGGCGGGCCTTACAGGATTATAGGCGATGTTGGAGGAGGAGCTTATAAGTTGGAACAACTAAATGGCCAAAAGGTTCCACGAACATGGAACGCCTCTCATCTAAAGCAGTATTTTAGTTAATAGAAACAACCAAAGGTGAATGAAGCCGCACTCTTTTTTCCTTTCTTTGGAGAGGTTTTTAATGAGGCGGCATGTAAAAAGAATGGAGACAATTGTTCTCATGTATGAAAGAGAAATGAAGATTATTTCAACAAAAGTTGCTTTTTCATTTTTTAATTTATATTACGAGTTTATGCAAAATAAATCGTATCAAGGTATATAATACCGCGAATAAACCTTTCGGAATAAGAAAGTATCGCCATCCAATATTGCAAGCCTTGGCAATTCTAGTGGCCACTAGAAACCAAGCCTCGTCGAAAAATCGACTAAGGTATATGGACCTAAGTAACAACAATAATTGATAACAACAAAATTTAAAACGGTCTTCATTAAAAGCAAGAAAAAGGGGCGACGCCCGTACATAATTTGGAATGAAAAAAGACAAAAGGGGCAAGGCCCCAAAGATAAAAGATGGCTCAACAAAATAAAAACAAATTACAAATTCAAGCCAGATTCTCATTGTTGGCGTTGTTGCCCTGGCTTGTCCCAGCTTGAGGGTCTTCCTTCTCGTGATCCTCGTTCTTGTGCTGCTCATTCCCATCCTCGCCATCTTCTTCAGGCTCACTTTCATCATCGAATTGGGGAAGGAGGTCGAGGCTAATGTCATCATCACCAACTACTTGACCATCCTTGATCTCCTTCAGCCACCCAATACGGGAAAGATCAAAGCCCGGCTCAACCACACTAATTTGCTCTTTGGCCGCCAGAAAGCCTTGAGCAAACTGGAGAGAAGCACGCCCCAAGATGGAAGCACTTAGGCGTTCGTACTTCTTTTCCAGTTTTTGACACTTGGCCTGAACAGCAGTGTGTTTGTCGTTGATGGTTTCCTTTAGGGACTTGGTCTTCTGAAGGAGCAAGTCAGAAGCAGCCAAGTCATCAGCTAACTTAGCACACTTCTCCTCGGCGGCCTTCAGCTTCTTGTTGGCGGTTTCAGCATCGGCCTTCGCTCGCTCATATGCAGTCTTATAATCAGCCGCCTTCTTTTCATAACGGTTCTTGGCCGATATCAACTCCTTCACGCACTGAGCCATTCCCGCCACAGTACTGGCGGCAGAAAGCGCGTGATGGATCGCCACGGAAGCAATGTTGGGGGGGCCTTGACCGGAAATGTCCTTGTGAATCCGGTTGTCAAAAGTACGGGTCATGAATTCCAGCCCATTGAAGTGAGGATCCGACAAGTTCAGCAAGGGGGGAGGAGCCTCGCCACCAATGGCTGAGCTAGGGCCAGCTTGGTTAAATGGAGTTGGTGGGCGGTTGATTAGCGCGCTTGAATCTTGTTGAGGGGGCGGGACATTGTCATGTCCCTTCTTTTTCTCAGCCGGATGACTTTTTGGATCGAGAGTCGATTGGTGGAGAGGCTTACCACCAGCAGCGCCTGAAGTTTTTTGACGCTTAGGGTCCCTGACGTTGTCAGAACCCGAAGTACCTTCATTCTTCTTCTTTTGCTCAGTTTCGGCGGCCCTCTTCTTCGCCGCCGCAGCAGACTGGGCGAGGTATTCCTTCATCTTGATTGGGTTCGCGTCAACCTTGCTTTTTCCCATCGTAGCTGTATGGAAAACACCAATTAGACGAGATACATGAACAAAAAGAAAAACAAGTTACGTGCAAAGATTATAAACTTACTAAAAAATTGATTTAAAGTGCCGGATTTCGACGCCTCAATCAAGTCGTGACCAGAAATTACTGGTAGTGTGCGGAGGTAATCGGCGACGCCTTGTTCAGATTCATCCAAGGCGTCGTATGAAACGGATATTTTTCGGCGAGGGTTTTTTGTCCAGTAAAAAGGGAAGAGAGGGTTATTGTCGGAATCTCAGAACAAGTTCTTTATTTCGGGCGACTCCATAACTTTAAAGTATTTTTTCTGCCATACTTTGTAATGGCTTTTAAGGGCGGTGAACCGACTCATGTTCTTACGGGCTAAAAGTGGAACCCATTTCACAGAAGTAGTGGTGACTGATTTATAGAAAAGGAAGAACAAAGGATAGGTTGGAGTGAAACTCAAGTGTTCACAAAGAATTTCAAAGCAGCGGATAAAACCCCAGACGTTGGGCTGGAGTTGGCAAGGCGCCACATTCAGAAAAGAAAGAACGTGACATATAAAAGGTGAGAAGGGAAGTTTGATATTCAAGTCTAAAAAGAAATAACCATAAACAAAAAAGAAATCAGGCGATTCATCGGTTGGCTCTTTGCGCAAAAGAACACAGTCATCCTCGCCACATGGAAGAACATTCAACTGAAGGTCTTCATTATTGGAGGTGGCGGGGTTTATCTTCGTGAACCCTTGGGCAGATATTCGAAGCGAATTAAGGCTCCCAACACTGCTCCAGATAGAACACAAGAGACACTTATCTTCAACTAAATGCGCGTTTGAGCGCCATTCAGGTGAAGACAACTCTCCATTGGAGGAGAGAATTGAATCTACAGAGCCGGCGGGACCGGAATCGTCGTGGGTAGAAGGCGAGGAGTGAATTTCAATTATGGTGTGGGCAACAACTTCCTCCTCCGTAGAGGGCGAAGAAAGTTCTAGGGAAGAAAAGCTGGCGTTTGGCAACGACATGCGAGGCAGTTTCATAAAAAGAAGAAAGAAGATAAAAGAAGAAAGAAGATGAACAGAGTCAAAAGAAGAAAGAAGATGAACAGAGTCAAAAGAAGAAAGAAGATGAACAGAGTCAGAAAAAAGAAGTAAACGAAGAGTCTCAAGAAAGAGGAAGAACTAACCAGGGGAAGAACTGTGGATTTGAGAAAGGAGAACGTCGGCAATGGGGGAGCACCGCGCAATGACGACGGCCGGAGTAAGAAAGGTTCACCGGAGTTCAAAGAAGAGAAAGTGAGCGCTGCGGTGAAAAGTTTTCAGAACGAAAGTTTCAGGAAAGTGAAAAATGAAATGTGAAAAGGGGTTTTTATAGAGAGAAAAGGAGGAGAGAGAATGAGTGGGGAAAGATCGTGAAAGGACGTGGGATTTGAAATTTGAAAAGGCATGAACTGAAAAGGTGTAACTCCTCGAGACGCACAACCGCATTCATGGCAAATGATGACGAAATCCCGGAAAACAAGGATTACGTGCGTCAGTTGAAAAGACGTGATTGACGGTTATGACAAATGGCGGCCCATCTACAAAACGACAACAAAAGTGGCGACGCACGAAAGTGGCGTCGTATAAATAAACACTGAAATGGCGATGAACGAATAAACAATAGAGGCGAACTACTAGGTAACATGATGAAGACATTTCGACTCATTACTCGAGTCTCATGTCTTGGGGGCATGTGGACTGGGCGGGACATAAAGAAGATTATGTCCCGCCCAAAATGAACAATAAACCATTGAAGATAGCCATGGCGGGAAGTGCGACACAACGAGCTTCATTGCCCTCCCTTAGATGATGGACCCACAAGCCAGCTGGAAGATTCCTTTGGATTTGTCTTATATGTACAGGGATTTGGGCCCTGATTGTCAGGCCCACATTTAGGAAAAGTCCATGTCATGACTTCACCCTCTATAAAAGGGAAGGTCATCAGCTTGTACAACTTAACCTTTAAAAAACATTTAATGAGAATATCCCTTTTGTGATATTTTTAGTACTCTGCTAGGGTTTACTTTCTGTCAGTTTCCGACGTCAGATCTCCCTAGTACAGAACACTTCATTTACACATCAATAAGTTTTAAGCTTTAAGCTATAAGCTACCTCAGTTAGCTTATAGCTTAAAACTTTAAGCTACTGGAATAAGCTCATTTACCAAACATTTTTAAAGAACTTTTAAGTTATTCAAATAAGCTTTAAGCTAGTCAAATAAGTTATAAGCTAGCTGAAATGACGTGTCAAACATATCCTAAAACCAAAAGAATAAAATACACTCACCCACCAAGGTTTGTGAGAATAACACTTAGTTTCATTTTTCTGCAAAATCTATCCTTCATCCCAATAATAATATCATAATTATACTTAGCTTCATTTTTCTCTTAAATCTACACTGAACCCACCCCCTTTAACATCATCCGAAAAATGCTAACAAAATATTCCTTTAACTCAAAATTAATTAATTTTTAAATATAAATAATAAATAGGTTAAAATATCCTCAGACCAAATAATGAATATACTATAAATTGTTTTTCAAAAATGAATTATATGATAATATATATAATAAAATATTGAGAAACATCCTCTCTCAATTTGGGTCAATAACATTAGCTTGTCTTTTCAAAAAAAAATAACATTAGCTTGTAAATATTCTAAATATTTATAAATATCTGAAATTCCTCTAAATACAAAATAACAATTAAAATTTATATTTATTATGGTCAACATATTACTAATATAATATTTCGAAAATTATAAACAAATATGAGTAAAGAAAAATATTTTTAATTAAGTATAAAATAATATTTATAAAATATCTTAGAAACAATTATTTTATAAATAAAAAAAGTGTCTATTTTATTCTCAAAAAATAATTCTACAGTTTTCAAAATTTATTTTATACCATTATATTATATGAAAAAAACATATTCGTTCTCTCAAATTTAATATATCAAACTTAATTCTAATAAACTTATAAGTTTACTAGAAAATTGTGAAGAAGTTTACTAAAATTTAAAAAGTAAATTGTGTTATGACTAGGGAAGAATGTTGGTAGCACAAGGCAAAGAATGCAATATTTGTCTAATAAAATGTTCCCCTCCCATTCTCCTCACTTTTGGAGGGACACAAAATTGAGTTAGGAGGGGTTTTGGCCCCCTCCATTCCCCTCCCTATCTTATTTTCCAACCAAACATTATGTTAGTTATTGGGCTATTGTGAGAACTTAAGCTCACATGGCATTTTAAGTTTTATTTTCGATATTGTGATGGTTTTTTACGATGGGCATGCTAACATGTATAGTCAGCACAAAGAGATACGTATGTTCTCATACATGCTTGTTCGGGTAAGGGATGACCAAACCTGAGTAAGGACTTAAGGCATTGTGTAAGTTGTTTTATAAGGCTGCTCAACAATGGAAGTTGAGACCAATTGGTGAAATTGGTAGACATGAGCACGCTAACCTAGATCATCTCATTTTTTTTTGTACATCGGAAAGATAAATTACACCTTCCAAGGATTGAACCCTGGACCTTCCTCTTCTCAGCCCATATGTCCTCAGCTATTACCACATGAGCTATCATTCGAGAACAAAGCATCTCGGTTTGATAACATAGTTATTATTTTGTTAAAAGATTATTTGATCTAATTAAATATTTATATTTAAATAAATTTATTTTGAGTTAAAGAAATGTTTTGTTAGGATCTTTTGGATGGTGTTAAAGGAAGTGGTGTGGAGTGTATACTTTAGAGAAAAATGAAGCTGAGTGTAATTCTAAGATTATTATTGGGGTGAAGTGTATATTTTATAATAAAATGAAGTTAAGTGTTATTTTCGCAAACATTGCGGGAGGTCAATATATTTTACTCAAACAAAACAATCACTATGTTTCTTCTCTACAACTTTCCCTCTCTAAAACGATTTATATCGATGTACGAAGTCCGACTGGGCCGCGCCACCTCCTTGTGCACCGACAACCCTTTCCCACGCTTACTCGCCACCCTAGGGGTGTACATGAGTTGGGTTGGATGGATTTTGGTCAAAATAAAATCCGAACCGATCAAAATTGTCTGGGTTGAGTTGGGTTGGATTTCACGAATTTCTTCTTCGGACCCGATCCGAACCAACCCGACGAAGTTTGGATTGGATTGGATGGATTTATTGGGTCACTATATTAAAATAATAATATATCTGAAATATTAAAAAATCTTACAAAAATTATTATAAATTCAGAAAAAGTTATAAAAAATACTAAATATGTTATAATACTAAATACATGAAAAAGACACAAAAAGTTATAGAAATAGTACCACATAAATGACATATAGCCAAATATCATGAAAACATAAAACTTCATTAACAAATGACATGAAACAATCTAATATAAATAGTATCTAAAAAGTGAAAAACAACACTAAATGTCATGCCATGACACTTAGAACTTAGATGTCTCCAACATACCAAATAACTATATATAAACACCTTACAAATAACTACGAACAAATACTCTAAGTTCAAATATGACAAATAACTACAAATATTTAAGTCTCAAAGTTTAAAAAAGTCATCACTCCGACACTAACACTCCAAGTATGAGTAAAATTATAAAAATTATTATTATATGTATGGATTCTGGGTTTGGTTGGATGGATTTGAACCGAATCCGAAATCCGATCCGAATTTGGTTGGGTTGTAGTAAAATCCATCCGACTAACCCGATTGTCCGATCCAACCCGCATTTTTTCTATTGGATCGGATTGGGTTGGGCGGGTTCATTGGATTTACCCGGCCCATGTTCACCCCTACGCCACCCTCTCATAGACCTCCCCCAGTTTTTCTTGTGCATTGTCTCAATGGTGATGAAACCAGTGCCTCTTAGTTGTGCTCTCTGGCTCTTTACCCCGAGGTAGTGTTCGTTGACCATCAACGAGAGCCTCTTCGTCACCACCGCTGGCTTTCTTTGTCATTTCGATCTCGCTAATTTTTTCTACTCTCGTTAGTGTTGCTATGTCTGTGTTTTCTCTCTCATGCTATGATCAAATACGAGGTTGGGTATGGTGGGTGGGTTTTTATTTTGGTGGGTTTGGTTTGGGTTTTCTTCCAAAGATGCTGCTTTCAGAGGGGATGTGGTGTTCGAGGGGTGTGGTTGTTGTTTTAGTTCGATGTTGATGGACTGTAGTGTGGGTTATGTTCCTGTCGTTGTTTATCATAGTCTCTTTGTGAAGGGCGTTGTGGCTACGGTTTCTTTCGGCCTCAACGCTTTCTCCTTGACGGATGTTACTGCAGGTATAGAGGTGGTCAAGTGTCTATTGATGTTGTTGTTTGCTGTTGGTGGTTGCTTTCTCGTTCGTTTTCTTGTTGGGTTTTTTTATGTTGGATGTTTTGGGGTTTGCTTTGTTGAGTTTGTTAAGTTAAAACACTGAATACATTATTAATCATAATTTGAATGATAACAATTTTCAAGAGTTTAAGTGAAGAGGTTAAGTTATTTCATGTGAACTATATTTCAGGAAATAGCCTTCACATCCTCATCGTCTGATGACACACAAGGTAGACTATACAAGCAAAGAAAGTCAAACTAGCCAGATCGTCTGAACAAGAGAAGAACAGATCGACCAAGATAGAAGACAGTCCAAACAAGACAAGAAAGGTCAAAGCTGAAGGTATGAAAAACGATAGAAAGGGGGGGGGGTTTGAATAGCGTTTTCAATCTAAAACTTTTGCCACTTGAGATTTTAACAAATCTCTTCAAACACAAAGGATAAAGGTGCTAAGATAAGAGTTGAGGAAAGCACACAAAGATTTTATTCTGGTTCACTTGATAAATCCCTCAAGCTAATTCAGTCCACCCGTTAAGGTGATTTCTTCCTTCTTAGAATGAAGGCAATCCACTATTCAGAGTTTGTTACAACTGCACTTGCAACCTGCAAAGTGACTAACAATACAATGACTTAGCTATCACTAAGATTCACTCTCTTAGTCTTCTCAAGGATCTGACCAACCTTGGTCTCCTCAAGGAAAATCAAACAACTGTTTGAAAGTTTGGGTTTACAAAGAATTGCTTCTCAGAAAGCTAAAGTAAACACAATAAGTACAGTACGAAGAAAGATTGCTAAGAGAATATTTGAATATCGCGTGAGCTTTCTTGAACAAAGTTTCTTAAGCGGCATCTTTCATCTTCAACCTCTTTATATATTCCAAGGATTAGGGTTTGGAAGTTTGCATGGAATGCTACCGTTGGAGGGCAGATCTGGGATTTCCAGGTTCTGCTGTGGCTGAATAAGTTAGGTAAGATCGTCAAGAATAGTACAATTGCTTTTGTACTTTGGATAGCGACTTGACCTTTAACCTAGATGACTTCTGATCAGAGCAACGCTTCATGTTGGAACTTGTGAAGCTTGGTGATCAGAGTCAGAGGGAAGCTTGGATCCTCTGACCTTTGTACTTTCTGCTTCTGGACTCAGAGGAGAAGTACTTGGTCTTCAGAGCCAGCTTACTCTTGGACTTCAGAATCTTCACTTCTCAGCTTCTGGACCTTCAGAGCTTCTGGACCTTCAGAGCCTTTGGACCTTCAGAGCTTCTGAACCTTCAGAGCTTCTGGACCTTCAGAGCTTCTGGTCTTCATAACTTCTGGTCTTCAGAACTTCAAGTGATCTGAATCCATATCAGAGCTTTAACTATCTTCAGATCTTCGGAAGCTTATTCTACTGTTCAGATTGAACATAGTGGGTGCGAAAGCGTTGCGTTGGTTACTCTTTGAGCATAGTGCTTCTGATTTATGTGTAATAAGATCAGAGTCAGAGCCTGTCATTAAAACACTCAAAAAACAACGTTAGAGTACCATAATTGTTCATACACAAAAGTTAACATGTAATCATCAAAACACAGAGTTGTACTACTTGATCAAAACTTGATCTTACAAAAGCTACAAGGCATACTACTCAAGAAATGGAAAATCAAATATGCTAAGTCGTCTGATCAAGAGAAGAGAAGAACGATCGAAGAAAGAAGAAGAGTCAAAGATTTGGACAAAACAATGCAAGATATATCCAAGCTTATAGATTTTCTGAAAAGATTATGGTTATTGAAGATCTGCATCATCTATCTCAAAGGATGAAGATCAAGAATTGTCTTGAGAAAGAGCGACATATTCAAATTGAAAGCTCTCTGACATTGTTGAAAGAGAGAGTCAAGTGCAAAGAATCACGTGATATCTCACAAAGCATATTGGACAATGAAACAAGTACAACGTTGTCACCACCAAAAGTTTCCTCTTTCACTCACTAAAGCACTGGAATGTTGCTGCTTATGTTACCAACCAGTTGACAATATACACTTTGTAGCATTTAACTTCAGCAAAGGACATCGTGCACTTAATGCACCTGACAAGAAGACTGTTTGATCCAACGACTAGTACTCAAGATGCTCTACACGCTAAAACGGCTCTCAACAAACCCTAGATGCTCTTGAAGTATAAAAGGAGGATTTGAAGATTTTCAGAAGCAAGAAACAGAGCTAGAATTTTCATCTAAGTCGAAAATCTTCTTCAAGCAAGCAAGAAGCAACATTCAAAGAAAAGTTTAAGAGTCAAACCCTTTAGACATCGTCTGCTTCAGAGAGAGAAATTCTCAAGAGTCAAATCCTTTTATCCAACCCTCTCTAGATCAAGAACACAAACAATTTGTAGTTCCCGAGCTTTGTAATTTCTACTATCCCTTTTGTGAGAAAAAAACCATGTAGAGACAAACGATCTTGAAAACGATCTTAGGAGAAGTCCTGAATAATACTTAAACCTGGGAGAAGTCCTGTCTAATACTTGTTAGTAGAAGTCATATAGAATACTTGTCGGGAGGAGTCCTGTCGAATACTTGGTTGGGAGAAGTCATATCTAATACTTGTTGTAGGAGAAGTCCTTGATAATTGTTTACTGAAAATCTTGGTTAAGCCAAAGAATGGACGTAGCCCCATGACCCCATTGTTTGTGGGTGAGCCATGATATATTGTTGTGTGCCTATCGTCTACTATCTTACTTTTTACTAGTATGGATCTCGTGCCATGCACGGATGGAATAAGTGTATTTTGTCGATATATATCAGACTCTTTCATATTTCATCATTCGTTTTTCTTTTTTGAATATGTATATGATATATCAACTAAAGCACAATGTTTTTTTCTTTATTTTGTGTTATTCTTTGATCTCTTTTTGGGGGACTCCGACCAGAGAAGTCATTTTTTGAGGAGGAACTATGCGGTTTTGTGATCTTCGTGCTCCTTGGTTGGAACATGACTAATCAGCACGAAGGGAAATGCCTCTCAATTGAAAAACATAGTTGCTAATGCTTATCCTAAAAAAGGTTATATTAGTAGTGTCCGACGGTTACACCAAATAACTTTGCATTGGAGTGCACCTATTCACGCTGACGCCTTGAATCAAGTGTTACAACATGCTATGTTTTCTCCCCCATTGCTAGTAGGTGATGGGTCGCACATTCGACACACATGTTTTGGCCTTGTCTTTTGTGTCCATAACCAAAAATAGGTGACCTAACGACCGCCGCCCGACCAAACCATACTAAGAAGTGATTCTCAACACTATATAGTTGTAATATAAAAAAGAAGATATTGTTAAATCTTAAATTCCTAATTGATCTTTTTGATGAGAAAATCTTTGAATGTGATATTTTTCTAGCATATTCTATGTTTAAAAGTTTATAGGTATTTTTATGTGATTTTAATTTTTTTCATCCAAAAAATCAGCTGGTGTCTCTATGTTGAGTTAGCTGATAAGCGAACCACGGTGGTTCACCCTAATTTTTTAGTGAAAAATTGAAAATACCCTTTTGACAATTTCTATATTCCTTAAAAATCCATGTCCATTCACATTCCCTCACCAAGTCCTATCAAATATGAACTTTTTTCGTTGCTAAACCTACGTCTGAATAAAAAGACGCATTGATGCACAGTGGCCAAAGATGTTGATGAAGCCTCGACGTTGAGGAGATACGATGGTCACAGATCCGTGTGAATATCGACTCGAGCAGTACGAAGTAACCATGGTCGTAGATCTGATCATTATTGCACGGCTAAATTAAACACTTTTTCTTTGCATATCTGGTCGTCGAACTCAACCACCATCATAACTATCACTGAACTCTTTGTCGAATCTCCGTCGTTGGGAAAGGAAAATTGCAATGTTTGGGGCTGGAGTTTGAGTTTGGTGAGGGAGAGAGGGTAACATGATCTGCAAATTTGGAGAAGTGGAGTGGAAATGATATTTTAGACATGAGCAATGATTCATAGACTACTAAATAGTGGAGACACCTTCAAACACATTTTTTTTTCTCTCTATCTCTTTCTTCCAGCCACATCACATCATATATCACACTTATCTCTTATCTCTTCTGATCTCTTTCTAGTGGTTTATACCCTTTGAGTGTTCACCAATATTTATTCTTTAGACATTATAATTCTTTTTATTTATATTGAATCTGAACACTTTAATATTTAAGTATTTTATCTAAGGCAGTAACTTAATTTGAAAGAACTGAATCAAGGTGGTTCAATTTTTGTAGAACCCATCGTAGATAGTCATAGAATTAAACCCAGAAAGCTAGTCACCTAAAAGCAGAAAATATAAAGCCGTTATTTCTCCCATTATGAGGTAACCGTCCCAATTGAGGAGACCTCCCAGTTCCACCACGTATCCCATGTTCTCTCAATCATTTAACCACTTGAAAAAACCACTATATTTCTTCTTCCTTCACTCATTTGAAACTTGAAACAAACCAACATTAGCAAGATGTTCCGCATAAGCAACACCATGATTGGAGTCCTCAACATAGTGACCCTATTCGTCTCCCTCACCGCCATGGGCTGCTCCGCCTACATCCACCTCCACCGCACCGACGGCACCGACTGCCAGAAGGTGCTGCAGTACCCTCTCCTATTCGGCGGCCTCTTCATCTTCGTCGTCTCCGTGCTTGGAATCGTGGGCTCGCTCTGCCGCGTCAATGTCGCCCTCTACGCCTACCTCATCGTCACGTTCTTCGTCGTCGTGCTGTTCGTCTTCTTCTCCGTCTTCGCGTTCGTCGTCACTGATAGCAGCAAGAGCAAGGTTTCGTCTGAGCACACTGTTGCGGAGTTCTCCACATTGCTGCAACACTATGTCATCAACGAGGGAAACTGGAACGACGTCAAGAGTTGTTTGGTGGACGCGCGCGTCTGCCAGAATCTCGCCGCCGACGTCCACGGTGGTGGCCGGAACAATGTCTCCGCCGTTTTGAATCACCACTTGTCCGCCACGCAGGTTAGTACTACTTGATCACCTTGTACTTATGTGAAAAAGAGCTATATATTATTAAAATGAAAAGAAAAAAAAATCCTTGCTATAAAACTCAAGAACCCTACAAAAAGGGTCTATGCATAACAAATAATTTACCAAATTGTGAATAAACATGGTTCTTGAGGCCAAAATTATGGTTTTAGAAACCTCCAAAACCTTAACGTCATGAAGTGGTGACTGAAATCACAGTCGTAGAAATTGATTTAAAATCATGATGACATGACGAGATATATCGAGTTAAGCATTTTCCTTAACTTTTTTATAGTATAAAAACTGTAATCACAATGACTCAGTTGTGTTGTGGTTCTTTGTATTTGTGAATAAACAAAAACCTCTAAAACGTTGACGTTGCCGGTGAAAATCACAATGACTTAAACATGACAGTAGGTTGAGAAATTTCGTGTTATTTTAGAATAAAAGAGTTTATTGAAAAACATTTTGAGGAGTTTAAAAAAATGATTACTCTTGACATAGCCTGTTCCCAATTTTTAATTTTTTTATCTGCGAGTTTTAGTTAGTTAATAGTTGTTTTTTTGCTTTTGTTTTTGTGGAAATAGTTTGGGTGCTGTAGGCCACCGGTGAAGTGTGGTTTCAAAAAGAAGAACGCAACGTTCTGGGAAGTGCCAAAAACAGGTGGAGTAGTAGTGAAGGATTCTGATTGCAGGGCTTGGAATAATAGGCAAGATAAGCTGTGTTATGATTGCAATTCATGCAAAGGAGGAGTGCTTGCCAACATTAGGAACCAGTGGAAACATCTCACTATGTTCAACATTTGTGTTCTTTTACTCCTCACAGTTATATACATCTTGGGATGTTACGCCATCAGAAACAATCGATCAAACTCCAAGTACCACAGACACAGAGCATACCCTTGATATATATATAGTTATTGAGCCTGGGAGTTTGACAATCACTATCCCTGTGAAGTGTGAACATCTTTGATTAAGTGCGCTCTACACGCGACTTGGCAATAAATTGACACTTCACGCATCTTGTAATTGTGTAGTTTGTAACTCATGTATCTTCAACATTATTCATTACATTTAAGCAAAAGTCTCGAGTTCGAGTCTCTGCAGCTGCGTTAAATACAGGGAGAGTGTTACAACCCATAGTGGTCCTATCCGGACCGAAATTGCGAGAGCAATTAAATACACCAGAACATTATTCATTACATAACATCGTTATATTTTAGACATCTGCCTATGTTCGGCAAGTTGCTGCCGCAAAACCCTTCTCATAACCTTGTTTGATGCCGTCCTTGGAAGAGATGGCACTGACACTACTTGAGAAACCTACACAAAAGAACATATATTTGGAACATTAAACAACTGTGAAGATCGATGAAATTATTGGAACTTTATGAAGACTAGAAATTAATCAGTACCTTGAACAATGGATTCAGTGATTTCTGGAGAGCTGAGTTAAAAGAGATCCTTAATTTATGTAAATCTTCTGCTGTACTGCTTGAATTCTTCAATACAACAGCAATGACCAGTTGCTCAGGCCCACCTCCAGAAGGTGGTACCCCTATTGCAGCAGTTTCCAGGATATTGCTACCTACTCCATTGCATACGCGTTCAATCTCAACCGAACTCACCTATCCAAACAGAATGAATCGTCAGTGCATGCTAATACAGTAAAAAGCTTGTTTGCGCAGAGGACATTTTTCAGTTTCAGTTAAGTAAACTTTGGTTTTCTTAACCCATGTGAGATATGGGTTTTCGTTATTTGCCTCAGAATGACACACTTTCGCGTTTCCTATTTTACTCAAACAGGCTCTAAAACTTTCACAGAAACTATATACAGAAAAAAATACATTTCACTCTTTCCAAATGCACAAAGTAGATAAAACCCTCTATAATTGAGAAATAGGTACTTTCAATTTGACTTGTATCCAAATATACACTTTCTCTATCAAAGCTGATGACAACACATTAACCCATATGGAAACTATATTACTAACTAATATATAGGCCAATGTTTACCTTGATACCTCCAAGGTTCATCGTATCATCTGCACGACCATGTGCATGATAGTATCCTCTAACGGTACGCTCCAGTATATCTCCATGCCTCCGTAAAACCTGACTAGAGAAACTTATAAATATTCAGTCATCCCAGACTCAATTACCACATTTTAAAGGATAATGGTAGTCTACCTTTCCATTCCAGAGAGGCATTCCCTTAAAATATACATCATAATGATCAGCATTCAGCAGCGTATTTGACGCTCCCAACATGAGGGAACCTAGAGCCAATTCACCTATCCCTGCAACATTGTCTGGCTGTAATAGAAAAAGAAGATTGAATATTGGTTCAAGTCTTAAATCTGCACGTAAGTTTGTCCAAGAAATGAAATGACCCTAAATCATATGAATTTTGATTAGTTTGGTAGAACTCAGGGTGAAAATTTCTAGACAAAACCAACACTTGGAAAAATTAAATAGTCTTAGCAATCATGAAGGTAAATACATAGTGCACAACTGAACATAATCACTAAGAAAACCAAACTGTTTTAAGTTTTAACATCACCAATATGCAAGAATTGCATATAGTCAGTCAAAACTGATTATAAATACATCAGTGAAAAGTGATATTTCAATTCAAAAGTGAAATGTATTAGCAATCGTGAACCTAAAATACATATTGATCATAAAGGTTTATCATGATTAAGAAAACCAAACATTAGTTTTAAGGTCATAGGCATGTCAGAACTGAATAATTATGAAAGGGATACTTTAAGTCAAAAGTAAAATTGAATGAATATTGCTTACAAGAGGATGGCCATCATCATCAAGAATAAACAATTCACAGCCCATAGCAGGTGTGCTAAAAGCAGCCAAGGACTGAGCCTGTAGTAATGATCCAGTAATAAATCCACCCCCAATCTCTGTACCACCACAGTATTCAATGACAGGCTTGTAATGAGCTCTCCCCATCAGCCAAAGGTATTCATCTACACTAGATGCTTCTCCACTGGATCCAAAGCATCTGCATCATTCAAAATAATAGTTCCAATCAAATACTTCATAATAATGATATCAGACATTCACATTCATGTGGTATCTCAGTGCATTAAGGTAGTATATATTTAACTAATGCTCACCGGATAGATGACCAGTCATAGCCAGATGTGGAATTTGCATTTTTCCAACTCCGTACAAGACTTGGAACCAAACCAAGCATTGTTACCTTAGCATCCTAAACGGGGAAGAAAAGCATTCAGGAAGAAGAAAACAATATAACAAAACAATTCTAATGGCTTTCCAACAAGGATCACAACTATTATGAAGTGTTTTGGTTATTGAACAGAAAAATCAAGGGCAAGGAATGCTTGAAAGAGTTTTTTGCATTCCAATTATTTTTTCATATCTATAGCATGTTTAATGTACGACTACTTTCAATCTATATCACTGGCAAAGTGGTTAACCTCATTGGTTGTCATTATGCAAGATGGTGGCCACTGTTATATTGAATAATTGTTTCCTACCTTTATCTTTATAATAATGAAAAGAAAACATTAAATGAAATGAAAACAGTCTATTGAAAGAGAGTCACTTCTATAACTACTACAGGGTACAGCAAACTAATACTATTATACTGATGAATCTACATATAACACAAGAAGCAAGTTATTTAAAAGACCAAGAGCTGCATCCGGCAGAAACACAATTCATCCATGTAATGGAATAATACAAAAAACCAAAACATACATTTGAATTTCCCAGATGCATCTGCCTACATATAGCTTTTATTAACTAGCAAAGGTAATATTAGCAGAAAATAAACAACTAAAAAGTTATAGTTTCTATTTTAAAGTTCAACGAAAAGAGGGAGTAGATATGCATTTTTAGTTGATTCTATGATCCCATGTCTACTTGAGACAACTGTTTCGACTTGCTTCATTGATTCCACATAATTTTAAAAGTAAAACAGAAACAGTAACAAACAATATTCCGAATAAGTACTTGTTTCGATAGATATAGCAATTTCTCTGAATGAGCAAACATATGGATATAAATCTTCAAGACAACAATAGCTAAGGGAAGAACTCCAAATTTAAGTAGCAGGATGAGTTTATACCTGTACAAACTTGGCAAAGCCAGGCCCAAGAGGGGATCCATTATACAATGCCATTGAAGCTCCATTTAGCAATGACGCAAATACTAACCATGGCCCCATCATCCATCCAAGATTAGTGGGCCAGCAAACTATATCCCCTTTACGAATGTCAAAGTGGCACCACGCATCTGCAGCAGCTTTTAAAGCAGTAATATTGGTCCATGGAATTGCCTTTGGATCACCTACACCACCAAATCAGATGACAATAAGCTTTGGCTGAGCATCATATGGTCCATAGAATCTTGGCACTGAATTAATCTTCTTAACCAAAATGTCCTTTATCAATAAAAAAGCTTTCCGTCTTCATATGTATGCCTTTAGGCCAAAATACAAAATTTAACTTACCTGTTGTCCCAGAAGAAAAGAGAATGTTTGTAAAAGTTTCAACTGGTTGTTCTGCAGGTATGAATTCCTTGCCTCTGTATGTTACATGGCAACAAATGAGAATGAGAATTCCAAGAGAATATCATAAACAATAGAAACTATTCCTACTGATATTTCAAATCAGATTTTAATATGACACAAGAGAATGGTGAAAGGATCAAAGGCATGCCACCTAACAATGTTTTGTTATTATTTATTTCATAAAGTGTACATCTGTGAATACATCAGGATTGAAGTGCATACTTAACACTATTGACTCCCTCCAGAAACCCACACCACGAATGGTCCCCACTGCGCAGTTTCATGCTTGATCCAGAGCCTCTGGCAGGGATAACTACTGCCATAGGAGCCTGTGCCTCCAAAATTCTACTGCATTTGTGAAACACCTATTGCTGAGAAACAATGGAGACAACTTAATTGTAGAGCTGCTTTACTAAATATTGAAAAAGGATTTGGACCTGTAAAGAGGAAGGCTTTTGTCTCCACGAATAATGATATCCTGTTATATAAAAGGGGAAGGAAAGGGAAGAATGAAACAGGAAAAAGTAAATAACTATGACACTGTCATACGACACAATTGACATCTATTGTAAAAATGCAATAATAGCTGACATATGACGATGGAATGAAGAAAAGAGACTGAATATGCTAAAATTGATGTTCATTCGATGTAGAGGATGTGACACAAAGTACGAAATTTTAACCCGTTTTTGCAGTAGATTCCTAATCCCAATTAAGGGAACATATTGTAAAAAATTATAATGAAACTTGGAAACTATTTCAAAGAGATCATTTAAGATACCCTGTTTATTCCAAGATACAATATGAAATTCTATTATGAAATAATTTCTAGAAAATCTAACACTCCCCCTCAAGGTAAACCTTGCTAAGTTTTAGATAAAAATGAACATTTATCTAAATGGAAGAATATAAAATTAAAGTAGGCTTTGTAAAACATGGTTAGAAAGACTAGGAAAAGATGCTGGAGATGTCAAACAGACCATTGCTGGTGAGATAGCTCATCATGGAAACCAGAATGATTATATCTGAAAAGCTGGTTGGAATATTGCATTTGACATGAAGAGATTTCACCGGGTTGATTAGCAAAAAATCATGAAAAGTAAATGAACAGCGAAAAGTAATACTTTTCCAAATTCATGAAGAACAACATTTACCAGCTTCAAGTATTAGAAAGAAGTTTTAAAAATGGCCAAAATGGTGCTAATGCTCCAGCACAGCATGAGTACAGAGAAGGTTTAGACACATTGATTGTAGGCAGCCTTATTGTTTATTCAGAAGAGGCCAGCCTTGACTCGAACTTGTGCCCTCCTAGTCACATGGTCGCAACACCAACCATTGCACTAATGCTTACATCAATGTTATAAAAATGCATGGAAACAAATTATGGGACGGAGTTGAACCTAGATTGTATCTAGTACACAGACAGGCAGGACTGTACCCGGGAAGCATTTCAGCGTCAAGGACAAAAATAGAGCTGGTGTGAATCATAACCAACATAAGTGGCCAGCAAGTCACCACTCACAATTAGTATGATTCATCTATAGAATGATCCATTAGTAGGAAAAGAATTGCATGAGGAATGCTTTTCTTCACCTCAATCTCCATGCTATGCTAGTTTTTAAAAAAGAGCCACATAATAACGAAAATAATGACAAAACCAGAAGATTTTCGGGCTATTTCTTGGCATTCAGTGTGATGATCATCTCAAATCATCCTTGTTTTGGCTATTGTATGGCTCTTTTTAGTGGTAGCATAGCGCTAAAAAGATAACATGTTTCATTTATTGCATTAATGAATCACGTTAGTACTTAGTAGCAACTTCTCCTACCACACACTCATTCTGATGATGACTTCTTTCTCACGGATGAATCAAATTAACGTTGACTTATGTTACATATAACTCAGACTAGTCCAATCCAGTCCCCTGTCGTTGTCCAGATGCATTCTAGCATTGTTAGAATTCCAAAATGTTACACCATGTTATATTTTTTTATTTCCTGTCATTGTTTGTAGTTATAAGCTTAAAGCTTAGTAAGCTTTGGTTTGAGGGGGAGTGTTAAAATATCTAGAAAATATCATCATTGTATGATTGTATCGCAGAATAAAGTATCTTAGATGATCTCTTAAGACAGTTGCTAGCTTGAATTTGTATCACATCATCAGGCTTCATTATTAAATGAAATCCACGTGGGTACCCAATTTGGAACAAAGCAGACCAAATAGGGGAGAATTAACCCACATGAATGAGTGTGTTGTTAGCATTCATCCTCTCCTTTATTCCATCCCAACCCAAAATCCCTATAATAAATAAATTTGGTTTCCTTCTAAGAAATACAGGAAAAAAAAGCATTAAGAAACCAAAAATATATATATATGATAAAAGTCACCAACAGTAATCAGGGATTCAACCTGAGTAAATATGACTTTTGCATTTGATATTCTAAGTCTGGTTGATATTTCACGTGCTGCAAAACTGTCAGCAATGGATACAACAACATAACCTGCAAGAATGATAGCTAGGTAGATAACCACGGCTTTGCAATTCATTGGCATATCAATCGCAATTGCAGATCCTTTCTCCAAACCCAGTGATTCGAGAGCATAAGCAACTAACCTAGAAGTTAGCAGATGCAAAAGTTTCATTTTTCCTTTTTAGTACAGGGAAGTACATAATTTAATAGTAGACTAATCAAATATTCACTGTTTCAAATTTAAAAAATATATACAATAATATACAATGATTTCAAAACTTGATAAATAAAGCTACCATCTATATTTTCTGGCACAATTTAGTTCAAATCAAATATTCAAATACATGCATACATACCTACACATATTCATGTGATCTTACACCATTTAATAACTTTTACCAAAAGATTATATCTACAAAACTTTACATCAATCTGAAGTTATTTATTAAAATTAATGTCAAATATACATTTTGAAATATATGAAAATGAGAAACATTTGATTATAACTTATTTAAATTTTATAAGATTTAACACAAATAATTGAAGTTATGAATAGTAACAATCCAACGCTTGGATTGACAAAAAATATATTTCATCTAAAGTTTTCAACTATGTAAGACTACGGCTATGTTTGGCATGTTTAGCTGATAAGCTAGCTGAAAGCTGAAAAGCTAGCTGAAAGCTTATAAGCTAGCTGATAGCTGAAAGCTGATAAGCTAGCTGAAAGCTGATAGCTGAAAGCTGAAAAGGTACTGATAAGAACCTTGGGAGAACCACACCACAAAAGCTAGCTGTTGTAGTTGGAGAGCCCAAGGCCTTATAAACCCCACATTAGAATCCCATACTTCCAATGTCGGACTCAAGTCTCATACCTTGCAATGGGGTCCTAACATCCCACCACGCTCCGCAGCCCCGGCGCCCACGCGGGCTGGCTGTGCACTAGCCCCACGACTAGTCCCGGGCGAACACTGCAATGCCGGCGTCACCACCCGCGCCGCTCGTTTGCAGCTCAGAGACATGGTGGAAGGCTCTGATACCATTGATAAGAACCTTGGGAGAACCACACCACAAAAGCTAGCTGTTGTAGTTGGAGAGCCCAAGGCCTTATAAACCCCACATTAGAATCCCATACTTCCAATGTGGGACTCAAGTCTCATACCTTGCAATGGGGTCCTAACAGGTACGTGATTGAAACAAAAGTGTTTGGTAGAACTAGCTGTTAAACAAGCTGAAATTGTAAAATGACATAAAAGGGCATACTTGTATAATTATTTTTATATTTAACATTACTTTATTTTCACATTAATACCAATATGATATTAATATTAAAATTATTATCACTTTAAATATTTTTATTAGCTACAGTTATATATCATCTTAAAAATATAATATTTATTTTTATTAATATAATATTTATAATACTTGTGGTGCGCAGCGGTGTGGCGGGAATGGTGGCGGAAACTGCATACGTAAGTGTGAGGGAAAAATAAGTTTAGTGTTTTTATAAATATATAAGGGTAATGGTAGAATTTTAATAAAATAATAAGGATAAAAATGAGAATAAATTTAATAAGCTATAAGCTTTAAGCTATAAGCTACCTGAGATAGCTTATAGCTTAAAGCTTTAAGCTACTAAAATAAGCTCATTCACCAAACACTTTTGAAGAGCTTTTAAGCTAGTCAAATAAGCTTTAAGCTAGTCAAATAAGCTATAAGCTAGCTGAAATGGCATGCCAAACATAGCCTACATTAGCATATATATACATTGAAAGGAATTAATCGACAGTATACATTTATACAACACAAATGCGTGGTAAAAATTGGAATTTTAAGTAAAACAATCTTGAAAGTCCATGTATGGTTGTATGACCAAGATTAACTTCTCTCACATCTTACACTCTTACTAGATATGCCTCCTATGTATGCATGTATGTATCTCTTAGAGCAGATGATTGCATTTTGTATTTAGCAAATGTGCACACCCGTCAACTGTTGTAAGCTGTACAGCAAGTATACTTTTTAGGACATTAAAAAGTTTTGAAACACCGCTGTATAAGGCTATCTCGTATAATTTCTGGTACAATTTTTCCAAACCACAATATTCCAATGGACAAGCCATAAACTTGCACTTTATCCTCTCGAAGTGGGGGATGTCATACTGTCATCTGAGCTACGTTTTATGGTCAAGAATGAACTCCACATATATAGACCAAACTGATTCTCTGAGGAGTGTCAGTAAAGGAATTATGACAATAGATTTAAATAGGAAAATCAATAACTTGAGGTGGTCCTATCACCTATGTGGATTGATGACTTTGAAATGGAATTGATACAAACTGGGATTAACACTAAATATGGATGACAAAATCATGAAGCGGGTCCCTCCAACTCTCACTTCCTTCCTTATTCATGTTCACCTCCCTCTTTTCCATCATCGTGAAATTTCCCTCTACATGACCCTGTTGCACTCAGTGCATTCTGTAACACTCCCCTTTCTCCCCCACAACATCATCTTCCAATCTTATGAGGTTCATTTGCTTCCATACCCTTGTTCCATCCTTATTTCTCCTCTCCAAGACCACCATAACCTCCCTCATCCCATTCCTCTTCATCCTATTCTCCATATTTTCTATTCTCTCACAAACGTGTAAAATAAAGGTCCAGCAAAAATCAACCACAGAAACAACCAAGGAGAAAGAATAGGGTCAGGTAGGTCGTTTATATCGTGCTGTAACACAGAGAATAATACAATAGAGAGATTAAAAACATCTATTTCTTAGATTCCATGAACAACAATGAAGGATATCTATGCTACTATGGTACAGTTCACAACAACATCAAGTGGAAAGCATGAAAATTTAACAACAAATGGAAATGAAAGTAGTATACAAGCAGCATACCAGATCTCTTGACGCAGTTCCTGAAGTGTCATCCTTTGTAGAGGGAGATCATCATGCAGTTCATCACGCCATATTATTACTGTGTCATTCAAACTTCTGTTGCCATTTACATTTAAGCAGTTCTGTGCTGGATTAATAGATGCTCCAGGAAGCCATTGACCACTTGGGAGTGATGATCTGTCTTCCCCAGGGAGGTTATCACGTAAGATGCATTCAGGTGGTTTGGAAAAAGATATATTCATTTCCTCAAACACAGTTTCCCAATAAACCTGAAAAAGATCACAGTAAAAATGACAAACACTAACAAGTCTAGGAAAATTTGAGAAATTCAAAGCAAATTAAATTTTAGATTATCTTGGCTAGACCTCCGGGTTTGATACTGAAAATTTCTGGAAATCAGAAAAGCTTGTAATTGGGTCCTTATATGCTGAGCCGAGAAACTCTTTACCCCTCCTCTCTAGCAACCGGCCAACATTTGTCAAAGCAGCACTTTTCCTAATCACACAAGAAACAAGATATGGAAAAGATTTAACAGAAGCAAGAGTCATGCCCTTTCAGTTCATTATTGCAACATATTTCAAATATTCATCATTTCAATTAAAAACAGCTTCTACATAACTGAAGAAATGAAGATGTAGCATGTAAACATAATTAGTCCACTCTAAAGCGAGAAGAAATAAAAAATTAATACTATCAAAGTTATATTCATAATTTTTACATAATAAAAAGTTTGTTAACTTAAACCTCAACTGTCATTTTTCAGTTACTCCGATAGGAGTTAAAGCATAGGCTTAAATTAGGATTTACATCCTCTAAAGTGAGTGCTTTACTCTAGAGGGTCATTAACTATTAATTGAGAAAAATGACTGAGATTTAAAGAATAGTATAGTTTGTTATAGATGATTGATTTTATGATCATAATCCAGCTACGGATGGAACCCTCGACAAGATGTTTAAGGAGCTCACCTATCTACCTGTGCTATCAATCAGTAGTCAACTTACTGTACCCTCTAAAATGACTCATTCACCCTAGAAGAAGAGACATACTAATTAAATTACTATCCGCAACCGCAATTGCAGTACCAAGGTTTCCCTGGACCTACAACAGCATCATGACCAGTCGCATCAACTTAAAAAACCGCGACCGCAATTGCAGCATCAAGCTTCTCCTGGTCCTACCTACAACACTATCAGGAAATGAATTGAATGCAAATTTTATGAAAGGAAGGAGGGTTTGAAAGCGCATACGGGTCGGGTATCCAAGCGGGTGGGTCGGGTCCATAATCCTTGAAGCAACCATAGTAGAGCATCTGATGAAAGGAGAAAGGGAGTTCAGGGTTGTTGAGGATGCTGCTTGCGATGTTCTGCCACGTGGCAGGGGACCCAGCTCCATGAACTCCAATGATTTCTGTGAGACGCTGGTGAAAAGTAGAAGCAGCGTCTCGTGAAATTCCAAGGGATTCAATATCAGACACAGTGATGGAGCATAGCGATTTGCAAGCCATACTCTACACTTGTTGTTTGTACCTGAAAGAACCTCAAAAGCAAAAGTAACCCATTATAATCAATCTCAATGGGTTGCTAAAAAATGTAACCTTTCAATTCAATGTTGCTTCTATGGTTGGAAGACCATGAAGATTCTATGATTCTATCCATGATAGAAAATGAAATCAGCATATTCATCCTTATCTCATACCAAATTTAAAAGAAAAAAAATAATTAGCAAAGAGAATACCATACCTATCACCAGCACTCAGCAGCTGGAGGGAGAGCCAAGCATTGATCGAGGTGTGGATGTTCAATCTTCTGATTTTTTTTTTTTTAAATTACAGAGGAAAATCTTCTGAAATTTTGGTGGTGGGCAGCTGAATAAAAAAGTGAATTTAATGGAAATACACCGTCAGTGTAAATATTTTTTACACATGCATTCAATGATGAGTCGCCAAATCAGAAAATAAACTTTAAATTTAATTATAATAAAGTGGAACATAAATGTTTTTGAATACGTGACATCTAATGATTAGACGTATGTGTAAAAACACTTTACACTAACATTCCACAACCATTAAAGTTTAGGAAATTAACATATACGGTTTACAAGTCGCTTGATTTGTTAGTTTCGGTGTGCCACCATATTTTTTTTAAAGAAATTGAGATGAGTGTCTTGTTGTAACAAAAAAAAAGTTGAGTGTCTTGTTTTGTGAACTCAAATGAAAAAAAAACAAAGCACAGCCTAAAAGTTGGAAAACCAATAACTTTTGATCAAAATGTCATGCAAGCCTCTAGAAGAATAGGGATGAATCAAGAGGTCAACTGTTGAAGAAACACCCAATATTGCAAGAAATTCTGCTATCATGTTCCCCTCACGTGGCAAATGCTCCAAGAAAATCTCCTACTGCAACTGCAACTGCCCTTTGGTAGTAGCAATGATCGACGCAAAATGATGCCAAGGGGGAACTGCATCTCTAATTAGTTGGATCGCCAACAAGGAGCTTGAACAAACCGTCACACGCCGATAATTCCGTTGCCAACAAAGGTACAAGCCATGGTAAATGGTCAACAATTCAGAAAAACCACAGGAGCCCGAAAAACCATGGGTCCAGCCACCACCGCAGTCCTTGAGCAAACTCCCAAACCCAGTCTTGTTAGGATTTCCAAGGGAGCTTCCTTCTACATTTAACGCAACCCAACCCGACTGTGGTCTTAGCCAAGCGATCCACCGGGGTGAGGAGGACTGAGAAGACTGGGATAAGGTGTTGCAAATGAAGGAGAAACTGCTACTCACCTTGTGCGTCATCGCACCAATAGGATGACCTTGCCCTTGAAACACCACCTCACATCAGTTCTTCCAAAGCTCCCACACCATCAGCGCAGAGAGATCTCGAGCTTGCAGCAGAACAGCCATGGTAGCGTCCAAAAATTTGTGGCAGCGGTAAACTCAGAAGACAACAAACTCAGTTGCTGCCAAACCTATCCCGAAGCTGGACAATCCCGCAAACAATGTAACAGGGGCTCCGACAACGATCTGCACAAGCCACACATCGTCGAGCTAAGTAAACCTCATTGGTGAAGCAACATCGCACAGGGGATGACATCATGGCAAGTTTGCTAAAGGAAGATACAGATACGCTCTGGAACCGCAACTTCCAAATCTAAGATCACGTGCAACCCGGTCTAAGACCACATCTGGGTTCAGCACACAAAAATAAAGAGGCAAGGTGGGATCGTACATCTGCGAATCAGAATGAAGCAAATTAAATAAAGAGGCAAGGTGACCTCTACCAATACGAAAAACAAATCCAAGAGAAATGAGATCTTGGATCTTAAATATCAAACGAGCAAATACTTTACCCGTAGAAGAAGACACAACCCTAATGTTCGCAACCGAGGGATACACCACATGAAATAACCTCACCCAAAGATTCTCCTCATAATGAAGCAGATTCCAAGTCCGCTTACCTAGGAGCACGACATTGCTCATCCTAGCAGTTTTAACATTCAGCCCTACAAAATAAATTGCTTCAGTGACGGTTGCTTCATCAAATAAAATATAGGTGGCAGGGTCAGACTTTGAGAAAGAGTCCATTGCTGTCCAGTCATAGTCAGTAGGAGCAGCTCCGGCTCAGCTCGATCAAATTTCCTAATTTTACTCTGGCCATGTAGTACCTCGCTATCCTCTGTTGGTAAGTAGCCATTCTGAACTGAGCTTGCTTTCTTAACTCTTAAATTAGGTCGAAGTTGGTCCTCCCCTCCCTTAGTCTTAGGAAGGGTGGTTTTATCCTAGCCCACCATAAATCCTCACCTATCATTGTTTCTCCAAGAAATCGCCAAGCAATGGAGTCTAACTGGATATACACATTTCTTGGAAACCACTGGACCTGCATAACATGAGTAGGAATATAAGACAAAACTAAATTAATCAAGGTTATGTGCCTCGCTTTGCTAAGGAGCTTTCCTTTCCATGGTGCAAGATGCTTAGCCACCCGATCAACAATGAAATCAAAATGCTCAAGGTACTTCTGAAAATTTGAAGTAAAGGGGATAATAGTTGAAATTCTCATTGACGCGGGACAGGTGTTACACACAAAGTTCTAGATAACTTGTATAACATAAAAGAGATAAACCACAAAACAAACACAGTAAAAAACCGAAATGCAGTAACAATGGACACAGAGAATCGGTAACCTAGTTCGGTGCAACGTCACCTACGTATGTATGGTTTTCACTCGAGAAAGGAAATAAACTATCAATAGTGTTGGTAAACCTAGTCTTGTATGAATAAACCTTGTTCAAAGCCTACCTACCTAATACCACTAGTGTCTTTCTACTTAGGACTCCCCCTAAGTATGAGACCCCTCTCACTTTCTCTCAATCACTCACCATAGTAATTGAAATACTAATGAAAAGAATATGAAGAGATTTCAACGTAACTCAACGGAAGCAAACCAACTCTATGCCTTATGATAATCAATGGCAGCAGTAGAGTGGTGTACAAGAAACACAATAAGGACTCATAAGCACAACCCTAAAAACACAATAGATTGATGATCAACGCACACTCAGTAGCTAGAGTTGAGTCTTCTTAAATAGTCGTTCTTCTAATGGCCTTTGTCTTCAATGGGCTGAACGGGCAAAGAGTCCAAAACATAAATATGGAACAAATCTATTTGCACAAGATTTGATGATGTGAATATTTTCTCCCCAAGGTAAAGTAGAGCCAAATCTCTTTTCACTATATTTGATCAAATAATAATACAATCCCCACAAACACGTTGAAGCTATAAAAAGTAGAACCTGATGGGATGGTATTGTAGGGTACAATATTAAGGTAGTTAGTAGTGAAGTTCTAAAAGCGTCGCTCTTTCAACAAAGCTATTTACACGAGTTCGACTCCAATTCACATACGCAATTCCAGCGCCAGTGACTGATTTGCCTTCTCTATTGAAGTAGCTTTCTCAGGCGAGAGGATGAAGGCTTAGTTAGTGCTTGGCTTGGGGAAAGGCTGAGGCCTAGACGCGATAAGGCGATAGGATGGATAATAAGAATAAATAAGAAATTACATATAATGAGACGAAGGGCTAGACCAGACGGAGTTGGGGGGATGTCCAAAAGGAAGAGAAGGATGACTCCCTGAAGCGGCTCGCTAGAAAGGATGAGATTGATGCCTTTCTTTATCCTAGGCTTAGAGCTCTCGTCAGCTGTTCGGAATTAAGCCGATTGACCTAAGACGTCCATCATCGAATATGGCGCTGGCCTATACTAACAATTCTAAAAACTGTGAACTCACTTTTTTTCGTAGAGTGATAAATTAAAAATTAAATTGGGGAAGGGGACCTAGTAAGATGGGCCAAACCCTGGGCTAAGGAAAGCATTAGACTTAAACGGAATAGGGCTAGCTACTACTGACTGTAATCTTCCCGTTCTGCTGAGTTTGCTGCTGTGCTTGCCGCTTCCCTATGATTATGATTCTAACACTTTCTAACTGATCCTATAAGGCTAGGGTTCACTCAATAAGAAATCACTATCCATTGAATCTCGCAAACGACCATCAAAGGGCAAGCTCGGAATATCCGAAAAATCGATTCGGAGGGAGTGATTTAGATGTGGTAGATTACTCCTCAGCTATAGCTATGTTGGCCGAATTGGAGTAGACTTGGATAGTAAGTTCGGCAAAGCCGGAAACATGGATAGGGGGTCAAGGCTACAGTTAAAAGAACGGAGGTTGGAAGATTGCTAGGGACGGTAGGCTTATTATCATATGCAATCAATCTAATTTTCAGGGTATATCTGACTCGCTCAAGGAAAGGAATAAATTATTGACTCAAATTCCCCACCCTTCTTAATGAGATCAACTCGTGTGTAAACAACCATCTCGAAGGCGGGTGTAACACCCCGATTTCGGTGGCGTCACTTTAGTAACCAAAATAAACTTAATGCGGAAAAACGTGATATTTTTTTTTTTCAATAATATAAACAAGACTGAAATAAATAAAACGCAAATGCGACAAGCAACATAACTAATATACAATATATATTACAGCCCCCGCTGTAAGTAGCAACCTCGTCACGAGTAACCTCCAGTGACGGAAAGGAGAAAAGTGTAGCGCCCGTAGGCAATATGTACAGACCGAAGTAAAGGTGAAGTGTCCGCAACACAAACCTCAAAAACGAGAATAAGTTAGCCCAATCGGCCTGAAACAAGACCTCCTAAGTCCAACCAACTCTCTGTGATTCCCGTAAAGAAACCACACAAAAAGCTATAGGTGGGAAACTACCCTGTCCCCAAAGAAACAAATGATGTTCAGAGCTAAGACTCTACTCCTACACTAATCCTATCTCGAGGAGCTCACACCAGCACTAAAACCTACATGCTAGCATGATCGTCGTCTGAATCTGAATCCAGAACAACCAAGTCTACAAACACTATCCGTCCTCCCCTCGCAACCGCGATGCGCTCCGGTGCTGGACTCACGGGCTTTGGGCCCGAACCATGATCATCAATGATAGCAACGGTGGGTGTGCTGGACTCTGAAGAATGTACTCCCACAGGCTCCTCCTCTGAGGGGTCCTCATCATCCGAAGACGACGGTGGCGGTGGTGCTCCCACTCCTGGTCCGCAATGCACTCTTGGCGGCAAGTTGAAGCTGACAGTGCACCTCCTCAGCACTCCTTCCATCAAGTGTCCTACTCTGTCTACCCGATCCTCCATGATCCTCCCCGAGTACGTCGCGCGATGGTTAGCGGGGTCTACCACCCACGAACCGGGGTCATCCTGGTCTATCATCTCGTATCTAGTCCCCCCCCGAAGGGTGGACCATTGTGAACCAGTCCGCTAAAGACATCTGACAATAGGCGTAGTCCGCCAAAACACACACAGAAGACGCGAGGGTCAACTCCAAAGAATTAAGTAAATAATACCACCAATAGATACAAATAAGAGATTAGCCACTTAGGCTTATAGCTAGGGATAGCATCCTAGGGTTGCATATTCCACAATGAATATAAA